>NC_068913.1:26666666-26969696 GCF_023091745.1 Budorcas taxicolor | reverse complement strand
AAACCAGAATTGAAATTAGAAACCTCTATAGCAATTCCTGGGAGATGGTGAAGGACAAGGAAGCCTGGTGTACTGCAGTCCATGGGGTTGCAAAGAGTTGGACATGACTGAGCGACTGAACAACAAAAATAACAACTTTGGGCTTCCCAAGTGGCACTAGTGGTGAAGAACCCACCTGCCAATGCAGGAGATGCAAGAGACTCGGGTTTGATCCCTGGGTCAGGAAGATCCTCTGGAGAAGGAAATGGCAACCCACTCCAGTATTCTCGAATGGGATATCCCATGGACAGAAGAGCCTGGTGGGCTACAGTCCATGGGTCAGCAAAGAGTCGGAAGCAACTTAGCACGCACATAACAACTTTGTTTTACAGAAAAGACTGTGGTGTTGTTGGGCCAAATGCTCTGCTAAATATTTTGTTATTGTTGTTCTCCAATTTTCTGACCTACAAGGGAACTATCAACTGTTAAGTCTCTGTTGGTTATATAAGTTTCTTACCATCTTTGGGTTGGCCATGATGCCCACTAAGAGATTCCTAAAGAAAGAGGGAAGCCAGACTGAATGTTGCCAGGACTAGGAGCCTAATGTGGCTGTGGGATGTGCCTGGGGCTGGTGGAAAACAATTAAAATCACAGTGGTTGAAGTATTTTGCTTAAATCTAGTTTCACATTGATATCTGAGAGAATCAGATATGATTGCCACAATTTCTAGTGAGCAATGACATCAACGTAGCAGTAATTGTCGTGACCATCTTTGTTGGACAAAACATTAAAGTTGGGGGGGACACTGAGTGAATCCAGTCAATAGGGAGAAATAAATGCAGGAAGAGGAAATGGGGTTGGGTTTTGTCCAGCTGGGCTGAGCTTTAGGGCAGGCTTTCATCTGACTGTGAAAACTGGATAAATCTGAAGTAGTGTTAGTCAATCAGTTGTGTTCAACTCCGCATCTTCGTGGCTGTAGCCCACGAGACTCCTCTGTCCATGGAATTCTCCAGGCAAAAATACTGGAATGGGTTGCCATTTCCTTCTCCAAGGGATCTTCCCACACCAAGGATTGAACTTGAATCTCCTGCATTGCAGACAGATTCTTCACCATCTGAGCCATTACGGAAGCCCCAGTCTGAAGTAAAAGCCCAGTTAAAATAGATGTGGCAACCGTGGTGGAAATCATGGGGACAGGCCACAGTTAGGAGGGCACACATGATTTGAGAACAGTATGTCTCAAACTTCAGCATGTATAAAAATGACTTGGAGAGCTTGTTAAAACACAAGGTCCTGGGTTCCACCCCAAGGGATTTTGATTCTGGCCTGAGGTCAGGCTCAGAAGTTGCATATCTAACTAACTCCCAGGTAAAACACAGTTTTAAAATTATCAGGTGTGTGGAACAAAACTAATTCTAGCTCTCACCTTGGGGATAGGATACTTAATGCTACCAACCTTGATAAAATTGAGTTTGGGGACTTGGCGTGCGCTAAATGCACAGAATGAGGACATCTCTATGGAGCAAGAGAGCAAAATGCCAGTGAAAAGGGACAAACTGGGACTTCCCTGGGAGCCCGGTGGCTGAGATTCTGGGCTTCCAATGCAGAGTCCCCGGGTTTGATCCCTGGTCAGGGAACTAGATCAAGCATGTTGCACATAAGACCCAGCCCAGTCAAATAAATACATATTCAGCAAGAAAAAAAAAAGGACAAATTCCTTCTCTCCCTAGTGTAGAATCAGATGGATGGAAACCATAGCCCCACTGTCCTAACTTGCTCTCTAGAGCTTACATGTGAGGTTTTGCTTAACAGCACCATGCTGCCATTTAAAGGAAATTTACTGGAGAATTTGCCTAGACCAGTAGTTTAGAACCTAGGACAATTTTGCACACCAGAGGACATGTGGCGATGTCTGAAGATGTGTTTGATTGTCATCACTGGGTGATAGAGGTGCAAATATCATCCAGCAGATACAGCCCAGGAGTGCTGCTGAACATCTTATAACTTAGGGGACAGCTCCCACGACAAGGAATTATCCAGCCAAAAATGTCTATGGTAGAGCCAAGATTGAGAAGTTCTACCAAGAAATATATCTATGGGGTTTGAAATTTCCTCTTGGGTTTTATATCGAGTTACACTGGATTATGGGTTTCCCAGGTAGTGCTAGTGGTAAAGAATCCACCTGCCAGTGCAGGAGATATAAAAGTTGTGGGTTCAGTTCCTGGGTTGGGAAGATTCCCTGGGGAAGGGCATGGCAACCCACGCCAGTATTCTTGGCTGGAGAATCGCATGGATAGAGGAATCTGGCGGGTTACAGTCCATGGGTCACAAAGAGTTGGACATGACTGAAGTGACTTATCATGCACACTGGATTATAATCAGCACTATCTAAATTAATATTATCTCTGCTGAAGCAGCTTATAAGAAACGGAATATTTACTCTATGTATTAAACCAAAAGCATTTAAGCAAAATAAAAATAAAGAGACAACTAAGAAAGGTGGTGAGAAAGGAAGAAAATAGTACAGAAAGATCAGGTTAAGGGAGTTCCTTTAGTGGAATTCTAAATAGGAACTTTCGGGAAAGTGAAGAGCGTAGGCTCCATGCCTCATTCAACTCTACAGTCCCTGGACTATAGCATCCATCATAAACACTAGTTTTAAGTGTTGATATGAAATAAATCCAACATGTTAGCCCATCCTATTGTTAAGAATTTTGAAGATTCTATAAGTAGTTTTAATTTTCTTCTAAACTAATGATGGCTACCTTTCCAGTGTACAAGGTCTATCTTATTAACTGGAACTCTCTGAAAATAATTAAAATCCACAGAGGACCAGATATACCTCATTGTTGTATTCAAAAAATAGGTTTCGCTTATAGTTATTCTGATTTTTCTTCTTTCAAAGATAAAACACAGTCAGGCTAATTATTTTCTTAATCAAGAAAATATTTAATATTTGATCATTTCTTGAGGCTCTTTGTTCCACACCTTAAATACAGTAATCATACTTTTTTGAGAATTTTCTATTTTTTCCAAGGTCATTTTTAAATTCAAAGACTCTAAGGAGAGCTTTCCTGGTGGCTCAGTGGTAAAGAATCCTCCTGCCAGTGCAGGAGACATGGGTTTGACGCCTGGTCCTGGAAGATCCCACATGCCTTGTAGGAGCTGAGCCTGTATGCCACAACTGCTGAGCCCACATGCTGCAACTGCTGAAGTCTGTGGGCCTGGAGCCCATACTCTGCAACAAGAGAGGCCACCACCATGAGAAGCCCATGCACCTCAACTGGGGAGTAGCCCCTGCTTGCCACAACTAGAGAAAAAGCCATGGAGCAATGAAGGTCCAGTAGAGCCAAAAATAAAGAAGTAAATAAAATTACATATAAAAAAGATTCCAGTGAGAAACAGTAGTCTTAGACTCATTTTCAAAGACTATTTTTTTCCCTACATTTCAGATTTTGTGCTAGACACTTTCACATTTCTTATTTCTCTGTAAGGTAGGTAAATTTGGTCATGTTTTACAGTTGAAGGAACTGACTTAAAGAGTTTTAGGAAATACATCCAAGTTCACACAGATTATAATGGCAGAAATAAGATTCAAATTCATGTTTTCTGAGTCTAGTGCCAGGAGTCACAATTGAGTATTAAAGTTACTTTCAAGCTTTTGCATATCAGACCAACAGTAGTAATTCTGATATTAGTGAAATGAAATCACTCATTTGTGTCTGACTCTTTGAGACCCCGTGGACTGTAGCCTTTCAGGTTCTTCTGTCCATGGGATTTTACAGACAAGAATACTGGAGTGGGTTGCCATTTCCTTCTCTAGAAGATCTTCCCAACTCAGGTATTGAACCCGGGTCTCCTACATTGTAGGCAGACGCCTTACCGTCTTGAGCCACCAGGGAACTCTAATTCTGATATTATTTGATTATTAATAATGGCATCATACTGATGAGTCAGCTGAGGACTGGGAAATAAATTTCAAAGCTTGCCCAAAGAATGAAAGTTATTCAGTCACCATGTTGAATGATTCCATATCTGATCTTTCAAGACTCTAGCATTTTTCACAAAATGAGTGGCTTAATGATTATATCTTCATTTTAAAGCAGATAATATTGTGTAAACTATTTACAGCTGTGTGAAAAATTACCCCAACTTAGTTAAAACTTTTATCATTTCAGGGTGTTAAGTCAGGGCTGAAGTCTCATCTGAAGGATTGGCTGTGGGGATATTTGCTTTCAAATTCACTCTTGTGGTTGTTGATAAAATTCAAGTCCTCATGGGTTGTTTGGCTGAGGGCTTCTATTCGTTACTGGTGAGAGACACCTGTTTCATGCCACTGGGGCTTCTGCATAGGAAAGCTTATGTTATGGAAGCTGATGTCCATAGAAACAAGTGAGACAGCTAGAGCAGGCAAGCAAAACTGAGTCACAGTGTTTTGGTAACCCAATCATAGAAGTCACATCTGAATGTTGATTTCCTGTCCATGTATAACAACCACATTGTCTTCACTCCTAATTTTGCTTCTGCCAGACATGATATCCTGAGGCTGCACATACAAAATACTAGGGACAGAGCATATTTAACACAGAGCATATTTAACCTGGTATTTAATACTTAGGAGTTAGTTTGAGCAAGTTGATTAACAATCTAATAATTAAACTGAAAATTTAATGATCTCCTCCTCCTCCAGTGGTTGGGAGTTCATGCTAGGCCTGGGTTCAATCCCTGCTTGGGGAACTAAGATCCCACAAGCATGCAGTGTAGCCAAAATTATAACAATAATAATAATAGTAATCTCCTCCTCCAGGCATAAAAAAAAACAGGCTTCCAAAGTGGCTCAAAGGTAAAGAATCCACCAGCCATGCAGGAGCTACAGGAGACATGGGTTTGATCCCTGGGTCAGAAAGATCCCCTGGAGGAGCGCATGGCAAACCACTCCAGTCTTCTTGCCTGGAGAATCTCACGGACTGAGGAACCTGGTGGGCTAACAGTCCATGGGGTCACAAAGAGTCAGACAAGCGAAACAGCTTGGCACAGCATGGCACCTCTAAGCAACTGGAAAAAAAAAAAAAAGAGGCTGCTGAGTGGGGCTTCCCTGGTGGCTCAGATGGTAAAGAATCTGCCTGCAATGTAGGAGACCTGAGTTTGATCCCTGGATCAGAAAGATCCCTTATAGAAGGGAATGGCAACCCACTCCAGTGTTCTTGCCTAGAGAATTCCATGGACAGAGGAGCCTGGTGAGCTATATAATCCATGGGGTAGCAAAGAGGTGGACATGACTGAGTGATCAACACACACACCAGGCACAAAAAATAATAAAGGGAAAGAAATTAGCTATTTTGGCCCTGTTACTACCTTTAGGCATTGGGTCTACCAGTCAATGGTTAATATTAACGTAAGTCCCCTGATAAGCAGGATAAGACACTCTTTAGTGTGATGCATATACACAATGGAGTATTATCAGCCACAAAAATGAATGAAATTGGGTCATTTGTAGAGATGTGGGTGTAACTAGAGACTGTCATACAGAAAGAATAAGTCAGAAAGAGAAAAACAAATATCATATATTAGCACATAATGTGAAATCTAGAAAAATGGTACAGATGAACCTGTCTTCAAGGCAGAAATAGAGACACAAACATATGGATACTAAGGGGGTAAAAAGGGTGGGATGAATTGGGAGATTGGGATTGACATATATACATTAATATGTATAAAACAGATAACCAGTGAGAACCTCCTGTATAGGGAGGGAACTCTACTTAATGCTCTGTGATGATCTAAATGGGAAGGAAATCCAAAAAAGAGATGATATATGTATACATATAGTCGATCCACTTCACTGTACAGCAGTAACTACCACAATATTGTAAAGCAACTATACCCCAATAAAAAAAAAACAAAAAATATTGTAAAGCAAAAAAAAAAAAAAAGTTTTTCATAGTTACTATTTTAGAAGGATGTCTGATCCATAATCTCTATGTGCACAGAATAAACACATACATAATTTTCTAGGAAGAATGTTAGAATAAATGACTACATACAGTCTTAAGATAGAGATGTGATTGACAGTACATATACATTGAGATTTTTGAATTCAGGTTTAAAAATTTTTTTGGTTATGTAGAATTTCAAACATACACAAAAGTAAACAAAATGGAATATCCAGAATCCAGCCTCAACAAATCAAGCACCATCCAAACGCACTTCCTATGTTGCTTTTGAAGTTTTGTTTCAGGCATCATGTGATTTCATCTAAGGATATTTCAGTATTTAATTCTAAAAGAGAAGCAGTTGTTTTTCCATAAAACCACAGTATCATTTTTTTCTCCTAAAAGATACAGTCATTTCTTAGTACTACTAAATCATTAATGTTTTGTTCTTAATTGTACTTTCTTTTTATAGTGAGATAGATAGATAAAAAGTAGTTCTGAACTGGGGTGATTTTTTAGCTCACAGGGGACATTTGGCAACATCTGGAGATATTTTTGATTATAACTGGGGGTGCTAGTGGCATCTAGTGGGTAGAAACTAGGTATGCTGCTAAACTCACAGGACAGCATCCCATAACAAATAAGTGTCTCTTCCAAAATGCCAATAGTGCCACTGTGGAAAAGCCCAGGTGATGGACAGATAGATATGAATAGCAGTTGTATATGTGTTCTCAGTCACTCAGTTGTGTCTGACTCTTTGTGACACGGGCTATAGCCCACCAGGTTCCTCTGTCCATGGAATTTTCCAGGCAAGCTTGCTGGAGTGCATTGCCTATTCCTCTTCCAGGGGATTTTCCTAACCCAGGGATCAAACCCGCATCTCTTGCATTGGCAGGTGGATTCTTTACCATTCAGCCACCTAGGAATCTCCAAACAGCAATAACAATAGGTAAAAGTTTATAAAGAGGTGAGATTTATCCATCCTACAGGGTCAGTTTAATAGCCACACAAAGGGCAAAAATGAAATTGACAAGTTTCAGAATTTTGATTCCAATCAAGATATGCCACCAATCGGTTGGAATTTCATTACTGTTTTAAGGCTAGAGATCCTTGTGTGTGTTCATGCTAAGTTGTTTCAGTCAACTCTTTGCGACCCCATGGACTGTTAGCCCACCAGGATCCTCAGTCCATGGGATTCTCCACGCAAGAATACTGGAGTGGATTGCCATTCTCTCCTCCAGGGGATCTTCCCAACCCAGGGATCGCATTTGGGTCTCTTAGGTCTCCTGCATTGGCAGGCGGATTCTTTACCATGAGCACCAGCTGGGAAGCCCTTGGACATCCCTGGTAGTCATTAATGGAACATCTGTGTCATGTGTGGATAAACAGAAGACTACCTTGTTTCTTACGTGAGCAGCAGAGCCAAAGGAAGTCATGAACAGAATGATTAGTAAAATGGAAGTAGAATACGTGTTCTGCAGCCCATGAAAAACCTCGCAAAAATTAACTTGAATTTGCAAAATAATCAGTCAGAAATGGCTTTCATGTAAAATGATGCTATGAACGGTAATGCTTGGGTCATATCTTTAAGATGCAAATGGATATTAGTTACTTTAATGCAGACAGAGCTATGCTCATTACTCTGCACACAGAACCCCTGGCAATAATTTACCTAGGAGCGCAGCAGTTCATGCAGATCAAAGCTGCATTATTTAAGTGTGTCCAGGGGGCAGATTTTTAGCTCTGTGCCTTATACTTTCAGAAAAAAAGAAAAAAAGGTGGTTTGTATCTTGACAAACGAGAAATGTTTAACTAATTAGGTGCTTCATTCAAGCCCTACAATATTTAAACTCCTAAATTCCTCCTATTATCTAGGGTGAGGCCCCTCCCTACTACAAATACAGAACAACTGTGGGAATGTAAATGTCTTCAAATGAACAGCAGCATATTTTCATTTAAATGAAACCCGAATGTGAACTAGATTTTGGAAAGGAAATGGCAGAGAGAGAGGAGAGAGGGAGAGGGGCTGTAGTTGCTATAGAATGCGCCTGGCTGCTTCAGCTCTCAGACAACTGATGAAGTCCAACTCTGAAATTTCAGGCAATTTGGATACCAAGCTCCTCCTTTTCTGTAGTCTTCTCTTCCATTGGTAAAATTCTTTCACAGGGTCATGTAGGGATCCCACCCCTTCTCCGTGTTTTCACTCTGTAGCGCTACACAACTTTACACCTGAATGAACGCCAAACCTCAGTGGATATATAAAGGGAACCTTGAGGAGGAATTTCACAGTTACAGTGCAGAAGCAGAGGGAAAGGAATTAACCAGCTCTCCAGCCAAACAAATCCTCTACTCACCATGCTTCCTCCTGCCATTCATTTCTCTCTCATTCCCCTTGCATGCATCCTAATGAAAAGCTGTTTGGCTTTTAAAAATGATGCCACAGAAATCCTTTATTCACATGTGGTTAAACCTGTTCCAGCACACCCCAGCAGCAACAGCACAATGAATCAAGCCAGAAATGGAGGCAGGCATTTCAGTAACGCTGGACTGGATCGGAACAGTAAGTGTGTTTTACTTGCATGAATTTGGTGTTCTTATTTGGTAGCATTAACTCACATTCCTGTCGAATTATTTCATTGCTAACTAACCTGAACCATATATGTTTTGCTAAACAATCTGGGAGCAATCCGCTGCATGTGTAGACTGGCATTCTTCCTTACAAAGTTAACATAACTAAAACAGTGATTTGATAATGTAGGCACAGGCTTCGGTTTTCCAACATTCCAAGAGAAAATGTTTCCAGGAATCAGTGTTGCTTCTTTGAAATGCAGAATGAAATTTTTTTTTCATGAAGTGTTGTTCTAGATAGCTTAAATTCAGGTTATGTTCTGTTTATTTCAAAACATGTACAGTTCTGGTAGAGTGTATAAAGGTAAATAACCAAAGCACGTATGGGAAATCACAAGGGGGAAAAAAAAGAAGCTTTCTGAAGGGGAAAAAAAAAAAGGCTCACACCAATTTTTAAAAAATGTCTAGTGAAATAAATGAAGTTTGGATAATGATCTTTGAGAAAGAGGGATAAAACTAAACATTGGAGAATCATATTTTTCTGAAATAACTTCTTATTCACTGGATCAAGATGTAGGTTATTGTAGATTTCTGTGAAAGACCAGGGAAACTTTTATGAGTTTGGAAATTTAAAATAATGACAGTACAATAATACTTTGTATAAAAACTATTTTTCTTTCTTTCTGTTTGCTTAATTGACATACTTGTTGACCACTAGTTGGAAGAATTCAGATGTCTTTTCCTAACTTTTGCTTCACTCCTTTCACATGGTAGTAATTGGACTTTAAGAAAGACACAGAAAGAGTTCACAAGAAATCTTATACAAATGTTTTTGCTCCTCCTCAACTCCATTCAAACGCTGAAAAGCGTTTCAACCTTTGAAAAATCAAAGCAAATATGACTGCTTATGTCTTTCTAAGAAAATCAACGTGTTTTTTAACTTTCATGAGGATGTTTGCTTTTACATATACAAGAACTATCTGATTATTATTAGATTACCAAGCAAGGCGGTGGGTATTCATTGTCAATGAACTGTCACTGCAAAAATGCCAAATTTCTATATACACAGAAACAAAAAGCTAGGCAGGTCAAAATCATCTCGGCTGTTTCCAGGTGCATTCCTAAGGCAGCTACAGGAAGGTGAGCTGGGTCATAATCAGACAGGCAGAGTATGCTGACTGGCCAGCTAGGTTACACTTTAATTTCACTCTCACACTCCATATCTGTACAGATGTGTATGTTTATACATTACTTTTTTTTTTTTTTCACAACTATCACATCCCTTTAGACTATATCTTTTACCTTATAAGTTCTGGGGGCACAGTGCTAAAGTAACACTCCTAATTCAATATCTACTTCATATTAGCTTTCCAATATCCTATGCAAGACCACTTCAATGTCCTTTATAATCTTTATTTTTTTAAATTTCAGCAGTCTGTACTTTGAACTATATATATATTTCTGGTTAACAAGGCTGGATTTTTTTCCCAAGCTTGTTACAGGCAATTTTCCTTAAGTTTAGATAACAAAGCAATGGAAAAGAAAACCCAAATATTTCAAGACTAATTTTTGCTTTAATTACATAAGGCATGTAACAAGAAACAGTCTATTAGAGAACATGCTTATCAAATTCAAATGACTAAACACAGTTTGCCATGACCAATATTCAGGAAACAAACACTGTGGTTCCTTTTGCATTTGTAAATCAGTCATGTTAGGCATTTTTCTGCCATAAAATTCATGGAAATGTAGCCAAGTTGTTATGGCAACCATACGTTCCTGATTTAGGAGCTTTTATATTCTTTACATGTTGAGTTGTAGTGACATTTTGAATTTCAAGCATTTTAACTGTGTTTTTAAAAGATAGTTTGGGAATTTATGTTTAAAATGTAGTTATTAAGTTTGAGATGCAAAAATGTCAGACATTGTACACATATGTATATGTGATTCTCTGCAGCTGAATTTTATAATTGAAACAAAATATTATGGATTTCATTGTACACAATATTCAAATTCTTTCCACATTTTTTCAATAGATTTTTGGAAAAACCTAATTAAAAGCACTTGTAGACATTAACTAATAGACCTGTGAGTGAAGAACATGAACATATACTCCCTCTTAGCTCATTAAAGAATGAATATTCATACATAAAACTTAGAGCTGCTTAACACATATTGGGGGAGTAAAACTAAGAAAATAGGATTTTCAAATACTCCAGTAAGCAATTAGCTAATGTTACACATGAAAAATCAGGCTCAGTTTATTTTATCCCATAACTGATAATTTTCAGGCAAGCTTTCTCTATAACCATCCAGGTGGATTTTTGCATTGTGAGAACAAAATAAGAGTTCACTTCCTATTGGCTAATTTGCTATCATTTGGACATTATTTTTTGTCATTGCAGATTACCTTTTTTTTTTTTAAGTGTTTGCCTATGCCTCTCATGCACACACACACACACACACACACACACACACATATATATATAATTTTTTTTCCCTGCTTCCTGCAGCTCGAGTTCAAGTAGGCTGCCGAGAACTGCGTTCCACCAAATACATCTCCGACGGCCAGTGCACCAGCATCAGCCCTCTGAAAGAGTTGGTGTGTGCAGGCGAGTGCTTGCCCCTGCCTGTGCTACCTAACTGGATCGGAGGGGGCTACGGAACAAAGTACTGGAGCCGGAGGAGCTCCCAGGAGTGGAGGTGTGTCAATGACAAAACGCGTACCCAGCGAATCCAGCTGCAGTGCCAGGATGGCAGCACGCGCACCTACAAAATAACCGTGGTCACCGCCTGCAAGTGCAAGAGGTACACGCGGCAGCACAACGAGTCCAGTCACAACTTCGAGAGCCTGTCGCCCGCCAAGCCAGCCCAGCATCACCGAGAGCGCAAAAGAGCTGGCAAACCCAGTAAGCACAGCATGAGTTAGAATTCAGACCTCCAAACTGGACTGACTAGGGACCATCTGCTTTACAGATTTGATTGCTTGGACGACTGGAGCCTGCCACTGCTATTTTCTTACTTGAAAATATACGCTTTCTGCTTTGATCAAACTCAGCCAGCTGTCCTGAGTATCAGGAGCTTCTTGGGAGATAGATTTTTCAAGTTTTTCAAGATGTATAAGTATCCATGATGTGATTTGCCTTTAAATTCCACACATCCTGTAGTATTAATTCCCCATGGTTCTTGAAAGACGGGTGATACTATACCCGTCATTGAATAGTCACTTTTTAACATGGAAAAGGGCTTCTCAGTAACCCTTCATTTCCCAAACCATCCTCTCCACCCTACACCCAACAAAACTTCTTCGAAATTGAAAAATTTTTTAAAGAGTTGTTGCCATGAATCTTCAGGTTAACAGTTCAGAAGGGTGTTTTTTTTTTGGTAATCTTCATGGGAACAGTTTAGCTGCCAAGAGTGATCTCCCTTTGAAAGAGTGAAAGACCTTGTGACATTTCACTTCAAAAATAAGCCCTGTAGCTTTTTACAGTCTCATAGTATGAAATTATACCCTGCATGCTGACCCTTGCTTGGAATGGAATGCCAGAAATGCATGACAGCAGCTAATAAGTAAAGCTGATTAACTATTTATTTGTCAATGTTATTATTTAATGAGCTTTCACAAATGATTGTTTTCAAAATGTTAATTTTTTATGTTTCAAAGTCTTTTCATGTACCTAAATATTTTCCTGTATAATTTGTGGTTGATCTAGAAGTATGACAATACATACTGTAGATATGTAAAATAAATATTTTAGTCTCCTTGTTACATATATGTTTCATCATGAACTTTATCAATAGTATAGATCTTTAAAGATCAATAAGATGCTTTGTAAAGATGACATAGGTAACAGTTTCCTATTTAATCTGTGCAATCAGAAGGTGACTTGACCTTCAATGAGTTTCTTTTAACAAAAATAAACACGGCTAAACGTTATTGTCTTTGCCTCGAACACGTGTAAAATGGTACAGAATAAGCACACAAACTATGGAAGAAGCACATCGGAATCATTAGTTTTTTAAGATATAAGGCACATTCAAGTTTTGGTAGAAAAATCTATAGTAAGGAGAAGAGAGAGATAGGGAGACCATCAAGTTGGTAAATAAGATGTTTGAAAAAGTTGGATGACAATCCAGCAGTGAGTTGTAAGAAGAATATCATGTTTATATATACCTGTGGATGCCAAATCTACTGCCCTTTATAATCACCCAGAGGAGATAGTATGCAGCCCAGTAACCAGGTTGCCATCCAAATTACATCATAGTTTCTGAACGTGGAAATCAGATATTAGCAGTTTTTGAGGTTCTTCTAATATGCAGTTAAGTCTGAGAAAGGAATTGTGAAAAAATCACTCCATACATTGGGAAAATTTGACTACTATTGCATGGTCCTCAAATCAAAAACTAAAATGAACGAAAACAACAAAGAAAACAAAAACAAGTTTTTCAGTGTTTTCAAGTTTGACGTGTTGTTTATTAACCAACGTGATCAGTCTTGAACAAGATTATACAGTTAAATCACTGATTTGTCAATTTAATCATTGACTGATTCCATCACACTAAGTGAATAAAACCAGAGGCTTGATTATGTACCGGTAAGATCTAGATTTTCTTTTTTTGGATTCTGAGCGTGATGGAGTCCTACTGCTTTTTTTGTAGATTGTTCTTTTCTGTAACCACAAGTCTAAAAGTCACATGTGTATTGCATCAAGCATGGTGATAGTGAAGTTGCTCAGTTGTGTCCCACTTTTTGCGACCCCATGGACTGTAACCTACCAGGCCCCTCCATCCATGGGATTCTCCAGGCAAGAATACTGGAGTGGGTTGCCATTTCCTTCTCCAGGGGATCTTCCCAACCCAGGGATTGAACCTGGGTCTCCCGCCTTGCAGGCAGACACTTTAACCTCTGAGCCACTAGAGAAGCCCACATAAAGCACAGTAAGCTAAATAAAGGACATTAATGTCCCTTCCCTGTGAAAGGGAGGAGAGTCTCAACGTACATGAGGAGGAAACATCTCTCAATTTTAAATATGCTAACTATTGTATCATTAAATTAAAATTATGATTCAGCGTCCACCATTGATTTATTTTCTAGTCTTACTAACTGGATCTTAAACTACATATAATATCATTATACATGGAACATTCATAATAATTACATCACAGGTAAAATGTACCAAAAATGCATTATTTCCTATGCCTAGTTTACTTGCTCATCCTAGCTCAATTTGGGATATTTAACATAACAGAGGACTTAAGACGATTTGGGCATTTCTTTCTTCTCAATATCATGCTGCTACCGCTGCTGCCAAGTCGCTTCAGTCGTGTCCGACTCTGTGCGACCCCAGAGATGGCAGCCCACCAGGCTCCCCCATCCCTGGGATTCTCCAGGCAAGAACACTGGAGTGGGTTGCCATGTCCTTCTCCAATGCATGAAAGTATAGAAGGTCTTAGAGAGGATCTGCAGTCCATGGAGTCACTGAGGGTTGGACACGACTGAGCGACTTCACTTTGATGCATTGGAGAAGGACATGGCAACCCACTCCAGTGTTCTTGCCTTGAGAATCCCAGGACGGGGGAGCCTGGTGGGCTGCCATCTATGGGGTCGCACAGAGTTGGACACGACTGAAGCAACTTAGCAGCAGCAGCAGCAGCAGCAGAGAGGATCTAAAAATTAGTGTGTCCTAAGGCCTGAGGCTTAAAAAGGAATTGACCAGACAATAGCCTCACAATCAATAAGATTATGTTGTTGCCTTTTACTAATGAAACATTGAAACAATGGTTTTGGTGATAAAATACTAAAATCATCACTAATTTGATTGGTAATAGTGTTTAGTAAGTGAATATACAAGAAAAAAATGAAATGGAATAAAGGAACCTTATAAATAAGATCAGTCTCTACTAAGTCAAGAATTGGATCCATTTCTTATGGTCACCGGAGAAGGCAATGGCACCCCACTCCAGTACTCTTGCCTGGAAAATCCCATGGATGGAGAAGCCTGGAAGGCTACAGTCCATGGGGTCGCTGAGGGTCGGACATGACTGAGTAACTTCACTTTCACTTTTCACTTTCATGCATTGGAGAAGGACATGGCAACCCACTCCAGTGTCCTTGCCTGGAGAATCCGAGGGATGGGGGAGCCTGGTGGGCTTCCGTCTCTGGGGTCGCACAGAGTCGGACACGACTGAAGTGACTTAGCAGCAACTTATGGTCACATTCAACTTACTGATCCACTTCAGGCCATATTACATTGTGAGGCGTTCATTGCATGGTATTTAACACCCAATGATAGGAAACGGTCAGCAATCAATAAGACAAGCCTAAGATACAATCAGGCAGTCAGTGAAATGAAAATTTAAACGGAAAATGCAGCTTTGTAATTATTATTTTAAAATGCTAAAAAGTACTTGCATCTTAATTGCTGATTATATTTCAGTTTTTGTATTTTTTTACAGTTAATTCACATTTTCTAGTCTGATTGAACTCTGCATAATTGTACTCTTGTTTTAGTAACTATCATTTCATAATGGTGATTGTGATAATTTTGGCAAAGCCTGACTTCTAGTTCACATCATAATATTTATCCATAAAAGACTTATCAAATTCATTTTGACCAATATGAATAAAGAGCTTTTTTCAAGTAGCTTTACTGATAGAAGATAGCTTGATAGAGAGATAGATAGGTAGATAGATAGATATGTAGTTAGATATTGATATTTATGTAGATAGTTATTTTTTATCAATAATAAGAATGAAAGAAAAATTGATAGCACATATACAAATAAAGTGGAGAAGGCAATGGCACCCCACTCCAGTACTCTTGCCTGGAAAATCCCATGGACGGAGGAGCCTGGTGGGCTGCAGTCCATGGGGTTGCAAAGAGTCGGACACAACTGAGCGACTTCTTTCACTTTTCACTTTCCTGCACTGGAGAAGGCAATGGCAACCCACTCCAGTGTTCTTGCCTGGAGAATCCCAGGGACGGGAGAGCCTGGTGGGCTGCCGTCTATGGGGTCGCACAGGGTCGGACACGACCTAAGCGACTTAGCAGCAGCAGCAGCATACAAATAAAGAATACATATAGTCTGCTACACCTAAGTTAAATATGGACATAGAGGCTTCAGAAATATTTATTTGCAAAAAACTAGTATTTTAACTACAAATCATGTGCATTTATTCACTTAGGCTAGTTGCGAATAACCACTAATTGACAACACTCTGTTAGCCATGTTTATTTTACTGTATATATATTTTTAAAAACAATGAAAATTAGAGTATGTTTTTTATTAAAAAAGACTGAATCGTAATCCTTCCTGCCTTGTATAAACTTAGTAAGGTTTTGCCAGATGATCTTGCTGTCATTCACCCCATGCTACTAGAATGACTTTTTAAAATTGTATAACCTGATCTATCTATTTTGTACCATATTTACTTTAATAGACTTTCAGTAGGTTATACTCAGTAGTCATGAATGGAAAGAATAGTATTAGCTTAAGCAAAGCCAGGAAACTTCCAAATTGCAGAGTAAATCAAAGCCTTTAAAAGTTTAAATTTAGTGTGTTGAAAAAATTTTTTTCAATCAAAGGATACTGGAGTGGGTTGCCATTTCCTTCTCCAGGGGATCTTCCCAACTCAGGGATCGAACTCGGGTCTCCTGCACTGCAGGCAGATTCTTTACCGACTGAGCTACAAGGGAAGCCCACCATGAAATGTAGGTATCAAAATATAATTCATTACATTTGGAACTAAAGTGTGGTTTGGATTAGACTTAACTCTTGAAAATGTTTTTTAGCATTAATGTGGCAATTCACTGCATGCCATAAATTCAGCATTTATATATACTTTCTATAATCACACAGTTCAGATGAAACATAAAATGGAAGGCAAAGCTTTGATAAAATCCTTGTAGACACTCAGGAAAATGACTGAAGTCTTCAGTGATACAGCTTATTGTTAGACTGTCTCCTTCCCTCAAGGACAGATAGTGATGATTCACACCTTGGTTTAATTTGAACCTATTAAAATATAGCTCTATGGTAAATTAAAATTAGTTAAGATTTGTGAACTGAGTATACATATGGCCACTAGAAATCCTTGTTACATCCACAAAGAGAGCCCTACTAGAATAGATATGCCAATATATTGGTCTGTCCGTCATTTCTAAGCCCATAGTTAGCATCTGTGGTATTTGGTGCCTTTGCCTGCATATTCTGCAAATCATCGCAAAGAACTACAGGGTAACAACTACTTCAAAAATCCTAGTGGGAAGGTGTTTCAAGTTCCAGTTTCAAAAATTGATGAAAATGAATTAATGCCAAGGTGTGAAACTATTTCCAGTGCAAATCAGGCTGAGTGATGATAGTTTATCATTTGCATTGCAGACCTGCTAAAGGATTTATTTTCTGTTACAAGTGAAGACTGAAACGGCTTGGGAGATTTAAGACGGAACTTAAATATTTTCTTTTGAATTTTAGTAACTGCAAACCAAGGGTTACCTTGTATTATTGATTTAATTTCTTAATGATGGGATTAGATGCATGAATCCAAGACAATGTCTAAAGAGAATGACATTGTCAGTGATATAGACATAATCAGCTGAAGTTCATAAAACGAATCAAATGCCTGATAGGCTTAAAGATAAGTTACTATTAAAATATAACATCATCTTTTTCTTTCCCAGGTAGCTCTGTGGTAAAGAATCCATCTGCCAGTGCAGGAGACACAAGAGATGTGGGTTTGATCCCTGGGCCGGGAAGATCCCTTATAGTCGAAAATGGCAACTCACTCCAGTATTCTTGCTTAGAACATTCAATGGACAGAGGCACCTGGTGGGCTACAGTATACAGGGTTGCAAAGAGTTGGACATGGCTGAGCACACAAACACACATCTTTTTCAGTAGGAATAAATTCGTCCTAAAAAATTTATTGTCATTAAATTGGCACAAATTTTTAAATCTTTCATATTATAATATTGGTGAATTTTTACAAAATGATCATTTAAATCCTTTTATTTATTGAAGTATTAGTTTAAATTTGCCTTTCAAAGACAGCCTAAAACATTGAACTCAATAACCAGGATTTTTAAAAAATCCTTTCCAATCTTTAATTAGCTTTATACTTCATATAAAATAGTTGACAATTTTTACTAACTAGAGTTTTTGGTATACTTTTTTGCCTTGTTTCCTCTCTCACTTTTTCATATGTGGTCTATACATTATAAAATATTTTCTTTATGTTGTGTGTTTGTATTATTTCCTCAAGCTTAGAGAGTTAAACAACAACTCTCTTATCACAAATTGTCTTATTGCAAACCAAAGACAAAATTTGCCAAATGCATTTAATAATCCAGTGAAGAGTTGCCACTTTGCCTTTTTATTGACACTACGACTTGATGAATTTTATTCACGCTGTTTACTAGTGAAGAAATATTTTGCATTTAGTCAATGACATAGCTTGACATTTTGAACAAATAATAAAAATATTTCAGTTCAACTTCTCTACTTTTGTCTTATGTAGCAGTTTTATACAAATGACTGCCAGACATGTGAACTTGGGAAGAGAAGACCTGGGATATGGTTTAGAATGTGCTGCTACTAACTGGTTGGGTGAAATCAAACTTGTGTCTTAGGCTTTCTAAGGTTCATTTATTTTATCCATAAAATAAGGGCACATAACTCAATAATGTCTGAAGTATCTTCCAGCCTAAAATATTCACTCTCTCTTATCCCAGACAACATGGCCGTATTTTCAGTCACACACTTCTGCCACTAAAGAAGGCTGATTTGACTGGCACTACTCTTCAGTTCCCTGGTGACACAGTCAGTAAAGAATCTGCCAGCAATTCAGGAGATCTGGGTTTAATCCCTAGGTCGGGAAGATCCCCTGGAGAAGGAAATGGCAACCGACTCTGGTATTCTTGCCTGGGAAATCCCCTGGACAGAGCAGCCTGGTGGGCTTCCCCTCATGGGGTCGCAAGAGCAGGACAGGGACACAGTTAGCGACAGAACCACCACCACCCAATCTTCAGTTCTGATGGTGCTTCCAGGTCATTCCACTGTGAACGTTCAGATTAAGATTTCGGTCACTGACATTTTCTATCTTCATCAGTACCTCATCAAGGCATGCTATCAAAGATGAAGCTGGAGTTCCAACTCCAGGATCGCTGAGACTATAGTCTGTTACCAGGCACTTCCCATGTACCATTTCCAGTTTCCTAATAATTTCTCTATATTTGGTGAAGCCATTTATTGCTGGTGATGGCAAGAGTAAAGGAAAGAGCTATAGATAATGCTGGCAAACAAAATTTGTAGAGATTTGTGCATCTAGGACACCGAACATTCCTTATACCCAACATTTACATGGATGTTTTAAAGTAACTGTATGCTTTTGAAACAATGCCATGGTAGTCAATTTGCTCTTGACAAGAGCCTGTAATGATAGGACGATCTACCTGACAATACATGGTAAAGTCCTAGCAAAACCATCTCTAAAAATACAGAGAATTTTATGGATCACACCAGATGATTGCTGTATCAGGCCAATCATGCTGACATTTTATCACTTAAATTTGTTTTCAGTCATTAACATACATTTGAGAGTAATAATTTAAAAAAAACCTTGAATTGCATTGTGTAAATGTATATTTTATTCTCATTTCTTAATTCATGAATGAGGGAAAAAGATCCAAGAGAATGCTTTCAGCAGATGTCTGAGTTGGAGCAACCTCTTCCTTCCCCTTCCCCCCTTTTTTATCATTGTGTTCTTTTGGAATTAAGGCTTTTATGATTCAGTGATATTATTAAGCTAAAACAGGTGTGGTTCCTGGACATTCTGGGCTATATGAATTTTCCACTGTGTTTTATTATCTCTTTTATGGCCTGTAGTAATGATAAGCATGTTCATGGGGAAGATGACCACAATACCAGAGCTGCTCTATGTTGAGCTGAAATAAAGAGCTGGAAATGCTGGTGACAGGGAGAAGAGGCTTGTGAGGCCACACAGTCAGCACCGTAGCATACCTCTGGAATGACTTCTGAAAATCACAGTCTCTCGGGAGACTGTGGCAGGCTCTCTGCTGCCCAAAATAGGAACCTTCCAACACTGTGTAATTTCCAGGCTTTCAGAAGGCCTGCTGCTCTCTTCCCTGGTAAAAGCAACAAACAAACATGTAAACAAACAAATCCTCTCTCCAGCTCGTCCATAACTACCGACACCTCGTTAACTTCCTGTTGGCGGTTTTTGATTCCTCTCAGGTACATACATCTCCGGAAGAGAAAACACACCAGGATAAGGTTTGGAACCTCACTAGGACCAGTAGGTTGACAGTGAAGCAAGGGAAAGGGGAAACGGGACTACAGAGAAAAGCCATGCCTAAGAACGCTAGTTTCATATCTGCTCCCACATAGAGTAAAACATACTCAACCGGAAATAGAAATATGTTATATGATTTTTCCTAATTAATCAATTAGTACCAGTAGATTTAAAAAGCTTGCCTTTGATAAGCTTTAAAAAGCTGCCCTTTTGTTGTGTTTGTTTAAAGTGGTCTATGGGCCATATGATGGGCTTCCTCAGTGACTCAGTGGTAAAGAATCCGCCTGCAGTGCAGGAGACACGGGTTCCGTCCCTGGGTCGGGAAGATGCCCTGAAGCAGCAAATGGAAACCCACTCCAGTATTCTTGCCTGGGAAATTCCATGGACAGAGGAGCGTGGCAGGCTAGAGCCCATGGCGTCACACAGAGTTTCACACACACACACACACACACACACACACACACACGAGGCACAATGGGCCATATTGAGTACTCAAATGATCTCTCAGTTTAGAGTTGTTTTTGCTTAGTTGTTAAGTGTCTGACTCTTTTGCGACGCCATGGACTGTAGGCTGCCAGGCTCCTCTGTGCAAGGAATTCTCCAGGCAAGAATACTGGAGTGGGAAGCCATTCCGTTTTCCAGGGGATCGTCCCCATCCAGGGATAGAACCTGAGTCTCCTGCACTGGCAGGTGGATTCTTTACCACTGAGCCATGAGGGAAGCCCCAGTTTAGAATCAGGAGAATTTAATCCCAATCCCCAGTGTACTACTTCTGAATGGCCTTGGGAAATGCAACTAAATTGTAGACTTCGGAGAGCTGAGTTGATATCTCTGTACTTACTAGTTAGCATCCAAAAGGAAACAGACAACTTACTCAGGAGAATTTATTTACAAGGGGACTCATTATAAGAGTCTGGGTGGGGAATAGGGAAAGTACAGGGCCTAGTGCAGGAGCCCAAGGCCAACAACAGCAGCACTGTCACAACCCCAGGCCCTAAGAAGAGGGAAAGATGGGGCTGGGGGGCACTGGAAGGTGGGGGCACACCTGGAGAGGAGCTGTGGGCTGCGGGCAAGCCGAGCAGACCATCAGAGGACCTGCAAAGTCAGGGGGCCAGGGCAACAATACCCCATCACTCTCCTTTCTTCCTTATCCTCCTGAGGGATCTTCTGCCAGGGCTCCCACGGGCTGACCCCATCAGAGGCCATGGGCTTTGGAGCTGGTGAATATAATCTGTACAGGTGAGCCTTGGGGCAGAGGACAGGGTGCAAGAGTAGAGGAGAGATATGGGAAGTCAAAGCAATGATACAAATGAACTTACCAAACAGGAAGAGACTCACAGCCTGAGAGAACGAACTTATGGTTGCTGGGGGAAGGGTGAGGGGGAGGGATAGTTTGGGATGGACATGTACACACTGCTGTATTTAAAATGGATAACCAAGGACTTACTGCATAGCACATGGAACTCTGCTCACTGTTATGTGGCAGCCTAGATGGGAGAGGAGTTTGGGGGAGAATGGATACATGTATATATATGGCTGAGTTCCTTCACAGTTCATCTGATACTATCGCAACATTGTTAATTGACTATACCCCTAGTAGAAAATAAAAAGTTTAAATAAGATAAAAGAAAGTCAAACATACCTGCCTGGGCATCCTTTTCTTTACAACATCTGGAACAGTGTACTGCATTTAGGGGGTGCTGAATTACTATACAATCTCTCTCTTTTTAAACCATATCTAAAATGTAGAGATTAAGTTGTAAGGATTAAGATCCGAAGTCTCTTCTAGCATTGATCTTCCCATTTCCAGCTAGAGATGAGAATCTAAAAGAGACTTTTGGGAGAAATTCTGAGAGTAGGTGGGTTCTTTACCACTAGTACCACCTAGAAAGTAGTGGGGAATAGGAATTGGGTGTTTATTTTTGCTGTTATTGCTGCTACCTGTTTTAATAACAACCATATCAGACATGCAGTCATAGGTGAATGATTAACTACAAATTGGTTTCTATTTGGGGTTTTTTCATGACAGCATTTCAAACTTTGAAATACTATATTAGTTGGAAAAAGGCATTATCTATTCCATAAATCCATTTCATATTAACTGAGAACTGCTCACCAAATATGATCAGTTCAGTTCAGTTGCTCAGTTCTGTCCAACTCTTTGCGACCCCATGAACTGCAGCACTCCAGGCCTCCCTGTTCACGAATTCCTGGAGCTTACTCAAACTCAGGTCCATCGAGTCAGTGATGCCATCGAACCATCTCGTCTGCTGTCGTCCCCTTCTCCTCCCGCCTTCAATCTTTCCCAGCATCAGGATCTTTTCCAGTGAGTCAGTTCTTTGCATCAGGTGGCCAAAGTATTGGACTTTCAGCTTCAGCATCAGTCCTACCAATGAATTTTCAGGACTGATTTCCTTTAGGATTAACTGGTTGGATCTCCTTGCAGTCCAACAGACTTTCAAGAGTCTTCTCAAATACCACAGTTCAAAAGCATCAATTCTTTGGCACTCAGCTTTCTTTATAGTTTAACTCTCACATCCATACATGACTACTGGAAAAACCATAGCTTTAACTAGATGGACTTTTGTTGGCAAAGTAATGTCTCTGCTTTTTAATATGTTGTCTAGGTTGGTCGTAGCTTTTCTTCCAAGGAGTGAGCGTCTTTTAACTTCATGGCTGCAGTCACCATCTGCAGGGGTTTTGGAGCCCAAGGAAATAGCCTCTCACTGTTTCCATTGTTCCCGCATCTATTTGGCATGAAGTAATGGGACCAGATGCCGTGATCTTAGTTTTCTGAATGTTGAATTTTAAGCCAGCTTTTTCACTCTCCTCTTTCACTTTCATCAAGAGGCTCTTTAGTTCTTCTTCGCTTTCTGCCATGAGGGTGATATCATCTGCATATCTGAAGTTACTGATATCTCTCCCAGCAATCTTGATTCCAGCTTGTGCTTCATCCAGCCCAGCATTTCGCATGATGTACTCTGCATATAAGTTAAATAAGCAGGGTGACAATATACAGCCTTGATGTACTCCTTTCCATGATTTGGAACCAGTGTGTAGCTCCATCTCTAGTTCTAACTGTTGCTTCCTGACCTGCATACAGATTTCTCAGGAGGCAGGTCAGGTGGTCTGGTATTCCTATCTCTTTCAGAATTTTACACGGTTTGTTGTGATCCATATAGTCAATAAAGCAGAAGTAGATGTTTTTCTGAAACTCTCTTGCTTTTTTGATGATCCAATGGTTGTTGGCAGTTTGATTTCTGGTTCCTCTCCCCTTTCTAAATCCAGCTTGAACATCTGAAAGTTCACGGTTCACATACTGTTGAAGCCTAGCTTGGAGAATTTTGAGCATTACTTTACTAGTGGGTGAGATGAGTGCACTTGTGCAGTAGTTTGAGCATTCTTTGCCATTGCCTTTCTTTGGGATTGGAATGAAAACTGACCTTTTCTAGTCCTGTGGCTACAGCTGAAATTTACAAATCTACTGGCATATTAAGTGCAGCACTTTCACAGCATCATCTTTTAGGATTTGACATAGCTCAACTGGAATTCCATCATCTCCACTAGCTTTGTTCATAGTGATGCTTCCTAAGGCCAATTTGACTTCTCATTCCAGGATGTCTGGCTCTAGATGACTGATCACACCATCATGGTTATCTGGGTCATGAAGATCTTTTGTTATAGTTCTTCTGTGTATTCTTACCACTTCTTCTTAAAATCTTGTGCTTCTATTAGGTCCATACCATTTCTGTCTTTATTGTGCCTATTTTGCATGAAATGGTCCCTTGGTATCTCTAATTTTCTTGAAGAGATCTCTAGTCTTTCCCATTCTATCGTTTTCCTCTATTTCTTTGCATTGATCGCTGAGGAAGGCTTTCTTAACCCTCCTTGTTTTGGAACTCTGCATTTAGGTGGGTATATCTTTCCTTTTCTCTTTGTCTTTAGCTTATCTTCTTTTCTCAGCTCAGACAACCATTTTACCTTTCTGCATTTCTTTTTCTTGGGAATGGTCATGATGACTGCCTCCAGTACAATGTCACAAATCTCTGTCCATAGTTCTTCAGGCACTCCGTCTATCAGACCTAATCCCTTGAATCTATTTGTCACTTCCACTGTATAGTCATAAGAGATTTGATTTAGGTCATGCCTGAATGGTCTAGTGGTTTTCCCTACTTTCTTCAATTAAAGTCTGAATTTGGCAATAAGGAGTTCATGATCTGAGCCACAGTCAGCTCCCAGTCTTGTTTTGGCTGACTCTATAGAGCTTCTCCATCTTTGACTGCAAAGAATTTAATCAATCTAATTTTGTTATTGACCATCTGGTGATGTCCATGTGTAGAGTCTTCCCTCATGTTGTTGGAAGAGGGTGTTTGCTACAACCAGTGTGTTCTCTTGGCAAAACTCTATTAGCCTTTTTGCCCTGCTTCATTCGTACTCAAAGGCCAAATTTGCCTGTTACTCCAGGTATCTCCTGACTTCCTACTATTGCATTTCAGTCCCCTATAATGAAAAGGACATGTTTTTTGGGTGTTAGTTCTAGAAGGTCTTGTAAGTTTTCATAGAACTGTTCAGCTTCTTCAGCATTACTGGTCAGGGCATAGATTTAATATGGTAATTCTCACCAAAAGGTGTTGTCTAGAATATAAATGTATATCCTATGTTAAGCAAATTCTTCAACCTTAGAAAAGAAAGTGTTTGAATGTGGCAGTGTTTACATTTGGCTGCCCTTGTAATCCGTGATTAAAATAAAACTTCAGAGTTGAAAGCTTAAGACTGAAGGTCTGTGGATTGAAAGGAAGGTATCTACCTACTCCCACATGATTTCCAAACATGTAACTCTTGCCCATTCACATTGCACTCTCCAGCAGTCGTCAGTATAACCCATGCACCACCTAAAGTTGCAGAAGGACATCATCATGGTTCCATATGCAGCTGGTCTCCCTTGGGACAGTGATAACCATATCACAGTTTCACATAGTGGGACCGATCCAGGGAATGATGACAGCAGGATGCCAAGCCATTTTAAATACACATCAAAGCCAATTTAGAAACTTGGCTTCAGTGTGGTATGATGGGAAATGATGCACTTGGCTTTCAGAATTTCAAAGCCTCACATTAAGGGGAAAGCACCACACAGATAAAAGACGATGAGAAAGAATGAACAGCTGTGCCAGGCTTTGCTTAGCAGTTACACTGCCGAGAACAGCCTTTAGATGGAGAAAGGATAAGAAGCACTGCCAACTTTGCAATTTCTTCTTCACCTACGTCTGAATGCGTAGAAATAACATCTGTAACTGGAATAGTTCCCTTTCCCCCTTACTCTACTCCCTTACACTTGAACACGCATATGTTGGATTTAATCCACAAATGGTAATATTACTTGATCTAAGAAGAGGTTTTAGAATGTTGGGATCCTAGAAATAAGAATACAAAGAAAAGATTATCTGAGGAATCCATTCTAAATTCACTGTATTTTCTTTCATGTGCTGGTGGATAGTATTGCAGAGTAATCAAGAGTACAGATATTGGAGCCAAAATACATGGGTTTGAATCCTGATCTTGCCCTTACTTGTGGACTACTTTGAGCAATACATGCCTCAATTTCCTCATCTGTAAAATGGGATAATTATTGTGGGCTCATAGTGTCAGTTGCTACTGCTATTACTGTTGTTATTATCATGTTTCTTAAGTTGAGACCAGCTAATTAAGTGGAGAATTCAGGCTTGGCTAAGGACTTCATCTTCCCGAAGTCCTTGGTCAAGAAAGTAGACCATGAGTTAGTCAGAGGGAAGCAGACCAAGAAGCAAGGGTTAGCAAGGTGGGGGATGCAAGACGGAGGGCAGACACATCTAAGAAAGATATTCTGGACTGATCTTCAGTTCAGTTCAGTTCGGTCGCTCAGTCATGTCTGACTGCGACCCCACGAATCGCAGCACGCCAGGCTTCCTGTCCATCACCAACTCCCGGAGTTCACTCAGACTCATGTCCATTGAGTTGGTGATGCCATCCAGCCATCTTATCCTCTGTCGTCCCCTCCTCCTCCTGCCCCCAATCCCTCTCAGCATCAAAGTCTTTTCACATGAGGTAGCCAAAATATCGGAATTTCAGCTTCAGCATCATTCCTTCCAAAGAACACCCAGGGGTGATCGCCTGCAGAATGGACTGGTTGGATCTCCTTGCAGTCCAAGGGACTCTCAAGAGTCTTCTCCAACACCACAGTTCAAAAGCATCAATTCTTTGGTGCTCAGCTTTCTTCACAGTCCAACTCTCACATCCATACATAACCACTGGAAAAACCATAGCCTTGACTAGATGGACCTTTGTTGGCAAAGCAATGTCTCTGCTTTTGAATATGCTATCTAGGTTGGTCATAACTTTCCTTCCAAGGAGTAAGTGTCTTTTAATTTCATGGCTGCAATCACCATCTGCAGTGATTTTGGAGCCCCCCAAAATAAAGTCTGACACTGTTTCCACTGTTTACCCATCTATTTCCCCTGAAGTGATGGGACCAGATGCCATGATCTTCATTTTCTGAATGTTGAGCTTTAAGGCAACTTTTCCACTCTCCTCTTTCACTTTCATCAAGAGGCTTTTCAGTTCCTCTTCACTTTCTGCCATAAGGGTGGTGTTATCTGCATATCCAAGGTTATTGATATTTCTTCTGGCAATCCTGATTCCAGCTTGTGCTTCTTCCAGTCCAGCGTTTCTCATGATGCACTCTGCATAGAAGTTAAATAAGCAGGGTGACAGTATACAGCCTTGACGTGTTCCTTTTCCTAGTTGGAACCAGACTGCTCCATGTCCAGTTCTAACTGTTGCTTCCTGACTGATCATAGTTAATTTTAAATAAAAATAAATAGCTTTGGCATCTTGGTAGTTTTCAAAGAGTTTCTCTCTCTCCTTTACTCATGTTAATGAGTTAAGTGTTAATGCCTTTACTCATTTCCTTTTGAATCACCGATGGTTTGCTTTCTTGGCTATGCTGTCATTTCTCATCCATTTCACATATTTGTGTGACACAGAAACTGATGTAGGAAACATTTTCACATTTATCCTCTATGCTCAATCTTGACTGCTGCTGAATTTGCTTGTGAGAGTTCTCAGTCGCTAAGTCTTGTCCGACTCTTTGCAACCCCGTGGACTGTAGTCTGCCAGGCTTCTCTGTCCGTGTGATTTTCCAGGCAAGAATACTGGAATGAGTTGCCATTTCCTCTTCCCAGGATAGAACCCATGTCTCCTGCATCAGCAGGAGAATTTTTTTTACCACAGAACCACTTGGTGAATTTGCTTACTTTACCAATATGTCACTTCAGGGTTCATCCTTTCATTCATTTCTTCAATAAAAGGAAAAGAGCAGTTTTTCTTTGCTTTCTTCCTCCTTTCTCATTGGGCTTCCCTTGTGGCTCAGCTAGTAAAGAATCTGCCTGCAATGCTGGAGACCTGTGTTTGATCCCTGGGTTGGGAAGATCCTCTGGAGAAGGAAATGGCAACCCACTCCAGTATTCTGGCCTAGAGAATTCCATGGACTGTCCATGGGTCGCAAAGAGTCGGACACGACTGAGCAACTTTCAGTTTTTCTTTCTCATAATCCAATGAAATATGTCAATCCACTCCTAAATGTCCAGGCTATTGTTTTTTCTTTATATAACTTATATTAACTGATGGCTTAAAGTCATTCTCTAAATTTTGCACATGTTTCCACATGAAAAAAAATTTTGGGAAACTTTCCCCCAAAATACATTTATTTATTTACATGTATACTCTATTAATATATTCTGTATATTAATAATATTTAAAAACAGAAATAGAATAAAATGAGATAAAATTGAAATGCAGATTTTCTTCCTGTGGTTCAATGGACCAGTAAAGCTTAAATAATAATAATAATACAAAAGATATTATATAAAAATATAATAATATTTATAAAATATAAAAAGATATAGTAATACAAAAACAAAGTAAGTGGATTTGACTATATTCTCTGAAGATAATAAATGCCATATAAGTTTTGAAAACTTGCACAGGATTTTATACTGTTTATTTAAGCATTTCTCAATCCTATATTACTCCCTTTTAAGATGCTCTGTGTTATCAGTAATTGTGTATTACAAATTATAGTGTCTTTTGAGATTACAAGTTGATTAATCATTGCCTTATTTACTAAATTCTTTGTCATATATATTTCCTTCTATATGCCAAGATGGTTTAGTAAGGGGAAATCTGGAAGACAATAACATAAGTGGAGATAAAATATTTAACACCATTCTAAAAATCAATGGCAAAATTCCAGATAACATGCCTGCTGTATCTGGAAGTATATTTTATCCTTGACCTCACAAGAAGATATTTAGAAGAAGTATAAATAAAGATTTTGTTGCTAAAGATTCTTTCAACATAGTTCACTGGCATTAAAAAGTGATGTAACTTTCTTATGCCAGGATACCCTTAATATACTTGGCAAATTTGTTTTATATCCTTTAGGAACAGTATATTCCTAATTAATGCCTGCATTTAATATGGATATTAACTTTTCATTTGTGTCTTTTATTAATAATAGAAAGGAAGGCTCATTAGAAACATTAAGGTTTTCATTTCTAAAGATGAAAAAACTTTCTTTCAGTATTTTATGTGAGAAACTAGTTATGATTTGGTAATTTTGAAATAGTAATTAGCTCTCCATTCCTCCTTTCTGTTTCGTATTTGCTTCTCATGTGTGAAATTACTGTCACACACAAGTTAAAGCGACTCTGATTAGTCAGTTGTTTCTATCACAACATGCGTATGCGCTCTGTCGCTCAGTCGTGTCTGACTCTTTGTGACCCCAACGACTGTAGCCTGCCAGGCTTCTCTATCCATGGAATTTTTCAGGCAAAAAATACTGGAGTGGGTTGACATCTCCTCCTCCAGGGGATCTTCTTGACCCAGAGGACGAACCTACGTCTCCTGCATTGGCAGGCAGATTCTTTACCGCTGAGCCACCAGGGAAGCCCGGCTATTACAACAGCAGCACATAAATCTCGGATTAACAATCACACTCTTTTATCACTGGATGCTGATCTAGTCTGTTGGCTTTATAATCTGAAATGCCTAATTGACTGCTTCATTGCTCTAGGTTTTGTTTACATCATTTTTTTCCTTTAATTAGATTGAAATTTCTTGGAGAGGTAAACTATGTTTTTTACCAACTGCCTGCCAATGCAGGAGACATAAGAGAAGCAATAAGGAGACACGGATTCCATCCCTGGGTCAGGAAGATCCCTTGAAGGAGAGCATGGCAACCCACTCCAGTATTTTTGCCTGGAGAATCCCATGGACAGAGGAGCCTGGTGCGCTACAGTTCACAGGGTCACAGAGTTGGATATGACTGAAGTGACTTAGCATGCATGCATAGATAGCTCTTTACATAATAGCTTGATACCCTCTTAATGAAGAAAAATTCATCTTGCTCTTTCAAAGCAGAGCATTTCATTGTGGGTGAGGGAGTTGGGATTGACTGTTGCTATGAGACAGGTGGAAGCTGTTGAGACCCTTAGATATCAAGATGGCCAGAAGTGCTGCCTGTTATTCTTCCCACCATGGGTTGTGCCTCCAAGCCATGGCAAGGCGTCATGGGATGATGGTGAGTCTTGCACAATCTCTGATTCCCTGATGCCTAAGATCCTGTGTAGCAAATGAGTGCTAATAGACAGCTGTAAAGCAATTAATAGAAAAATGAAAAGTATTGGTGAGGCTGTCTGGAAGAGGCATTTCAATACAAAGCATGAATCCAGCTTTCCTTGGGGATTTTTAGGAAGTTTGTTTCATGTAGATGGTGTTTTTGCTCATGTTTCTTATTTTTTTCTGACTTCTTTTTCAGATTCATTATTTCAACTCAATGTCACATTCTCAGTTCTTTACTGTATTTCTTGATTCTATAATTCAGTCCTTTAGGGAGATGAAATCAGTATCCCAAGCAGGTTTTTGAAGCTCAGAGAGATGACTAGTTAGTGTACACACTCTGCCTCTGACACAAAGAATCATTGTCTGATGAAACAGAAAAATCTGAAGAATGTAAATGAAACAAAGTAGGTTTTTGTGCAAATCTAACTGATGCATGCTTTCTTTGATATAACTTTCTTTTACCTCAAAATAGAGTTTGTTGAGTCAGTTAGTTATATTTTGATTGTTTTATTTCTCCCTGCTTGGGCCTAAGCTCTTTTTAAAGATGTTCATAGTAAAAACTGTTTTCAAAACTATCCAAAAAGGTGTCAATATTAACATATTCTTTTCACTTGATGAAAACTTGAGAGAGCTGAAAGCCCTTCATTTTACTTCTATGTCCTGCAATCTGTTATTTCTTGAAAAAGTTGTCTTTTCCCATTGTATCCCATTTGGTAAAGAATCTTCCTGCAATGTGGGAGACCTTGGCTTGATCCCTGGGTTGGGAAGATCCCCTGGAGGAGGGCATGGCAACCCACTCCAGTATTCTTGCCTGGAGAATTCCCACCAACAGAGGAGCCTGGCGGGCTGCAGTCGCTGGGGTCACAAAGAGTCAGACAGGACTGAGTGACTAAGCACACACACCCTACAGATAAAACCTGAAGTTTAATAAGCCTTGAAAGTTGAAAGTGAAAGTTAAGTCACTCAGTCGTGTCCAACTCTTTGCGACCCCATGGACTGTAGCCCACCAGGCTCCTCCATCCATGGGATTCTCCAGGCAAGAATACTGGAGTGGGTTGCCATTTCCTTCTCCAGGGGATCTTCCCGACCCAGGGATCGAAACCAGGTCTCCCACATTAGAGGCAGATACTTTAACCTCTGAGCCACCAGGGAAGCCCAATGGCCTAAGATGAGTAAGTAGTTTACTCTTGTGCAAGATCTAAATTTCCGGAAAGGCAAAACATGGCACGTAAATTGTGTTAAAGTAAGATTTACTGGATAGAAGGAGTTCAGTGGTGGAGTCTCAATCCCACATCTGAACTATAAGACGTTATAAAAAGTTGTTTGGGGGCCAGTGGTTTGTCCTGAGACCTCATTTCTCTGACTGAAGTAAGAAGAGTTGTTGATTTTTCAGTTTGTTTAGTTTTTTGATGTTAGCACAGAGTGTGACTTCTAAGCTCTTTATTTGCTGAGCTTCAGCCCTTCTTTTTAGACTTTCTCTACTTATAACTTGAATTAGCCTCATATCTACTGACAAGTTTCTTGGGCTGTGGCATGCATGTGTGCACGCGCGCTCAGTCGCTGCAGACGTGTCTGACTCTGTACGACCCCATGGGTTGTAGCCCCCCAGGCTCCTCTGTCCATGGGATTCTCAGGCAAGAATACTGGAGTCGTTTGCCATTTCCTCCTTCAGGGTATCCTCCCAACCCAGGGATCAAACCCACGTCTCCTGTGTCTCCTGCATTGGCAGGTGGATCCTGCACCACACCGTGATGCATATCTTCATCCAAATCCAGTCTTTGTCCCAGACCTTGGAACACTGCAGTGATTCAGCCTTCTCAGAATATTTGCAATTATTAGTAGAAATATATTAAATGTTGAATTGAATTTCTCTCCATCTTCATTGTATTCACAGTAAAGTACTTATTCTTAAGATGAAAGGCTTAAAGCCTTATTATTCTTCCACATGGTTTTATTTTTCAGATGCATTTGGTAAAAACACATGAACAAATAAAAAGTCCCTGCTAAAAACCACTGAACCTCAGAACTGATTCTAATCAGATGATAGAAAAGAGAGAGCAATCTCAGCTGAAAGATAAAATCTGAACAATTTTACATAATGACAAAAATAATTTGTTCTATTTAAGTAATGAAAAGAAAAAAAGCATTTTTGGGAGTAGTCACAGTAAAAACATGAGTTTAACCAATAAAATAAATGTTTCAGTCTGTTCTTAGCAAGGCACATTATTTTATACAAATAATCATTTATCACAAAGTTTTAAAGAAGAAAGCAAAGAATATGTCCACTTATGAATCCTTTCTTATCCTAAGGGTACCTAATATGACTTCTTTAGGCCTCTTTGTCCTTAATTATATAAAGAGGAGTTGGGAAGTTGAGACTAAAATGCCTTTCTCTGCTAAAATATTTAAACTCAATATGTTGTCAGATGGTTAATAGTATCATTATATTGATACTGTTTATTCCATTGAGTTAGCCATTTGTCCTAGAAAATAGCATTCAAAGAAGAGGTATTTTTTGTCAGGTGGCTTTTGGTAAAATTATGAAGTGGGCCAGCAAACTGTTTTGGCTACTTATAAACCTGAAGATTGATGAAATGATAATAGTCATATAGATGCTTCTAACATAGATCAATTTAATTTATTCAGCCAACACTTCTTGAGTACCTACATGGTGCTAAGCACTGTGACATGTGCAGGAGATAACATGGTGAACAAACCAGATATTATTTCTCACCTACACACTGATGGTAAAAGGGGAAATTAGTTTAAATGCTTTAGAAAACTGTCTGCTACATCTAATGAAACTGAATATATGTATACTCTATGACCCCCAAATCATGCTACTACATATATACACCATAGAGATAAGTACACACGTTTATCAAGGATTTATACTTTTTGTGAATGTACATTTAAAACAGCATTATTTGGAATAGTTCCAATTAGAAATTGAAAATGCAAATCAGGAATAGAATGGATAAACAAGTAAGGCCAGAGAGCAATAAGGGTGATCTACAACTATACACAACAATACGAACTTCATAAACATTGTGTTGGCTGAAAGAAGTCAGGCACATACTTGTTACATACTATATAATTCTATTTATATAAAGTTCAAGAAAAGCAAAAGAAATCACAGTTTTTGGAGTCCGGAAATGTTTACTCTTAGCATATAACAACCTAGAACATAGTATCAGAGTCTTCTGGGGCGTTGATGCTCCTCTGCTTCTTAATCTGAAAACTTGCTATACAGTTGTGTTCAGTTTGTGAACATTCATTGACCTCTACACTAAGAATATGTGTACTTTCCTACACACATATTATAATTTAATAAAGTTATCTCCCTCCCAGGAAAAATGACCATGGGTAGCTTACAGTTTAGAATGGGAGACAAGCAAACCAGAACATAGATGAATGGCACAAGGTACAACAAAAGAAATTAAGAGTACAGCAAAGATTAGCCAAGTATCTCCAATGAAGGAGGCGCCCTGAAAGAAAGGATCCCTTGTTTGATAAACATAATCACCATATGCAGAAGAGATGGCTGTTCAGAAATGCCATTTGCTTCCCAGTGTTCTGGGTACTTCTTGAGAAGGAGGTACTCCTCTCTAGTGGAGGGTGTTGTAGACTGATCAGTTGATCATTGTGACTTCTTGGTGATGCACGATTATGCATTGTTCCTTGAATAGTCTTGCTTTAACAACTATAATTATTCTACCCAACATACCTACCATTGCTCTCCCTTATTCCACTAGCATCTGTTCTCTTTTATAATTCCCCCACCCCCAAGGAGATACTGTCTGCATCTGAGGAATTATTATGGGATTGGTGACATTGAGAACATCTGGGAAACTGGTACTCTGGCTGCATTGCAGACACACATAATTTAGACCTATTAATTAATTAATTTTTATTAGCTGAGATCCAGATAGTGCATGAATTTTTTTTTTTTTTTCAATCTCCAAAAAAACTTTTTCCCCTTGGTTATATTCTTAAGGCATCTCAGAAATTTTTTACATATATTTAATAATGAGAGTTAGAACTGCCACCTAAACTGCCCCACTGTATTATAGTAAATCACTATTTATAGATCAAACTCTAAATTAAATTCTACTTGAGTCCAACTTAGCCACTATTCAAAGGAATCTGAATTAGGCCAATCTGTCTGTGAAATATTCTTGGTATTCTAGGATGTGAACACAAGTCAATAAATACACTTTTGATCATCACTTTTTCCTGCAATAATTTGTGAGCAAAACAATCCATTTTTATAATTATAGCAATTTGAAAAGCAGAAAATGTGTTTAAAATATGTAATGTGTTACATATGCTGTTAATGTGTAACAGCATAGACTAAACAACCTCTAAGAAACGTAGTCCTCATTGATTAGAAAAAAATTCACCACTACTTCCTCTCTATTACCAATTTCTTGGCCTAGTTACCAGACCCCTACTTGTTGTTAGCTGTCAGGTTACATCATCTGCTGGAGAATCAACTCATCTTGACAGACTGAATTCTCCATCCGGTAAGGAGACAGCAGTTTGAATTCTCCTTTGTAAAAAAGCAATTTTAAGTTGAAAGTGAAAGTCGCTCAGTCACGTCTGACTTCTTGGGAGCCCATGTACTATCCAGTGCATGGAATTCTCCAGGCCAGAATACTGGAGTGGGTAGCTTTTCCCTTCTCCAGGGGATCTTCCCAATCCAGGGATCGAACCCAGGTCTCCTGCATTGCAGGCAGATACTTCCTGCAGGAGAACCCAGGTCTCCCATATTGCAGGCAGATTCTTTACCAGCTGAGCCACTAGGAAAGCCCAAGAATACTGGAGTGGGTAGCCTGTCCCTTCTCCAGCAAATCTTCCCAACCCAGGAATCAAACCAGGGTCTCCTGCATTGCAGGCGGAGTCCTTACCAATTGAGCTATCAGGGAATCCTGGTATTTTAAGTTAACTCTTGACCATAAAGGAGATCGGCCCTGGGATTTCTTTGGAAGGAATGATGCTAAAGCTGAAACTCCAGTACTTTGGCCACCTCATGCGAAGAGTTGACTCATTGGAAAAGACTCTGATGCTGGGAGGGATTGAGGGCAGGAGGAAAAGGGGACGACAGAGGATGAGATGGCTGGATGGCATCACCAACTCGATGGACGTGAGTTTGAGTGAACTCCGGGAGATGCTGATGGACAGGGAGGCCTGGCTTGCTACGATTCATGGGGTCGCAATGAGTCGGAAACGACTGAGTGACTGAACTGAACTGAACTGATTCAGAGTTTAATTATTCACTTCCCTTTATTCAGGACTTTGCCCTTCATCCCCTACTCCTTGCCTTTTGGTCGATTGATTTCTCATCAGTTGACCCACCAGAAGGTGGGCAAGGTGAGAGAAGAAGGAACTTATATGGTTAGTTGAGCAAGTCGATACAAAACTCTGGGCCCTCAGTTTTCTTACTCTATAAATCTTGCAGAGATAATATTCAACTGTTTTAGGAAAGTGCTATACTGGGGACTTCCCTAGTTGCACAGTGGTTCAGGTTGCACAATCCCAATGCAGGGGGCCTGCATTCAGTCCCTGGATGCCTGGCCAGGGGACTAGATCCCACATGCTGCAACTAAAAAACAAGCAAAAATATCCTTCATGACACAAGGAAGATCTTGTGTGTGGCAACTAAGACCTGGTGCAGTTACATAAGTAAGTAAATCAATAAATCTTAAAAAAATAAGAAAAGTGCTATACTATATTGGAGAGTGAGAAAAATTACACCTACGTTTCGAGTCTTGGGAAAGCACACTTAATCAGGTTTGAAAATGCGATCTTTTTTTAATACTCAAATATGTGATGCAACTTCTAAAAAAAAATAATGATTTTTTGAATGGTTCAATTTAAATTTTCATTCTGTAACCTCTGTAGTTTGTGTAGAAAATTATTTCTTGGGTTATATATTTAGAAAAAAAAGGTGTAATTAGCCCAAAGAAAGACATATGCTTAAGAATGGATGTTCAAACATAGTGGTTATTTTTTATTTTTCTTGAATGTGGAATTACAGTCTTCAGAAAAACTAGGAGTTTTAATAAAAAAGAGGTCCATTATTCATATGCATTGCAAACAAATGCATATACATAAACACAGGTATGAAATTGCAAGAATTCAGCATAAGCTCTAGTTTTTAAAATCTTCTATAAAGATGGAAATTGGGGAAAATTTTTACTGAATTAAACCAAATCAATGTTTGGGTAAATACTTCAAAATTTTAATTGAGCATACATATTCTTCATTCCATGAATTCTTGATTCATTCTTCCCCCAGGTATTTCTTAAACATCCAGGATATACCAGGCACTGTTCTGGCTGTAGAGACAAAGTCCCTATTCACACAGCTTTTACTACAGGACAAAATGACTAAGGAGCACCATTATGGAACAAACTGAAAGGATCATCAGTGAAGAATAGAGGACAAAAATTGCCTTGCTGATTAACTGCCAAACTTCCAGCATTTCTGTGGGTGGCAGGTTGATTGCCTAGACAGGTATAAATCAAGCGTTCTCTTCAGTTACATGCTTTGTCTTCTTACCGATAAAAAGTGCTTGGGGGGACACAAGTTGGTACTGGTCGGAACCCCTCAAACACCACCAGTGTTTTTCTCAAAAGCATGGGCAGGTTTGAAAACAGAAGGTCACCATTCCTTAACATGGCTTTAAATAAAATAAAATAAAGAATTTATTATGGATAAAGCATGCATTAAGCACAGAAAGGAATGTAACAAGAGCATAAGGCAGGGAGGAACTTTTCCTTCTAGTCAAGTGAAATTTAGCAGGAGATGATAGAGCCACAAGAAATCATCATCAGTGTTAGCAGAGAAATTTCTTAAGAGTTCATGATAAACTTTCACATATATAGTTCACATAAATTTTATTCCAAAAAGCAACTCTGTGAGGTGGGATGGGAAAATGATATTATTATGTTTAGTTTGTAGAGGAAAAAAACTGAACTCAGCAAAAATGAATGATTTGTTTAAAATAAAAATCACAGTCAATAGATAGAGCAAAACTTAATTTGATTTTTTTCATTATGATCATTTATGTTTTCTACCACATCTTGCTTTTTCACATAAGAATGTTAATCATATATGTAGATCCTCATTCATTCATTTATTTATTAAACATATTCTATTTTCCAGCTGCTATGAAAAATCCTGGAAATACAAAAATGAACTATTGTCTGCTCTCATGGTGTTCCCACACATTTGAATAACACTCTGTCTCTTACAAAACAGTTCTCAGAAAAATGATACAGTCATCACTACAGCTACTGCAACACATCATTATTAGTTCTATTTTGCACACAAAGGAATTTAATAACTCAGGTAAGATCATAAAGATAGTAGAGGCCCGAGAAGACTTAGTCATTACTTAAGTGTTAAAAAATAAGTGCAGAATAATAGAACATTAGGTCTAAACTTTGTTAGATATGAATCTCTATCATTAAACAAATTCTGAGCATCCACTTACCCTAAGCCTCTTATCCTCATCCATCAGAGGGCAGACAGAATGAAAACCACAGTCAGAGAAAACTAATCAAACTAATCACTTGGACCACAGCCTTGTCTAACTCAATGAAACTCTGAGTCACGCCGTAGAGCCAAAGGGCCATCCAAGATGGACAGGTCATGATGGAGAGTTCTGACAAAATGTCAGAACTGGAGAAGGGAATGACAAACCACTTAAGTATTCTGGCCTTCAGAACCCCAGGAACAGTAGGAAAAGGCAAAAATGTAGGATACTGAAAGATGAACTCCCCAGGTCAGTAGGTGCCCAATATGCTACTGGAAAAGAGTGCAGAAATAACTCCAGAAATAATGAAGAGACAGAACCAAAGCAAAAGCAACGTCCAGTTGTGGATGCGACTGGTAATGGAAGTAAAGTCTAATGCTGTAAAGAGCAATATGGCATAGGAACCTGGAATGTTAGGTCCATGAATCAAGGCAAATTGGAAGTGGTCAAACAGGAGATGGCAAAAGTAAACATCAACATTTTAGGAATCAGTGAACTGAAAAGGACTGGAATGGAAGAATTTAACTCAGATGATCATTATATCTACTACACTGGGGTAGAATCCCTTAGGAGAAATGGAATATCCCTCACAGTCAACAAAAGAGTCCAAAATGCAGTTCTTGGATACAGTTTCAAAAATGACAGAATGATCTCTGTTTGTTTCTAAGGCAAAACATTCAATATCATGGTAATCCAAGTCTATGCCCCAACCAGTAATGCTGAAGAAGCTGAAGTTGAACAGTACTATGAAGACCTACAAGACTTTCTAGAACTAACACCCAAAAATGATGTCATTTTCATTATAGGGGACTAGAATACAAAAGTAAGAAATCAAGAGATACCTGGAGTAACAGGCAAATTTGGCCTTGGAGTATGGAATGAAGCAGGGCAAAGGCTAACAGAGTTTTGCCAAGACAACACACTGGTCATAGCAAACACCCTCTTCCAACAACACAAGAGAAGACACAACACATGGACATCATCACCAGATGCCAATACTGAAATCAGATTGACTGTATTTTTGCAGCCAAAGATGGAGAAGCTCTATACAGTCAGCAAAAGCAAGACCAGGAGCTGACTGTGGCTCAGATCATGAACTCCTTATTGCCAAATTCAGACTTAAATTGAAGAAAGCAGGGAAACTACTAGACCATTCGGATATGACCTAAATCAAATCCCTTACGATTATACAGTGGAAGTGACAAATAGATTCAAGAGATTAGATCTGATAGAGTGCCTGAAGAACTATGGACGGAGGTTCGTGACATTGTACAGGAGGAAGTGATCAAGATCATCCCCAATAAAAAGAAATGCAAAAAGACAAAATGGTTGTCTGAGGAGGCCTTACAAATAGCTGAGGGCTTACAAATAGCTGAGTAAAGAAGAGAAGAGAAAGGCAAAGGAGAAAAGGAAAGATATACCCATTTAAATGCAGAGTTCCAAAGAATAGCAAGGAGAGATAAGAAAGCCTTCCTTAGTGATCAGTGCAAAGAAATAGAGGAAAACAATGGAATGGGAAAGACTAGAGATCTCTTCAAGAAAACTAGAGATACCAAGGGAATATTTCATGCAAAGATGGGCTCGATAAAGGACAGAAATGGTATGGACCTAATAGAAACAGAAGATACTAAGAAGAGTTGGTAAGAATACACAGAACTATACAAAAAGATCTTCATGACCCAGATAACCATGATGGTGTTATCACTCACCTAGAGCCAGACATCCTGGAGCGAAGTCAAGTGGACCTTAGGAAGCATCACTACAAGCAAAGTTAGTGGAGGTGATGAAATTCCAGGTGAGCTATTTCCAGTCCTGAAAGATGATGCTGTGAAAGTGCTGCACTCAATATGCCAGCAAATTTGGAAAATTCAGCTGTGGCCACAGGACTGAAAAAGGTCAGTTTTCATTCCAATCCCAAAGAAAGGCAATGCCAAAGAATGTTCAAACTACTGCACAATTGCACTCATCTCACATGCTAGTAAAGTAATGCTCAAAAGTCTCCAAGCCAGGCTTCAACAGTATGTAAATCATGAACTTCCAGATGGTCAAGCTGGATTTAGAAAGGGCAGAGGAACCAAAGATCGAGTTGCCAATATCTGTTGGATCATCAAAAAAGAAGAGAGCTCCAGAAAAACATCTACTTCTGTTTTATTGACTATGCCAAACCCTTTGACTGTGTGGATCACAATAAACTGTGGAAAATTCTGAAAGAGACAGGAATACCAGAGCACCTGACCTGCCTCCTGAGAAATCTGTATGCAGGTCAGGAAGCAACACTTAGAACTGGACATGGAACTACAGACTGGTTCCAAATCGGGAAAGGAGTATGTCAAGGCTATATATTGTCACCCTGCTTATTTAACTTATGTGCAGAGTATATCATGCAAAATGCCAAGCTGGATGAAGCACCAGCTAGAATCAAGATTGCTGGGAGAAATATCAATAACTTCAGATATGCAGATGATACCACCTATATGGCAGAAATCAAAGAAAAACTGAAGAACCTCTTGATGAAAATGAAAGAGTGGAGTAAAAAATTTGGCTTAAAACTCACCATTTAGGAAAAGTAAGATCATGGCATCTGGTCTCATCACTTCATAATAAGTAGATGGGGAAACAATGGAAAACGTGACAGACTTAATTTTCTTGGGCTCCAAAATCCCTGCAGATGGTGACTGAAATGGAAAGATGCTTGCTCCTTGGAAGAAAAGCTATGACCAACCTAGACAGCATATTAAAAAGCAGAGACATTTCTTTGCCAACAAAGGTCCATCTAGTGGAAGCTATGGTTTTTCCAGTAGTCATGTATGGATGTGAGAGTTGAACAATAAAGAAAGCTGAGTGCTGAAGAATTGATGCTTTTGAATTGTGTTGGATAAGACTCCCGAGAGTCTCTTGGACTGCAAGGAGATCAAATCAGTCAATCCTAAAGGAAATCAACCCTGAATATTTATCGGAAGGACTGATGCTGAAGCTGAAACTTTAATACTTTGGCCACCTGATGCAAAGAACTTACTCATTTGAAAAGACCCTGATGCTGGGAAAGATTGAAGGCAGGAAGAGAAGGGGATGACAGAGGATGAGATGGTTGGATGGCATCACCGACTCAATGGACATGAGTTTGAGTAAGCTCTGGGAGTTGGTGATGGATAGGGAAGCCTTGTGTGCTGCAGCCCATGGGATTGCAAGAGTCGGAGATGCCTGAGTGACTGAACCAAACTAAACTGAGCATCCACTAGCAATATATATTTAAAAAATTTAAATATTATACACATTTATCAATGTCAATATATTAGAAGATTCATAAAAATTACATTTCAAGAAGAGAATAAAAAATAAAACAACACAAATAGAAGCTTTTTTTTTTAAAATATTTACTTTCTGTATCCTAATGGATTATCTTGCATGCTCTTGAGGGTACACCTACTTTTTTTTTAGATTATTGTTATTGTAGACAATGAATTCTAAACATATATGTATGTGTTAGGAGAAATACTTAGAGTTCACTTCATTCATGTAGCAATCACACAAAACTCAATTAAAAGCCAAGTCTTTGAAACTTAGCAACATTTTATTTCAATTCCCAACTAGTTATTAATATAATTTGTGCTGTTACAATAAGTACAACATATCACTTTATGAAAGCATTTAATTTCCATCCATGAAGAGATCACTTTCCTTCCTACAATAAACTCTTTAGTTGAGCTTCAGTTTAATTTTTAAGTAATTTATATAAACTCTTTTACAAAAAAATTGCCACTTCAAATTTATGGTAATATTGAAATTATTCAATTTTTTAAGATGTTCACTCAATGAATAGTATTTACCAGGAAAAATAATAAGCAAATATTAATTTATCCTTTCTTTCAAATATCTAAAACATGTAATTAGGCACATACATCATGTTTTAAAAACTCCTAAACTTAACACACACACATTCTTTGGAAAATTAGTTAATAACCAGCAATGGAATATGGAAAATTCTGAAAGAGATGGGAATACCAGACCACCTGACCTGCCTCTTGAGAAACCTATATGCAGATCAGGAAACAACAGTTAGAACTGGACATGGAATAACAGACTGGTTCCAAATAGGAAAAGGAGTACGTCAAGGCTGTATATTGTCACCCTGCTTATTTAACTTATATGTAGAGTACATCATGAGAAATGCTGGGCTGGAAGAAGCACAAGCTGAAATCAAGATTGTCGGGAGAAGTCTCAATAACCTCAGACATGCAGATGACACCACCCTTATGGCAGAAAGTGAAGAAGAACTAAAAAGGCTCTTGATGAAAGTGAAAGAGCAGAATGAAAAAGTTGGCTTAAAAGTCAACATTCAGAAAACTAAGATCATGGCATCTGGTCTCATCACAGTGGAAACAGTGTCAGGCTTTATTTTTGGGGGCTCCAAAATCACTTCAGATGGTGATTGCAGCCATGAAATCAAAAGACACTTACTCCTTGGAAGGAAAGTTATGACCAACCTAGTCCGCATATTCAAAAGCAGAGACACTACTTTGCCAACAAAGGTCCATCTAGTCAAGGCTATGGTTTTTCCAGTGGTCACGTATGGATGTGAGAGTTGGATTGTGAAGAAAGCTGAGCATCGAAGAATTGATGCTTTTGAACTGTGGTGTTGGAGAAGACTCTTGAGAGTCCCTTGGACTGCAAGGAGATCCAACCAATTCATTCTGCAGGCGATCAACCCTGGGTGTTCTTTGGAAGGAATGATGCTAAAGCTGAAACTCCAGTACTTTGGCCACCTCATGCGAAGAGTTGACTCATTGGAAAAGACTCTGATGCTGGGAGGGATTGGGGGCAGGAGGAAAAGGGAATGACAGAGGTTGAGATGGCTGAGGGCATCACCGACTCGATGGACGTGAGTCTGAGTGAACTCTGGGAGTTGGTGATGGACAGGTAGGCCTGGCTTGCTGCAATTCATGGGGTCGCAAAGTCTCAGACATGACTGAGCAACTGAACTGAACTGAACTGAACTGAATGAAATAATAACTGAAAGTTTTTGTCTTGACTATTGCAGTACTGAACTTCAGGAAGCAAGTTTACAGTATACTTTCTGGGAATGGTTTCTCCTGAAATTTTGCAAGTTTGTGGCCTTGGTCCTTGACTGTTAAGCTAGGACAAGTTATTGGGGAAATGAAAATATGGTTTTTATAAGAGGTAAAAACATCTCTCTGTTATACTAGGGATCTTTGAAAAACCAACTGAACATATTTGATGCTTTAAAAAACTTTCCGAAGTTTAAGAACAAAGACCATCAAAAATTGAGTTACTATGCCATTTGGGGGGAATATTTCATCATCAATAGGGGGCTCAGTTTCAATTTATTTATTTATATTACCCTTCTATTCGAGAAGAATCGTGGTGGTCAGAACAGTTTTGAAATGGAATATTTGTGGTCAGAAAATTTTTGAAATGAGAAGTTCAAAATAATAGAAGATTTTGAAGTCAGTTAATAAAATGAGGAAGTAACAATATTTAGAAAAAATTTAATTTGTATTATAGGATGGTGACATAAGAGCCATCATTCACGATAAGAAGAATTTTAATTTCAATGGCATGTTATAATCTGCAGTGCCTTCTTCCCTTAGTTCATCTCAATTTCATCCAGGGAAGTTTGCTGTAGGAGATACTGCTCACTGTTCACTGAAAAGTAGTTTATTGTTATATTTTGTCAAGATAGGCATTAAAGAGCTAAACCTCACACGGAAGAGTACTGATGACAAATTGGAAACACTGTCCTCTCCATTGGAGGTCAGTATTGTTTAGGCAGACCTGGCATAACAGCCCGTCACTTCCTTTGGCAAGTGAGAAATTTCATGTTCCACATGAGTAAAATGGAAGGAATTATGACCTTTGTCTCACAAAAGCAGTTGTGAGACCCAAAAGAATTATTGATATATGCATACCATACTGTGTCTGAGATGCAATGCATACAATTAGCAATAACTCTTCAACAAACCTATATCACCGTGGAGTGAAAGCGGTCATACTCCTTGATTTAACATTCAGTCCCATTAGGCAGTAACTCCTTTGTTCACCCCGGTCAGTTAAGAGTTGTTAAACTAGGCCAGGGGTTTTTCTGGTGTCTCAGATGGTAAAGAATCTGCCTACAATACAGGAGACTCGGGTTCAATTCCTGGGTTGGAAAGATCTCCTGGAAAAGGGAATGGCTACTCACTCAAGTATTCCTGCCTGGAGAATTCCATGGACAGAGGAGCCTGGAGGGCTATAGTCCAAGGAATCGCAAAGAGTCAGACATGATTGAGCAACTAACACACCCCCCCGCCCCTGACACACACACACCCAGCCAGGTTTCATGTGTGATCTAGCAATGTAGAAGCTGAAGAGAATAAACACTTCCAAGCTCTCATCTGATTCTGATACAGCATTTGCATCTGATGCAGTTTGTACCCACACATGTGTAGCTTGGCCGAGAACTACTTTATGCCAAAGAGAGGTGGGATTCCAAGCAGGAGTCAATCATAAGCCCTGGGTCAAGTGGAGTAGAGGTCAGGAGGAAGATTTCCAGGAGGTGGGTGTACCCTGTGAATGGTAAGGCAGCTTCTCTAGGCAATAAGACGAATTCCAGATGCAACGCTCTGACAGGTTGGAGCTGCCTGTTCTGGTCAGGGCTGAAAGGGTTAAATCCACAGGTGAAAGCCACTGATGAACTTCTGGTCAGCAGAGCTGATAGTGAGATGGCCAATTCAGGAGATGATAGGAAGAAAGGAAAAAGGACGAGAACAAAGGAGGCCAGGAGAGCCAAAGAGAAACAATGAAATTTGAAGTTTTGCTTAGGACCAGTATTAGTTAATTTTGTGCATAATATGTTATTGTACTATAGCAGCAAATAATCATAGATTTTTTTATGAAGTTAAGAGAAAATAATTGCTAATGAAAGATCTGACAAAAGGGAAAGTTTTTGGTTTTTCTTTTTCATCTTTTGTCAAAGTCTTGAGGTCCTTTAGGAATAACAATAGGAGAAGAAGAAAGAGGATAGTCAGAGCAACTTTAAATCAAAGGAACTTTTTCTTTTGGGAAGAGTTTTAAGCATCCAAATTTTTCTGAAGACTAAGTGTAAATTGGTCTTCACACGTTTAGTTATATTCATTGGCACACTGAACATTCTTTCACTTATTCATTCCTTTATTTTGTCTTAAGTCATTAGTGATTAGCCACGGTCACAAGTGGAAGTATTTAATTTCTATTTAACATTTCTAATCATACACAAAATAAACAACACAGTGAGCTCATTTCTTCCTTCTCGCAATATACCACAATTTATTTCTCTATGATCCTTCCACCACCACTAAGTGCTTCCTGTCCAAACCACCTTAGCTTATTGTTCTCCTAACTACACCTTACAGCATCTACCCAAACTACTCTGTTTCTTTTCATTTTTTGGCTAGTCCAGTAAACGTCCCATGCTAAAAAGCAGTGAGGCACTCTTTTTTCCTAAACAAAATTAAAAGATAGCTTGTATCTTCACACTCTCTGGATATCACTGAAGAGATTGTATCCTTCACGTCTCAGTCTTCTTTCTCCCTTTATTTTGACTCTTTGCCTCTCTGTACGCTATCCCATCCTAGTGCCTTTGGATCTGCGTAAGGTCCAGGCTTGGTACCCTCTTGGTAAGGCATTATGAGGCAATGATGTCCCACATTCAGACTCTAATGCACAGCTCATAATCTATGTTTACTCTATGCTCTGCAGGGAGGGTGGTGATGATTGTGGTAATAATGGCACATTCAAATATCTACATTCTTCTTTTCTTATTCATCAGTAAAAAGATATGACTTTGAATTTTCAGGGAACATTTTCTTCTTCAAGACTAGGGTTTTTTTTCTTCTTTAACTCTTGTTAAAGTTGCAGTTAATATATAGGAATAACTGCTGCCAAGGTCTCTCCCTGCGGAATTGACAAATCTTCCTTGACTAAAGGCTGTTCTTCATTAATGATTCTGAATGTTCTTCCCTTGCACAGATTGTGAAAATTGGCTACCACCAGTTCTAGGCTAGTCATTTGTTTCCTAAATAAACCCATCAAAGATATCACCTCTCCCACATTTCTTAGGCATAGAGGTCATTCCCCTCTTTTAGTTTCTGCAGGTATGTGTCATCCATCAATTGAATCGCACCCTTGAGTTCCATGCTCAGGGCAGACGATTTCAATTTTGCTTAAGTGGTGGTCAAAGATATGTCCTTTGGTGGCTTTCAGAGGTGATGTGTTTTTTAACGACACGTCTGTAGAAATAGCATACGTTCTCCAGGTCTCTAGCATCTTTTTTTTTTTTTTAATTCCTGGCACTTAAACATTTCCCCCTCATGTTTCCCTCCTTATAAGTTAACGAGAAAATAAAACAGACATTTTAATGGATTTCTTATGCAATTTTTATATGGCACGTTTAATATATCATGTGCATTTTGCTTTAGGTCTTGAAATTAAAATACACTGGATATAAAGTGAATTGGGGTGTAATTCTTTTTTAATTCAGGGTTTATATGAGTCAGGTCCAACCTACATTAGGAGCACCTAAGGAAGTCTATTAAAAATGCAGATTTGTGGGTCTTCTCCAGACCCTCTGAAGCAAACGTTCTGTCAGAAGGTGTTAGGGGACTGCTGTGGTGGGGACCGTTGCTCAAAACCAACTGCCTTGGCCAGGCATGATGATAACCACTTGTCTGAGTTGTCTTACAACAGGAGGTCCCAATAAGGAACATAATGCCGCTGCCAAAAACTAACTGGGAAAATTTGGGAGGGGACAAAAGAGGAAGGAGATGATCAACTTCCCAGAATCCTTTGTGCTGGACTCCATCTTGGGAGATGCTGAGAGGAAGAACCCTGAGTGAGACTGTGGGTCAAGCAAGACGACTGGCCAGAGACAACCCGGAAACTAAGCCCATTACCAGAAGACCCGAGTCTGTGAGCTATTTTGGCAGAGCAGCTCTCCTGGTTTTCTTACCCTGCTACTCTCTGCCTGGACACCCCTTCACAATAAAGTCTCTTGCTTTGTGTTCATGTATCTCCTCAGACAATTCATTTCTGAGTGTTGGATAAGAGCTCACTCTTGGGTCCTGCAAGGGGTCCCCTTCCTGCAACAAATGTGCCAGTAATATATTTTCTAAGATTATTATATAATATGTAAATGATTATATTATATAAACAATACAAGAAATACTATATATATTAGCAATGGTCCCCAAATGATTTTTACAAAAAGTTAAACTTCAGTAGCATGAATGATGTCAAATTTACCATTCAGTCCTAAGGTTAAATATTCACCACTCTTTCACTTTTTAGCTATTCAGGAAACAAGGTAGAGAGTTGAGACAGTTGATAAATAACTTTGTAAGAAATATTGAGAAAGTCAAAGAAAATAATTTTTTGCCGTGTGGTGTTTAGTTTGAATTATCCACAGAAAGACCTCAGTTCAGAGCATTACCTTTCTTATGTATAAAAATGAGTTAAAGATCAGAGGTTGATGGACTGTCTCATTTACATAAGTCCTATTATACAGTTGGGTTTTATTTTTTCTAAACTCTTACAGTACTTATTACCAATGTATCACAGAGGATCTTACTTTCCAGGGTATGTACAGTTGTCCTTCAGTATCCACGTGGCATTGGTTCCAGACCCCACAGATACCAAAATCTGCAGCTGCTCCAGTTCCTTATATTAAATGGTGGATACAATCCCTTCTCTGTACCCACAGGTTTGGAGTTTGATGAACTGGTTGAATCTGCAGATGCAGAACCCTCAGATATGGAGGGACATTATTAAATATCTACTACAGGGAAAGTAGTCATAATGTGGCTGCTATACCTTGTAGTGGAACTTCTTCCTCCATCAATTCTAAGTTGTTTGGCTGGCCTAATAATTAAATTAACCTAAGATGGATCAACAGGAGAAAACCAAGTTTACTTTTGTATGTATGGGAACCCCAAAGTAGTAAGAAGTAACTAAAGCAGCTTCTATACCTTTTAGACTGAGGAGCAATACATTTGTGAGGAACTGACAAAACAGAGGGGCTTGGGCTTGGAAGAGTTAATTAATGAAGAAGTAACAAGGTGTGTTTATAATGTTCTCTGCCCTGAATTCCCTACCTATGGTGATAAGGATGTCACTCTGCTGGTACAAGGTATTTTCATATGAGGGATTTATTTCCTGCTTTCAGGAGAACAAATGAGGGTCAGAATGTCCTTCTTGCCCCTGATATTTCTAAAGTAACTTTAAAGTAGTCAATACGCCAAAGTGGCATATTTCGCTCCCCTTCACTATACAGCAACATGGAAACTATATCCCCTATGCAAAGAAAGTATAATAAAGAACTAATTATGGAGAAGGAAATGGCAACCCACTCCAGTATTCTTGCCTGGAGAATCCCATGGACAGAGGAACCTGGTGGGCTACAGTCCACAGGGTCGCAAAGAGTGGGACACGATTGAGTGACTTCACTTTCATTTATGTTTATCTAGAAAGACATGGAATAAAAACTTTGCTTCTCATATTGCTATATACACATAGAGTCTGTCCTTTTTCTTTCAGTACAAATCTGTCTATTAAACATCATTAAGGTATAGTATGTAAGATCTATGAGATCACAGTGATCAGAGCAAAGTTGCTTGAAGAAGGGAACTAAGTCAATAAAATAATATTCTAGTTAAATTTTCAAAGATTAATTATATTAGTAATTATATAGAAATTAATATAACAAGAATTTTATTACTATGATATTTTTGCTTAAGACTAAGAAAATGAATAGCTTTAGCTCCACCATTAGATTAAAATTTAAAAGTGAAGTTTAAAGATCAATATTAATAGAAACAATTATTTGATTTGCTTTTTTGTCACTGTAGATAGACTCAGACTTATTCATTTATCCACCCAATTAGTCAACATATATTAATTGAATGCATACTGTAGGCTAGATACAGGAGTGGTAGTGCTACAAAGTCAAGTGTATTATGAAGCCTACTTTCTGGCTAAGAGTCAGTGACCTGACAAAATTTAAGTAGAACAGAGCTAAATATTAATTATAATAAAAGTAACCGACGTGAAACTGATAGTGCTTTTAACAATAAGATCAAATAAAAGACAATACGAGTAGAAAAGGTAAATCTTAACTTTGTATGCTTTATTCTAAACTGGGAAAATAGCTAAAAATACTGAATTGGAATATTATAACCTGATAATATTTAAAAGATTCCTTTTTAATGAATCTTATATTAACTAATATAAGATTAGTTATAAACATAAATTAGCAAATATTTAATTATATATACTTCTACTATCATTCATTCAATTAGTAGCTTATTCAGTAAATATTTATTAAGCTTCACTTATATTCCAGGACAGTACCCAAACCAAAAAAGTAAGGACCCTGCTCTCAAGGAGTTTACATTCCAGAGACCTAATACAGTCTGCTTCGACACTCCAAGTATTTCAGTACATTTTCAAGGTAAACACTGCTATCAAAGACAGAACTAAATAAGGGCATGATAGGCCTCGGCCCTGGAATTCTTCAACTCTGGCTGTACTTTTGGGCAAAGGCCATTAAGTGTGCAATCTTACACAAGTTATTTAAACAGTGAACTTAGTTTCTACCTGTGTATAAGTGGAATGGCAATAGCGGGGTTCTCCTGGAGATTAAATGAGATACTGTGTGCCGACTACTCAGCAATTATTAGTATTACTGCTTTGGCTTCGTGGTTTCAAAAAAATAGTGCCTGCTCATCAGAATCACCTGGGGATCTTTAAAATCATTCCAAAGCTCAGGCCAATTAAATCCAGTCTCTGAGGGTGGGACATAACCAGTCAGCTTTTTTTGAGCTCCCCAGGTGTTTCCGATGTGCAGACAAATTTGGTAACCGCTGCAGTTTGGCTCAAAGATATTTCATATTTGCCTGTCCACCTGTCTTTACCTGAGGAGCCAGGAAGCCTCAAGAGTGGAATGAAAGATAATCGACATGTACATCTCTCTGGCTCATCCCGTGACTCCCGCCCAAATCTCTAAATCTCTCCGAGGGGAGAGGGATGGGAGGGAGCCCTGACCGCTGCGGCCTGAGCACAGCTGTTAGGTTTAAGGAGACCCGTAGGCATTTAGGGAGAGCTGACACCTGCGGGGGCTGCTGGGCCTGCCCGAGAAGGCGAGAGCCGGGAAACTCAGCCCTTCCGGGGGCGCTGGGCTCGGGACTGAGGCCGAAGACGCGCCGAGAGGGAAGACTGGCAGCTAGATCCTCCCCTGGGAGCGTGCGGCGGCCAGGCCCGCGCGGCTCGGGTGGGCGCTGTCCGTGTGCCCGCTCTGCTCCAGCCCGGCCTCTCCCGCACGACCCCGGCCGAGGCCCCGAGCGGACCCCGGGCGAGCGGGGCGCGCCGCGCCGCCCGCCGCCATGGAGTCACGGCCGTCTGGAGGCTCCAGGCCCGCGGAGCCGGGGCCTCGCTTGCTCGGCTTGCGCGGCGCGGACGCGGCGGCCTCGGCCTCCTCGCTGAGCCGCTTCGGGGCCGAAGCTGGGTGTCGCGCGCCGGCTGTGGCGGCCGTGTTGCCGGCGGGGGGTAGCGGGGAGAGGATGGGCGTCCCCACCCCGAAGCAGTTCTGCCCCATCCTGGAGAGGCCGCTCATCAGCTACACCCTGCAGGCCCTGGAGAGGTAAGGCGGCGCCGGGCTCGCCTCGCGGTCCCCGGCCCGCCGCTCCCCGCCTCCCGCCCAGGGCGGCCCGCGCCGCACCTGCTCCTGGGGCTGCGCTGGCGCCCTCCCTGGGAGGATGCGGGGCCGGACTCCCCCTGCTCGGGCCCTCCAGCCCGGGGGCCATTCCTGTTAGCCCTTCACGGAAGGGGAGGCTGGAGAGGCCCCACGGAGCCCTTTACTGCCCCAGCCGCCGGCCTGTGGAGTCGCCCTCGGGAGTGCTTGGGTTAGGGCTGGGGACGTTTAGTTCTAACTCTGGGCCCTGTGTGCGTGATGGGGATTTTGGGGTGCAGCTGGAGGGACTGGAAGTGGGGGAGAAGTACAAAGGTCCACATAAGTGTTGCTGTGGTGGTTAAATTTCCAGAAGCCAACGTGGAATGAGTTAGGTGTATATTTTAAAAAGTATCAATTTTAAAGAAAAAAAACTTCGGGAAGGCCTTGTTGAATTAAAAATAAGACTTAAAAATTTTTTTTACTTAATTCGATCAATCTTTGCAACCCAATGGACTGTAGCCCACCAGGCTCCTCTGTCCACGGGATTCTCCAGGCAAGAATTACTGGAGTGGATTTTGGTATCCTTCTCTAGAGGACCTTCGCTACCCAGGGATTGAACCTGGGGCTCCTACATTGCAGGCAGGATTCTTTGCCAACTGAGCCGACAGGGAAGCCCATTTCGGTCACAGCAGTAATAAAATCCTAATAGTAATAATAACTAATCAAAACCTCCATTTTAAAACAGATCATTCTTGGTCCTATTACAGTACGTGAGGAATTTATGGAATATGATTATATTGGGGAATGTCTCAGGAAATCCTTGGAAACCATATGGGTGCTTCCTAGCAGTTTGCCAAATGAAAGCCATTGTATTGGTTAAAGAATGGGGTTCCACAGACTGAATAGTTTTCCTAGAGCCTGGTGCTAAAGGACCTAGGGCATTTCATCCCGAAGGGTAAATTATGGAAATTCTTGTCTTTTGGTCCTGAGGACCAATGTAAAGACAAACCGATGAGGACTTAGAAGGAGGCCACCCTTCCTCAAGTTTGGCCCTGAAATAGGATAGGGAAATGTTAAGAAGCATGACTAGTTTAGTTTCCAGTGGAACAGTGCCATGTAAACTTTCATTTCTACTTGTCGACTTATCTACCCAAAGCAAGTGAAACTGTATGGCCCCACGAGGGAAACATGAAAGCTAAAGCTGGTGGAGCAGGGAAGAGAACAGTAAACTCTGGAAGAAAGGCAGTCTAGAATCCACACATTTCAACAGGTCCAAGGAAGTGGAGGCACAGCTGTCAGGTAGAAGAGCTGTGAAGGAAATAAGCTGATGGAAGTCACAGAACCTTAGAAAGGCCCAGGAAGTAAAAGTACTGTTTAAAACAGGGCAGACAGATAGCAACTGTGTCCAGTTGTAGAGACAGCTGGTTGAAACCTTCAAAAGAACAACTAGACTGCCAGATACTTGTCAGAACACGGGAGGCATCACCAGTGGCCAAGTGAAGTGCTCCACGGCCATAGAGAAATTAAGAGCAAGAGTCTCATTTTCCAATGAGATCCTTAGTGCCTAGGGCAGACTAAAGGAAGTACTTTGCTTTTCAAACATGCTACACATTAAAGCACCTATCTTTGCAAAATTGAGCAGTTGGAGGAGACTTTGAGAGGTTTGCCTTGTGAACCGTCTGGGACTTCATATTGTTTTTCTGCTTCAGTTGAATTTGGAAAAATAGATATTTTTTTCTAGTCTAGCCACCTTTTACTTGTGTGCTATTGAAATTTCTTTAATGATCAGATTAAATGAGATTTAAAAGAATCCCTGAACTCACACAGATCTTAGACATATTGATGAAAGGCTTTAACTGGTGAGATGGAGGCTCCACGTCTATCCAAACTAGTTTAGTGTGGATGTATATTACAATTAGCCTTTATATGTGTAGCAGTATATATGTGTTTAGTGTACTGAGATTATACAGCTTGTTCAGATCTCTGCATTACAGACATTATACTGAAAGGATCAAATGTAAAATAATTTGTAGGTTGTACTAAGAACAAAGGTCTTTCAGAAGTTGATTAAAAACATTTTTAGAAGTTTTAAAGTTTCATTCTGGCCTTTTAGGGGGAAATAAAATATAAATTGAATCACAGATTATAACTTAAAGAGAACTTTGATTTTTTCCCTTTTTGTTAATGAGGAGCTGAGGTCAAGGGTATCCTTTACATAACTATGACCTGAGTTTGTAAAAGGAATCATTGCTGTAAGAAATCATGTGATAGTGGTATTATTGGCAGGGGCATAAAGTTCTGACAACTAAGTTGTGAAATCTACTCACAATGGATCGAGTGATATCTACATTTTACTGATTAAAAAAAAAATATGTTCCCAGGTCTGAAAGAGAAAGTAAAAATTCCCTCTAGCAATCTAATTTCTGGCTTCAAATACTTAGTTAACCTGAAATAGTTAAATAGAGTCAAATGACAACTACAGTGAAAGCAAAAAAGAGAAGCAAACTTTGGCCATATTTATTCAGACTCATGCTGATGGTGGGCTGGGTAGAAATTCCTGTGACCGTAGATTTGAGCAAAGTTAGGTACACTCCTCTCTCTCCATAGCTCCTGAGGCTTCCTGAGTTCTTGAGGATGCTGCTTAAGATGTTCCTTGATAAGGTTTCATGCTCATCAAAAAACATTATTGGCTTTCCATAGAAATCTTTTATAGGAAGAAAATTTGCTGTTGTGTTGATCAGTTTTCCAGACATTGTGATAGTAATGTATATCATTGTATATTAATACACTGGCATTCAGATTTATGTTTCAGAGCCTTTTAATTTGGTTAATATGAGTTGGTCTCCATGAGTCTAATTCCAGACGAAAAATTCATTTTGTCAATTTGTATGTTATGGCAACCATGGATTTTGTGATTGAGACTAGGTTGCTTTCTTATTACTTGGAAGATCGATGAAAGTCCATTTTTAGTAATAGTTTAAGACTCCGTGGTGCTTTTCAATATGTTAACTTCAGGCTTGTTTGAAATTTTCTTCTTTAATATTTTTTGTGTACTTAAAAAAATTGTTCTGTCCCACTGAATTCCCGAAAACCACTGCAAACTCTGTTAGTATAAGAGAATAGAAAGCAATAACTGTTAATCCAAATGAGCAAAATGGATAGCTTTCATTAAGCTGAAAGTAGGAATAGAGTAGGGAACATAGGAGAAATATTTTGAAGACAGGAATTGGCAGTTTTTAGTGATTAGTTGTATTAAGGATTCAGAAAAAGAGATGAATTAAGGGTGCTTTTGAGTGATTGCTCAGATACCTAAATTTGAGTTAAAATTTTTGTCTTGGGTGCTTCATTAATGAAAAGGTTAAGTCTGAGTCAGGTGAAGGAAGAGGCCTATCTATATCTTAGAAGAACCAGAGTGGGATTGAGTTTTGAAGAGATTAGGTGGTTGGAGATTTACATTCCCATCAGCTCCCCCGGGGCTCCTGTGAGACAGAGAGACCAGGACTGGTATTTTGGGCCTGACCACTGGAGGCCTTCATGGGCCACATTAAAGAGATGTGTCAAGGCAGTGAGGAGCCAGCCCCTTCACACCAATTCAGTATTTTACTTCTAAAATACCAGGGTTGGGGCTGCTGCACTGGGATGACCTGGAGGGATGGTATGGGGAGGGAGGTGGAGGGGGGCTTCAGGATGGGGAACACGTGTACGCCTGTGGTGGATTCATGATGATGTGTGGCAGAACCAATACAATATTGTAAAGTAATTAGCCTCAAATTAAAATAAATTTAAATTAAAAAATAATAAAATATCAGGGTGGATTAGGAGGAGGAGGATTGATGGCCACAGGATGATCCCGAGGCCTGATTTCCATGGTGAGTGTCCCGGTGTGAGTCACAGCTGCCACTCTCCCTTGGGGCCAAACTTCTGCAGCCTGGGTGAGAGCACTTAAGGGGTATTAACAGGGCCTGATTTTTCCATCTGTTTTTAAAAAGCATTTGTTTAAATCTGTTTTCAACTGATCTTGCTGAACTGTCTGAGCAGAATCTACCTGTAATACTTATTTTAAAAATATAATATACATATTGATAGAAATATATTTCAATATAGTAAATGTTAAAATATTCTGAGAGAAAATAATATCTGCATACTGTGTTTTTTCATCAAAATGTCTGTAGGTGTAATGAAACTTGAGGTTAGGTCTGTATTTGCCTATGGAATGTGCTGGGAAGGAAATATTCAGAACTTGATAAAATCCAGCTATACAGGGGTTCAGTGTGGACTTGCCTTCAGCTAACGAGGTCGGCCAGATCCATTTATTCAGCAAATATTTGTTCACTATGCACTGTGTGAGGTACTAAGGCCTTTCTTAGTCTCCTGATTCTACATTATTAAATTTTAATACTGTAAAAGGCTTTTAATTCTATAACTAGAAAAGTATGTGAATAAATCCTCTAAAACACAAACAGTACTTACAAGGGCTTGCAAGTGCTGGATGTATGCTTGGTTGCTGAACAAAATAGCATAACAAGCCCATTATCTCTTAAGAGCTGGCTAAAACATTTTTCTGAACTTTTTCATTGTGACCTATTCTTAAAAGATTTTGCTCATGATTTAATGACACATATGTGACTGCATACAACAAATTTGAGAGAATTTCATGAACAGTATCTATCCTTATTACTTGCTATACGGTCTGTTTTCACTTTTCTATTAATTACTATTTATGCAAAACTGTTGGGCTAAACTTAGGAAATTGATCTGATGATACTCTAACGAGTTCCAGGTGGCACCAGTGCTAAAGAATCCACGTGTTGGTGCAGGAGACGCAAGAGATGTGAGTTCGATCCCTGGGTTGGGAGGATCCTCTGGAGTAGGAAATGGCAACTCATTCAAGTATCCTTGCCTGAAAAATTCCATTGACAGAGGAGCCTGGTTGGCTACAGTCCATGGAGTCTCAAAGAGCCAGACATGACTGAGCTTGCACTCCTACTCCTAATGGGTTTTGAAATCTGCAGTTTGAGAAACATTTAAGACATTTTTTCTGTTCAGAACCTTATAAAATTGTTTGGAATGATCTAAGGCCAAAAGTATATCTGCGTAATCTACATTTTACTTTATTGAACTCCTTTCCACGGCAGCCCACCAGGCTCCCTTGTCCCTGGGATTTTCCAGGCAAGAACACTGGAGTGGGTTGCCATTTCCTTCTCCAATGCATGAAAGTGAAAAATGAAGGTGAAGTTGCTGAGTCGTGTCTGACTCTTAGCGATCCCATGGGCTGCGGCCCACCAGGCTCTGCCATCCATGGGATTTTCCAGGCAAGGGTGCTGGAGAAGGGTGCCATTGCCTTCTCCATAGATAGAACATAGGTAATCATTTTATAGCAATTTTAAGGCATTCTACTAAAATTGGGAATTACCTGTGGGTGTTCATTAACTCACAACATATATATTTGAATGACAATTGTCAAGTAATGTCCTGTCTTTCTCCTTCTTAGTTATTCTGTTTTAACATTTAATCTCATGTGACTTGTGATCAAAAAAGCAACATTTCTTTAAAAGTTGCTTTAAACTTTTTGATAGAGTAGACTATAGAAGGTAAAAGGTGAGTAGGTTAGGGTACAGGTTAAGCTCTTGTTGTAGAAGAAAATCCTGTTCACCGATAAAGCTGAACATATACTTAAAACTTCTCTATTTAAAAAAGCAAACTTAGTGTGATGTCCTACTAATAAAGTGAAATATATTTGATGACTTTTAAATTTTTCTTCAAACTCAAGAGCATATTTTATTCCTAATAGTGTAAGATTGCTCTTATCTACTGGTTCATTTAACAGATATTTCTTGGTATATAGTCTGTGAGGTCAGGAATTCTTTGTTACCAGATCACCAGTGTCTAGTTTAATGTCTGGCAAATGACAGATGCTTACTGGATGTTTGCTGAATGACTGAATGAATGAATGGAGAAATACTGAGATTTGCTTAAATCTTAAGAAATAAACTTGACCAGGTCTACAAATGCAGTGGTAATGTTCACAGTAAATGAATTTCTGGGGACATGATGATCCAGACATGATTTTTTTCCTCTGAGGGATTTTTATGACTGATCAGTGTTAGTGCTTTTATAGACGTTAAGAGTGTGAGCTCCCAAGTCAGATAGGGGTATACCCAAGTCCTGTCACTTTCTAGCTGTATCATTGTGGGCAGGTCATTGCCCCATCTGTGAAATGAAGATAATAGTGACTTCATTCAGAGCTGATGTGACTATTAAGTGAACTATTAGAGGCACATGCTCCAAATAGTGCATGGCATTTAGTAAGCAGTGAATATATCTAGCTGCTTTTGCTACTATTAATATTACTGAAAGCTTAGTATGAGCCACACTCTGGGGTATTACCTTTGCTTTCTGTGAGTTGGCAGCTTAGTGAAGGAGATGAAGGGCTAGTCTTTGTTGCAGTGAGCTGGATTCTCATTGCCGTGCTTCTCATTGCAGAGCGCAGGCTCTAGGGCACACAGGCGCAGTAGTTGTGGTGCTTGGGCTTAGTTTCCTTGTGGCATATGGAGTCTTCCCAGACCAGGCATTGAAACTGTGTCCTGTGCATTGCAAGGCAGATTCTTATCCACTGCACCACCAGGAAAGTCAACAGTGTAAGATTTAGGATGGAAGTTCTGACAGTTGCTAAGTTTGCAGCGATAGGTTTGGGGATAGATGGATCACAAAACAAAGAACAACCCATGCTTACGTGCTTGCTAAGTTGCTTCAGTCATGTCTGACTCTTTGTGACCTTATGGACCATAGTCCGCCAGGCTCCTCTGTCTATGGAATTCTCCAGACAAGAATACTGGAGAGGGTTGCCATGCCCTCCTCCAGGGGAACTTTCTGAGCCAGGGATCGAACCCGAGTCTCCTGCAGCTCCTGCATTGCAGGTGGATTATTTACTGCTGAGCCACTGGTGAAGCCCAGATCAACTCATACTTAGTCATCTTCCACAATCCTCCTTATTGCCTACACAGATAACTGCATATTTTCTGGTCTGTATTCTGTGACGGTTGTTGCTTTGCTTTGTTTGTGATTACAATTTCCCTAAGGTGCCTGACAAATCATTAGTCCCAGCCATCCTTGGAGCTTTGACAGGGATGGTATGTGACAGTGTTAATTGCTCAGTTGTGTCCAACTCTGTGACCCCATAGACTGTAGCCTGCCAGGCTCCTCTGTCCATGAGATTTCCCAGGCAAGAATACTGGAGTGGGTTGCCATGCCCTCCTCCAGGGGATCTTCCCAACCCAGGGATGGAACCCAGGTCTCTTGCATTGCAGGTGGATTCTTTACCATCTGAGCTACCAGGGAAGCCCCTTGGAACCCTTAGAATCTAGAAATCAGAATAAAGAGTCACACTCACCAAAACGGGCAACAAGCGACATTGCCCAGGGAAGGCATTTTCATTACTTTTCATTCTCTCCAGGTTGATGAGGAGAGCTTTCTGTGTTTTCATAATCCTTGGAACTATGCTTTATTAAGATCCTGGTAGATGTGTCAGATCAAAATTGTTTATTGAGTACCAAATAATTATCAAGCACCTTCTAGGTGCAAAGCAATGGGCAAAACGCACATTGTCCTTGCTGTCATGGAGCCTACATTTTAGAAGCTAGAATGCTGTATTTTGATGAAAAATGGTAATTTTTTTTTCAAGTTGTTTTTGGCATCAGATGGCACTATAGGAAAATAAAGATATTTGAATATCAGCTCCTTCTGATGTTTCTTTCTCATGTGAGACAGTATAGAGTGTGAGGATTATGTGGGTTAAAAGATGACTAATGCTTAAGACTTAGTAAGTTAATCAGTGTTAGCTATTTCATGTTACATGATAAATGATTTATTTTGTGCATCTTTCTTACTGACTCAGGAGGATTATTACCACTAAATCAGGAAGATTACTATTAATATCTCTCATCCACAAGCTCCATCTGATAGCCAGGCTACCATTATTCACCAGACTTCAGCAGGAGCCTCTATTCAGATAGACTTCAACCTAGTCTATCTGCATCCTTTGTCTACCCAATCTATTCTCCATCTTGCAGCCAGGGTAAAGTTTATGCTCTTAAATTAGTAGCTGCTGGAGAAGGCAATGGCACCCCACTCCAGTACTCTTGCCTGGAAAATCCCATGGATGGAGGAGCCTGGTAGGCTGCAGTCCATGGGGTCGCTAAGAGTCGGACATGACTGAGCAACTTCACTTTCACTTTTCACTTTCATGCATTGGAGAAGGAAATGGCAACCTATTCCAGTGTTCTTGCCTGGAGAATCCCAGGGACGGTGGAGCCTGGTGGGCTGCCGTCTATGGGGTCGCACAGAGTTGGATACGACTGAAGCAACTTAGCAGCAGCAGTAGCAGTTGCTCCTATAAACATTTCCATGAACTCAGTGGCTTAAAGTAATATTAAATACATTCCTAACCTTTTGGATGTCAGAGGTCAAAAAATGGGCTTCATAAGGCTAAAATAAAGGTATTAGCAGCGCTATGCTCTTTTTGGAGTCTTTTAGGTACAGTCTGTTTACTTGCCAGGTGGCAGTCCATTTGCTGTCTCAGATTCTGGGACTTTTTTTGTTGCCTAGTTGCTAAGTAGTGTCTCACTCTTTGTGACCCCATGGACTGTAGCCCACTAGGCACCTCTGTCCATAGGATTCTCCAGGGAAGAATACTGAAGTGGGTTGTCATTCCCTTCTCCAAGGGATCTTCCTGACCCACGGATCAAACCTGTGTCTCCTGCATTGGCAGGTGGATTCTTTGCCACTGAACCACCAGGGAAGCCCCGCTGGGACTTATGATCCTATGTCATAACGACTGATGCTTCTGTTCCCACACTTTGTCCCCCAACCCTTTTGTCTTTCTTTCCCTGTTTGATTCTTGTGGTTATATTGGACTCACCCAAATAGCCCTGATAGGTCTCTCCAATTCAGGATCCTTAACTTAATTACATATGCAAAGTTCCTTTGTTAGGTAATGTTACATATTCTCGGTTTTGGGAGTTAGGTGATAGACGTCATTTGAGGGTTATTGTTTTGACTACCACGATTTCCATTTGGTCATTGAACAGTGCTTAGAACACTGGGGGAAGTGACTGTTAATTTGGGTGTAAATGTCCTGCATAAAGCTTTTCTATGGATTCCTGTTACTTTTTTTTTTTTTAAAGATTTTTTTTGATGTGGACCATCTTTTTAAAGTCTTCTATTGATTATGTTTCAACATTGCTTCTGTTTCACATTTTGTTTTTTTGTCCTCAAGGCATGTGGGATCATAGCTCCCTAACCAGGGATCGAACCTGTACCCCCTGCATTGGAAGGTGGAACCTTAACCACTGGGCCTCCAGGGAGGTCACCCTATTACTTATTAAGATTGAAGACCGACACCCCTCCCGTGGCCTTGGAGGATTCCGTGGAGTAGGCCAGCCTGTCACTTGCCTGGGCCTTTTCATGGGTATTTCCTCTTAGCTCCTCAGGACCTTGTCTTGGCCTGTGCTTAAACCATCCCTCTCATTCTCCTTTCAAATCCTTTTGTCTGTTTTCCTGCCTCTCTCCACTTGAGAAAACTCTGCTTCCTTAGGGAGCATCATCTTGGCCTTCGCTACGCTGGTCAAAAATGGAATGCGTGCGGTCTTGAAGTCTGGACCTCTCCTTGACAGCAGCTTAGCAGTTGTTGGTGTTCTTTGTGTCCTCTGTAAGTTCTGTGAAAGCAGTAACTATTTCCATTGTGTACTCAAGGCTGATCATTTATTCAGTGCTCAACAAATATTTAAGGGAATGGACTTAAAATGAAAGGATAGTGTGCCTATAAAGTGTTGGTTGGGTTCATCAGGGCAGTGTTGTAGCCACAGGCAGAATGGAATTCTGGGTTTCAGGGTGGGTTTTTTCAGTAGCAGAAGGCAGGAGATGGTTAATTATTGAGCAAAGCGATCCAGTATTTTTCATTGTTCAATAGTTAATTTCATTATTGTCATTTTGAGACCTTTCTTCCGTCTTTTTAAAAGTGAGTATAAGACTTAACCGTCTGGCATGAACATGTAGGATCTCACAGGCAAAGAATGCCTTTAAATTTTACAGTGACCTTTAATCAGAGTTGATAACACGGGCCAGAGGCAGTTATCCTGGCTTGGGCCTGTCGGCTGTGAAACTCTGAGTGTATAATGGTGTTTGCCTCTGTTAGCACTGGTGTTCCAGAGAAGTCTGCCCAGCCCCACTGCAGCCACCGCCTCCCAGTGCCGTGGATGGAGAGCATTTGTGTGTCACTCGGTCTTGAAGAAAGTGTTTTAGAACAAAAAAAAACTGGTCTGTTTTGTATCTAACTCAACAGATGAATTCCTTTAATTTTATATTTCCTTAATATATGTTTTGTTTTATTTAAGCCTGATTTATACTTATACAGATTTAATTAGCTGCATTTCCCAATTTAAGCTAAAATACTTCACCTTGACTTAAGCCAAGTTTAGTTCAGTGATCCAACTTTGTTGCTGACTCGATGGACTTCTGAAAGAGACAGAACTTCTAGAATTCAAAAGTGCTTTGAATTGTTCCTATGCAGTGAAGAGAATTATTTGGAGGAAAAAAGAGCAACCTAAAAGCATAGTCTTACATTTTTTCCTTTCAATCTACTGATGTATATTCTAATTATTTAATTTTACCCTAAGAAATGCATGAGGTATCTATCTATCTATCTATCTTATCTTTGTTTTACAATAAAGGTACATCTATGTTTCATCATAAAGGTACTTTCACACTAGAACACTGGGAGAAGTGACTGTTAATTTGGGTGTAAATGTCCTGCATAAAGCCTTCCTATGGATTCCTGTTACTCTTTATTTTTTTAAAGATTTTTTTTGATGGGGACCATCTTTTTAAAAACACTGTATTGAAAAACACTACTTATATTTATGTGTTTCTATCTATAGTATGAAAAATTCAAATTCTTAACCCCTTTACTAGACCTGATTAAAATGCATGAAATTGACTTAGTTAAAACTTTGAGTTTTTAATGTCCTTATGAAAATGTGTTTGTATTTATTGGTAACCCAGTTTTGTTACTTAGTTGTTTAAGAATCAACTGATAGGAAAAATGTGCATCCTTTCCTTGCAGAGTATCTTGGATAAAGGACATTATTGTGGCAGTAACTGGAGAGAACATGGAAACAATGAAAGGAATTATTCAGAGGTACCAGCATAAACGTATCTCACTGGTTGAAGCTGGAGTGACCCGCCACAGGTCAATTTTTAATGGTCTGAAAGCACTGGCAGAGGATCAGCCCAACTGTAGACTCTCAAAGCCAGAAGTAGTGATCATCCACGATGCTGTGAGACCATTTGTTGAGGAAGATGTCCTCCTCAACGTTGTCACAGCTGCTCAGGAACATGGGGTAAGTATTTGAATACTTTTGAGAATGGATAAAAGGGGCAAACACTATAGCACACCATTGATTTGCTAGATTTTGATGGAATTGTATTTAAATGTCAAGTTAATTAAAATGGGCAAGATTACCTAAGACATTATGCTAATTTGTTTGAGGAAGTTTATATTATTATAGATTTTGAGACCGTTCTGGAATTTCTTTTGCTATGTAGTCATTTATCATAATATAATATGAGCTATTTGGAGAAGAATGCAATAAAGTCGTTAGAGTACAGATACGAATGGGTGGACCTTAGCTGCATATTTAGTTCCATTCTTTTACCTAAAAATGCCTAGGAAATCTTGTAAAAGTCTAGGAGTTGTATCACGTTAAGAAAAACAACCCTGGCTCATTTCAGTCAATTTTTCAGTCTGCAAAAGTGGTTTATTTTCTGGCACAAACAGCCAGGCAGGATTTTTACATCCTCTAAAATGAATAATCTTAGGATGACAAAATGCTGTGTTCACTTCTGTTTCACCAAAATAAACACAGGATAGCAGAAGGCCTCTTGTAATCTTTGGGACATACTTGTTTTTTTTTAGACTAATAGACTAAAATCCTATAAATAGCATAGTAGTTACTAAACTTAAGTTGGTGGTCTAAATTTGAGACTTGGTGAAAATTTATGGCCCAGACTTGGTATAGTATAATAGAAATAGGCTGTGAAGTTGAACAGACTTAGGCCCAATTCTGCTTTTCTAATTATTAGTAATATGGTATGTTCAACTTTCTCAACTTCTTTGAGCTCATTTTCCTTCTAAAAATATAGATGCTAATTTGTAAGGTTGCTTTTAGAATTGGAAATTATATATATATTAACTGTATCAGTTCAGTTCAGTTGCTCAGTCATGTCTGACTCTTTGCGACCCCCTAGTAAAGTGCTTGGAGAAGGCAATGGCACCCCACTCCAGTACTCTTGCCTGGAAAATCCATGGATGGTAGAGCCTGGAAGGCTGCAGTCCATGGGGTTGCTGAGGGTTGGACATGACTGAGCGGCTTCACTTTTACTTTTCACTTTCATGCGTTGGAGAAGGAAATGGCAACCCGCTCCAGTGTTCTTGCCTGGAGAATCCCAGGGACGGGGGAGCCTGGTGGGCTGCCGTCTATGGGGTCTCACAGAGTTGGACAGGACTGAAGTGACTTAGCCGCAGCAGCAGTAGCAGTAAAGTGCTAAATATTTAAAGTGGTATTACTGTAATAATTACAGTATCTAAGACAATAGTTTCCTCCAAAGATTGTAGACCCAACAGAAGGAGTCACTGCAGGCTTTTTAGCCATCTGGGTGGGCAGGAAGTTATAAAATACTCAGTTGGTAAAGACAGTCTCTGATTTCTGTTTAGTTATTTATATGTATTTGGATTTTCATTTTCAGGAAATTGCTCCTTATTTCATCTCTCTCCAACATGAATTTCTTTACAATTTAGATGTATATAAGAGTTCCATAGGTAAAATGAAACATTTTTCTTATCTTCAGTACAACTTCTAGGTGGTATTTTGATGTAGTCAAAATTACGTTGCAGGAACATTAGTGACCACAAGACTATCTCCTGGCTCTTGTGTTTTCTGTGAGCTCTTGCTCTTCTCCATGCTCTTTGACTGTGGTAGAAGCAATGTGGTCAGGTACCAGGGTGACAAGGAGAAATAAAAGGACCAAAGATTTATAACTCTTAAGAATTTGAGTAAAAGTTTAAAAGTTCTTAGGAAAGTCTATGTAATTTGGGCAGATACAAAGTCTAATGCATACCATAGTACAAATAAAATTACGGCTCTTTGCTTATTTACCTTTTGGAAAAATATCACTTAAACTCACTGTGAAGATCAAACATTTGGATTTTTTTGAGTATTCGGAGAATTTCTAAGATTGTTTATAAAGTGATCCTTTTGGTAATGTATCTGAAAGGCAAAATATTATTTTGAGCCAATTAATGTGCTAAGAATGTCATGTAACAGGTGATTAAAAAACAGGTGACCAATAAAACATAAAAATGTGGAGCAGTTAGTGGTTTCTTGTTAGTTGCAGATTTGTTAGAATTCCTTTTAGACTCTAATTTTCTTAAGTGTGTTAATCAGAATATAACTTGTAAGATTCAATCTCATTATGCATTCTAAATAAAGTAAATTGTATTTTAATTAAATCTGAAACTTTCTGATGACATTAAGAAGTTGGTTTAAAGCAAAATCTTTACAACGAATTTAAGAAAACTTCAGAAGTTTGGTCTCTTAAGAAATACAGCATTGTGTTTGTTGGTGTTAAGGGATAATTTTCACGAGTGTAAAATTATTTTCATAAAAATATAAGGATGTTAAGGATTTTACTGCCATCAGGAACCAGACAGATGTTACAATCCAGAGAAGAGCAAATTTATGTGGAATAAAGGAATGTTGAAGTGAATTCACAAATAGACAAAGCTGTATTTTTGGGGTGTGAACTGGGCAAAATCTATTGGCAAGTGTATGGGCAGCAATGATTTTTGATTGACTGTCAGTTACCTATAATTTATGAGAGTTGTAAAAGAACTCAAGGGCAATCAAAAGCTAGTTTCTGCTACTCAAGAATAGTTTGCTTTAAGCAGTACAGTTTTAGACTGGGCAATTTATTTTGCTCATTGTAATTTCCTTAGAAGGTTGAGGACAGTGACCCAATAAATAGCCTCAGGAAACTGAGACATTATTTCCTGTCACCTCTCCTACCCTGTTCTAAATTCTAATACAAGCAAAACAAAACAGCAACTAATTGAGACTTACACTATTAGTAGTTGAAGTTCTTGAATTGGAGGGAAGAATTGGCATTGTTTTTAACCTGAGGTAAATTGCAGAAGCCCAGTCTGAATCAAAGATTTTGCTTCGAACACCTTGACGATTGTTTGCCTGGGATTCCTTTGAACTCATTCTCCTTTGTTATTTTAAATTGTGTTTAACTGATCACCTGTTTTCTTCCCTCTTAATTTTCAAGCCCTTCCCAAAGGTCCCTTGAGATAAATCACCTCCTGAATGATTTTCTGAGGCTGTGACAGACCCTTGGTGGGTATACAGGCTTAAGATAACTGATGTTTTAACTTACATTACATTTTGGTTTAAAATCCGAATTAATGGTGATGTATTACTTTAAGAGACTAAGATTCTCCAAATTAAGGGTGAAATTAGGTTTGGGCAATTTTGGGGTTGAGATTTTGTAGATGTTGTTGTTAATTGCTAATTCGTGTCTGACTCTTTGGCGACCCATATTGGAGTGAATTGCCATTTCCTTTCCCAGGGCATCTTCCTGATCCAGGGATTGAACCCATGTCTCCTGCATTGTGGAGAAGGCAGTGGCAACCTACTCCAGTACTCTTGCCTGGAAAATCCCATGGATGGTGGAGCCTGGTAGGCTGTAGTCCATGGGGTCGCACAGAGTGGGACATGACTGAAGCGACTTAGCAGCAGCAGCAGCTCCTACATTGCATTGTATTGCAGGCAGATTCTTTACCACTGAGCCACCAGGGAACACTACTTTGAGGACACTACTACTACTTACAGGAGACTACTCCCACACCCAGCTCGCTTGCTCCCCTGCCCCACCCTGACCCCAATCCAGGACAGACAATTTTGCTGTATTGTCTTTGCTTTGACTACAGTCTGCTCTTTAAATGCTATTTCAAATCCTAAAAGATGATGCTGTAAAAGTGCTGCACTCAATATGCCAGCAAATTTGAAAAGTTCAGCAGTGGACACAGGACTGGAAAAGGTCAGTTTTCATTCAAATTCCAAAGAAAGGCAATGCCAAAGAATGTTCAAACTACCGCACAATTGCACTCATCTCACACACTAGCAAAATAATGCTCAAAATTCTCCAAGCCAGGCTTCAATAGTACATGAACCGTAAACTTCCAGATGGTCAGGCTGGATTTACAAAAGGCAGAGGAACCAGAGATCAAATTCCCATCTGTTGGATCATTGAAAAAGTAAGAGAGTTCCAGAAAAACATTTATTTCTACTTTATTGACTATGCCAAAGCCTTTGACTGTGTGAATCACAACAAGCTGTGGAAAATTCAAGTGATGGGAATACCAGACCTCCTTACCTGCCTCTTGAGAAATCTGTATGCAGGTCAAGAAGCAACCAGACATGGAACAACAGACTGGTTCCAAAGTGGGAAAGGAGTACATCAAGGCTGTATATTGTCACCCTGCTTATTTAACTTATATGCAGAGTCCATCATGAGAAATGCTGGGCTGGTTGAAGCACAAACTGGAATCAAGATTACCTGGAGAAATATCAATAGCCTCAGATATGCAGGTGACACCACCCTTATCACAGGAAATGAAAAGGATCTAAAGAGCCTCTTGATGAAAGAGAAAGAGGAGAAAGAGAAAAGAGGAGTGAAAAAGTTGGCTTAAAACTCAACATTCAGAAAACGAAGATCATGGCATCTGGTCCCATCACTTCATGGCAAATAGATGGGGAAATAATGGAAACAGTGACTGACTTTATTTTCTTGGACTTCAAACTCACTGCAGATGATGACTGCAGCCATGAAGTTAAAAGATGCTTGCTCCTTGGAAGAAAAGCTATGACCAACCGAGACAGCATATTAAAACACGGAGATATTACTTGGTCAACAAAGGTCTATCTAGTCAAAGCTGTGGTTTTTCCAGTAGTCGTGTATGATGTGAAAGTTGGTCTCGAGAGTCTCTTGGACTGCAGGGAGATCCAACCAGTCCATCCTAAAGGAAATCAGTCCTGTATATTCATTGGAAGGACTGAACCTGAAACTCCAATACTGTGGCCACCTGATGTGAAGAACTGACTCACTGGAAAAGACCCTGATGCCAGGAAAGATTGAAGGTGGGAGGAGAAGGGGACGACAGAGGATGAGATGGTTGGATGGCATTACCAACTCAATGGACGTGAGTTTGCGTAAACTCTGAGAGTTGGTGATGGACAGGGAAGCCTGGTGTGCTGCAGTCCATGGGGTCACAAAGGGTCAGACACGACTGAGTGACTAAACTAAATGGATAGCTTCTCATGGATTTTTGAGGCTACGATTCTAAGGAAGCAAGTAGCAGAGACTCAAGATCCAATTCCTCATTACTTCTCATTTTTCAAAACTAATGCCTCTTTTTAACCTAAGACTGCTATCTTACTTCCTTGGCCTCTGGCTGTTATTATGTTAGTTTTAGGTCATAGTATAAATTTCATTTCTAAAAAGGCAGTTTTAAAAATCACTTAGAAAAAGCTGTTTATGATTTCTTCATTTAAAGAATTGTAATAGATTTTGCAAGGTCTCCATATTGCCAAAATAGGAGTCCTTTAAAAGTATGAAGTGCTTGTATATTTCTGCATGATTTTAAGTCAAGAGATGTAGTTATAAGGGTACTTTCCACGTGGCACTAGTGATAAAGAAGTGTAAGTGAAATCGCTCAGTCGTGTCCGATTCTTTGTGACCCCATGGACAGTAGCCTGCACCAGGCTCCTCCGTCCATAGGATTTTCTAGGCAAGAGTACTGGAGTGGGTTGTCTTTTCCTTCTCCAGGAAATCTTAACTGACCCAGGAATCGAACCCAGGTCTCCCACATTGATAGACAGACTGTCTGAGCCAACCTGCCTGCTAGTGCAGGAGACACAGGAGATAACCTGAGTTCCATCTCTTGAGTTGGGAAGATCCCCTGGAGAAGGACATGGCAACCCACTCCAGAATTCTTGCCTGGAGAATGCCATGGACAGAGGAGCCTGGTGGGCTAGAGTCCATAGGGTTGCAAAGAGTTGGACACAACTGAAGCGATTTAACACACACAAATGGATAAAGGGTGCATTAGAGGAGTATAATAAATTGGAATACTGAAAAATAAAGATATAGGAAGAATCCTTTTTAAAAGAATTAATTAGTTATTACATATACTCTAAGAACTGCCAGTAAGGGTCTCATTTTCAGTTCATTGCTATCAGTACAGCAACCCCTGAAAGACTTGCTCCGGAGGGATGATGTTTAGTTACCAACATATGTTTCTTTCCCAAGCCCTCTGCTTTTGCATCTCTAATGATGTTTTATCCTCTTCTCCCTAATCAACTTATAGTAACAAATTACATTTATTGCTTCTGTTGATTCATCTCCAATTTACTTCTCAGTGCTTTGCAGTCTGGCCCCTTTGTCCTCTGACTATTCTAAAATCACTGTAACTTTCCAATTCCTGATTAAATACATTTAGTCTGTTGTATAGTAAGGAGTTCAACTGGCTTTTGTCCCTGGTTCCTTGCGGGGAGAGTAAATCCTTTAAATTTGTCAAGAGTCTTCGTTTTTCATGAGCCCTTTGGATCTCATCTGAGCTTATGCTAAGAAGATGAGATGACTCAGGATAGAGGCTGGTTATCAGAAAGACCCCTGGGTCTTTGAACCAGCTGGGCTTCCAGGGTGAGAGGAATCCTGCTGGAGACAGAACTTAGTCACACGCTCAGTGGTTCAGTCAGTCATGCTTAGAGAGTGAAATGCCAATAAACTCTGGATACCGAAGCACAGGGAGGAGCCACTTGGTTGGTGAACAGTGATATGCTGGAAACGTGGTGCTGCCTGAGTGTATAGGGGAGGGCAGCACAGAAGCTCTGTGTTCTGGTCTCCCCAGGTCTCACCCATGTATCTCCTCACTGATCCAGTCTGATTTGTATCCTTTGTCATAAAACTGTAACGGAAGTCATCATAACCATATTATATTAATCTAATAAGCGTTTTCCTGAGCTCTGAGTAATTCTGGTCAATTACTGAACTGAATAGGAGTTGTGGGAACCTCTTGGATTTGGAGTCAGTTGGCCAGAAGTGTTGGTGGCCCGGGGCACCCCACTGCTGTCTGAACTGGTGGCAATCTGGCTGTGAACCGTGCATTTATGCCAACTCCAGATGACTGACAGGAGAGTTGAGTTTTAGAGGACACAGTATGTACAGAGTGTCTTAAACCTGATAGTGTTAACTAGCTCTTCCTTGGAATTCTTGCCCCTGCCTTGGCTTCTATGACTTTACTCTTTTCCTTTTTTTTTTTTTTTTTTATTGCTTTTCAGATACTCCTTCCCGCTCTTTAAATAAGGTTTCCTTAAGTTTTATTTTCATGGAACGAAGTATTTCTGAGCAATCTAAGTCATGCCCATAATACTTAATATTGTTTAAATCTATGTGTGATAGAATATTTATATTGTTTAAGTCTACATTTGTCACCTTGGGGGAATGTACAATCAGAGTGTGTAGAGATTCTTGTAATCACAACCCCAGGTAGGACACAGAACTGTTCTAACATTCTAGAGAATTTCCTCCTGCTTTCTTTACTATTCAGACCCTTGTTCCTCTAATAATTCCTGTCAACCACTGATGTGTTCTCTGCTCCTATATTTTTGTCTTTTCTAGAATTCCATAAATTGAATCATGCAGCACGTAACTTTGTAAGACTACTTTTTAAAATTTTTTAAAAAAATTTTAAAAATTTATTTTAATTGGAGGCTAATTACAATATTGTAGTGGGTTTTGCCATACATTGATATGAATCAGCCGTGGATGTTCATGTGTTCCTCATCGTGAACCCCCCTCCTACCTCCCTCTCCATCCCATCCCTCAGGGTCATCCCAGTGCACCAGCCCTGAGCACCCTGTCTCATGCATTGAACCTGGACTGGCGATCTGTTTCACATATGATAATATACATGTTTCAGTGCTATTCTCTCAAATCATCCCACCCTTGCCTTCTTCCACAGAGTCCAAAAGACTGTTCTATACATCTGTGTCTCTTTTGCTGTTTCACATATAGGGTCATCATTGCCATCTTTCTAAATTCCATATATATGCATTAGTATTACTGTATTGGTACTTTTATTTCTGACTTACTTCACTCTGTATAATAGGCTCCAGTTTCATCCACCTCATTAGAACTGATTCAAATGTATTCTTTTTAATGGTTGAATAATACTCCATTGTGTATATGTACCACAGCTTTATTATCCATTCATCTGCCAATGGACATCTGGGTTGCTTCCATGTCCTGGCTATTATAAACAGTGCTGCGTTGAACACTGGGGTACACGTGTCTCTTTCAATTCTGGTTTCTTCTGTGTGTATGCCCAGCAGTGGGATTGCTGGGTCATATGGCAGTTCTATTTCCAGTTTTTTTTAAGGAATCTCCACACTGTTCTCCGTAGTGGCTGTACTAGTTTTCATTTCCACCAACAGTGTAAGAGGGTTCCCTTTTCTCCACACCCTCTCCAGCATTTATTGTTTGTAGACTTTTGGATCACAGCCATTCTGATTGGCGTGAAATGGTACCTCATTGTGGTTTTGATTTGCATTTCTCTGATAATGAGTGATGTTCAGCATCATTTCATGTGTTTGTTAGCCATCTGTATGTCTTCTTTGGAGAAATATCTGTTTAGTTCTTTGGCCCATTTTTTGATTGGGTCGTTTATTTTTCTGGAATTGAGCTGCAGGATCTGCTTGTGTATTTTTGACATTAATTCTTTGTCCATTGCTTCGTTTGCTATTATTTTCTCCCATTCCAAAGGCTGTCTTTTCACCTTGCTTATAGTTTCCTCTGTTGTGCAGAAGCTTTTAATTTTAGTTAGGTCCCATTTGTTTATTTTTGCTTTTATTTCCATTATTCTGGGATGTGGGTCATAGAAGTTCCTGCTGTGATTTATGTTGGAGAGTGTTTTGCCTATGTTCTCCTCTAGGAGTTTTATAGTTTCTGGTCTTACATGTAGATCTTTAATCCATTTTGAGTTTATTTTTGTGTATGGTGTTAGAAAGTGTTCTAGTTTCATTCTTTTATAAGTGATTGACCAGTTTTCCCAGCACCCCTTGTTAAAGAGATTGTCTTTTCTCCACTGTATATTCTTGCTTCCTTGGTCAAAGATAAGGTGTCCATAGGTGCATGGATTTATCTCTGGGCTTTCTATTTTGTTCCATTGATCTATATTTCTGTCTTTGTGCCAGTACCATGCTGTCTTGATGACTGTAGCTTGGTAGTATAGCCTGAAGTCAGGCAGGTTGATTCCTCCAGTTCCATTCTTCTTTCTCAAGATTGCTTTGGCTATTCGAGATTTTTTGTATTTCCATACAAATTGTGAAATTATTTGTTCTAGTTCTGTGAAAAATGCTGTTGGTAGCTTGATAGGGATTGCATTGAATCTATAGATTGCTTTGGGTAGTATACTCATTTTTACTAAATTGATTCTTCCAATCCATGAACATAGTATATTTCTCCTCTATTTGTGTCCTGTTTGATTTCTTTCATCAGTGTTTTATAGTTTTCTATATATAGGTCTTTTGTTTCTTTGGGTAGATTTATTCCTAAGTATTTTATTCTTTTCGTTGCAATGGTGAACAGAATTATTTCCTTAATTTCTCTTTCTGTTTTCTAATTGTTAGTGTATAGGAATGCAAGGGATTTCTGTGTGTTAATTTTATATACTGCAACTTTACTATATTCATTGATTAGCTCTAGTAATTTCCTGGTGGATTAGGGTTTTCTATGTGGAGGATCATGTCATTTGCAAATAGTGAAAGTTTCACTTCTTCTTTTCCAATTTAGATTCCATTTATTTCTTTTTCTTCTCTGATTGCTGTGGCTAAAACTTCCAAAACTATGTTGAATAGTAGTGGGGAGAGTGGGCACTCTTGTCTTGTTCCTGACTTTAGGGGAAATGCTTTCAATTTTTGACCATTGAGGATAATGTTTGCTGTGGGCTTGTCATATATAGTTTTTAGTATGTTGAGTTATGTTCCTTCTATGCCTGCTTTCTGGAGAGTTTTTTTTATCATAAATGGATGTTGAATTTTGTCAAAGGCTTTCTCTGCATCTATTGAGATAATCATATGGTTTTTCTCTTTCAATTTGTTAATGTGGTATATTACATTGATTTGTGGATATTAAAGACTCCTTGCATCCCTGAGAAAAAGCCCACTTGGTTATGGTGTATGATCTTTTTAATGTGTTGTTGGATTCTGATTGCTAGAATTTTGTTGAGGATTTTTGCATCTATGTTCATTAGCGATATTGGCCTGTAGTTTTCGTTTTTTTTGTGGCATCTTTGTCAGGTTTTGGTATTAGGGTGATGGTGGCCTCATAGAATGAGTTTGGAAGTTTACCTTCCTCTACAGTTTTCTGGAAGAGTTTGAGTAGGATAGGTGTTAGCTTTTCTCTAAATTTTTGGTGGAATTCAGCTGTGAAGCCTTCTGATTGTGGGCTTTTGTTTGCTAGAAAAATTCTGATTACAGTTTCAATTTCCGTGCTTGTGATGGGTCTGTTAAGATTTTTCATTTCTTCCTGGTTCAGTTTTGGAAAGTTGTACTTTTCTAAGAATTTGTCCATTTCTTCCAAGTTGTCCGTTTTATTGGCATATAGTTGCTGATAGTAGTCTCTTATGATCCTTTGTATTTCTGTGTTGTCTGTTGTGATTTCTCCATTTTCATTTCTAATTTTGTTGATTTGATTCTTCTCCATTTGTATCTTCATGAGTCTGGCTAATGGTTTGTCAATTTCATTTATCTTGTCAAAGAACGAGCTTTTGGCTTTGTTAATTTTTGCTATAGTCTCATTTGTTTCTTTTGCATTTATTTCTGCCCTAATTTTTATGATTTATTTCCTTCTGCTAACCCTGGGATCCTTCATTTCTTCTTTTCTAGTTGCTTTAGGTGTAGAGTTAGGTTATTTATTTGACTTTTTTCTTGTTATTTGATTTAGGCCTGTATTGCTATGAACCTTCCCCTTAGCACTGCTTTTACAGTGTACTATAGGTTTTAGGTTGTTGTATTTTCGTTTTCATTCATTTCTATGCATATTTTGATTTCTTCGTTATTCAGAAGCATGTTATTTAGCCTCCATATGTTGGAATTTTTAATAGTTTTTTTTCTGTAATTGAGATCTAATCTTACTGCATTGTGGCCAGAAAAGATGCTTGGAATGATTTCAATTTTTTTGAATTTACTAAGGCTAGATTTATGGCCCAGGATGTGATCTATCCTGGAGAAGGTTCCGTGTGCTCTTGAGAAAAAGGTGAAATTCATTGTTTTGAGGTGAAATGTCCTATAGATATCAATTAGGTCTAACTGGTCTATTGTATCATTTAAAGTTTTTGTTTCCTTGCTAATTATCTGTAGATGTGAGTGGGGTATTAAAGTCTCCCGCTATTATTGTTTTATTGTTAATTTCCCCTTTCATATTTGTTAGCATTTGCCTTATATATTGTGGTGCTCCTATGTTGGGTGCATATATATTTATAATTATTATATCTTCTTTGATCATTATGCAGTGTCCTTCTTTGTCTCTTTTCACAACCTTTATTTCAAAGTCTGTTTTATCTGATATGAGTATTGCTGCTCCTGCTTTCTTTTGGTCTCCATTTGGGTGAAATATCTTTTTCCAGCCCTTCACTTTCAGTCTGTATGTGTCCCTAGGTTTGAGGTAGGTTTCTTGTAGACAGCATATATAGGGGTCTTGTTTTTGTATCCATTCAGCCAGTCTTTGTCTTTTGGTTGGGGCATTCAACCCATTTACATTTATGGTAATTATTAATAAGTATGATCCTGTTGCCATTTACTTTGTTGTTTTGGGTTTGAGTTTATACATCCTTTCTGTGTTTCCTCTCTAGAGAAGATCCTTTAGCATTTGTTGGAGAGCTGGTTTGGTGGTGCTGAATTCTCTCAGCTTTTGGTTGTGTGTAAAGCTTTTGATTTCTCCTTCATATTTGAATGAGATCCTTGCTGGGTACAGTAATCTGGGTTGTAGGTTTTTCTCTTTCATCACTTTAAGTATGTCCTGCCATTCCCTTCTGGCCTGAAGAGTTTCTATTGAAAGATCAGCTGTTATCCTTATGGGAATCCCCTTGTGTGTTATTTGTTGTTTTTCCCTTGCTGCTTTTAATATTTGTTCTTTGTGTTTGATCTTTGTTAATTTGATTAATATGTGTCTTGGGGTGTTTCATCTTGGGTTTATCCTGTTTGGGACTCCCTGGGTTTCTTGGACTTGGGTGATTATTTCCTTCCCCATTTTAGGGAAGTTTTCAACCATTATCTCCTCAAGTATTTTCTCATGGCCTTTCTTTTTGTCTTCTTCTTCTGGGCTTCCTATGATTCAAATGTTGGGCGTTTGACATTGTCCCAGAGATCTCTGAGGTTGTCCTCATTTCTTTTAATTCCTTTTTTCTTTTTTCCTCTCTGCTTCGTTTATTTCCACCATTCTGTCTTTTACCTCACTAATCCTATCTTCTGCCTCCATTATTCTACTGTTGGTTCCCTCCAGAGTGCTTTTGATCTCATTTATTGCATTATTCATTATGGATTGACTCTCTTTTATTTCTTCTAGGTCCTTGTTAAACATTTCTTGCATCTTCTCAATCCTTGTCTCCAGGCTATTTATCTGTAACTCCATTTTGTTTTCAAGATTTTGGATCATTTTTACTATCATTATTCTGAATTTTTTTCGGGTAGACTCCCTATCTCCTCTTCTTTTGTTTGGTTTGGTGAGCATTTATCCTGTTCCTTTACCTGCTGACTATTTCTCTGCCTTTTCATCTTGTTTAGGTTGCTGTGTTTGGCGTGGCCTTTCTGTATTCTGGCAGTTTGTGGTTCCTCTTTATTGTGGAGCTTCCTCCCTGTGGGTGGGGTTGGATGAGTGGCTTGTCAAGGTTTCCTGGTTAGGGACGCTTGCATCGGTGTTCTGGTGGGTGGAGCTGGATTTCTTCTCTCTGGAGTGCAATGAAGTGTCCAGTAGTGACTTTTGAGATGTCTGTGGGTTTGGTGTGACTTTGGGCAGCCTGTATATTAAAGCTCAGGGCTATGTTCCTGCATTGCTGGATAATTTGTGTGGTATGTCTTGCTCTGGAACTTGTTGGCTCTTGGGTGGAGCCTGGTTTCTGGGTAGGTATGGAGGCTTTTGGATTAGCTCTTATCAATTAATGTTCCCTGGAGTCCGGACTTCTCTGGTGTTCTCAGGTTTTGGACATAAGCCTCCTGCCTCTGGTTTTCAGTCTTATTCTTATAGTAGCCTCAAGACTTCGCCATCCATATACCACTGATGATAAAACATCTAGGTTAATGGAAAAAAGATTCTCCACATTGAGGGACACCCAGAAAGGTTCGCTGAGTTACATGGAGAAGAGAAGACGGAGGAGGGAGACAGAGGTGACCAGGAGGAGAAGAGGGGGAATCAAAGGGGAGAGAGCAGTCTAGCCAGTAATCAAATCCCTCTGTGCTCTCCATAGCCTGGAACACCCAGAGAGGTTCATGGAGTTACATAGAGAAAAGAAGAGAAGAGGGAGGCAGGAGATAGAGGAGACCAGGAAGAGAAGAGGGGGGTGTCAAAAGGAGAGAGACATATCTAGCCAGTAATCAGTTCCTTAAGTGTTCTCCACAGCCCAGAATACCCAAAGAGATTCACAGAGTTGGATAGAGAAGAGAAGGGGGAGGGAGGAAATAGAGGTGACCTAGGGGAGAAAAAGGAGAGTCAAAAGTGGGAGAAGGCAATCAAGCCAGTAATCACACTCATAAGTAAAAATGGGTACTGAAGATTGCCTTCTTAAAGGTACAGAATTGATAACAAATACCAAAAAGCAAAGATTAAAAATCTAGAGTAGAGATTAGACTCTCAAAAATACAATATTTAAAAAAACCCAAAATCACAAATATTATAAAAAAAATCTATGAAATTTGCTTTAAAAATAAGGTCTTTTGTTTTTTTTTGCAAGATAATAGTAGATTATAAAAATGGAAATTAAAGGTATAATAGAGGACTTAAAAATTAAAAAAACAACTAAAAAATTTAAAAAATGATAATAGTAAAAATATATCTAGGAATTTCTCTGGAGCTTTTGTGGGCAGTGTGGGGTCAGTCCAGTTTCAGATAGTTCCTTGTTCCAGCTTATACTTCTCAAGATCTATAGGCCCCTTCCAATGTAGTCGATGCTAACTGCAGGGTTTTAATCTGTTACACCTGTCACTTCCAAAGAGGTTCCCTCTCTTTAGTGGGGAAGTCTCTTCAGTGTCTAACTTCTGCCCTGACGCAAGTGGGCGAAAGTGATCATTTATTTAGGCTCACTTGTTCAGTTATGCTGTGGGGAGGGAGGAACACTGCAAACAAGTATCACTGGGGTGTGTGGGGAGTGCTCGCAGTGTCTGGGCCACACTGGGTTTGCTCCTGCTCATGGCGTGTGTGCTTTCCCAGTCTATACTGCTCAGGCTCCAGGTTGCTCTGCAGGGGAACTGTCTAAAGCGGGCCCTGGGTTGCGTACACTTCCCAGGTCTTCTCAGGTACTCCACAAAGGCTAGACTCAGTTGGGCCTTGTTTTGTGTCCTTCACAGGTCCGAGCAGCTCAGGTGATCAGGTGCTTGGTGCGTGCACTCTCCCTAGGTGCGGTGCTTCTTATCGCCTCCCCCGTCCCTGCCGCTCAGTTTCCTGGGTGTGCAGCGGGAGTACCATCTTGGGTATGCCGTACGTCTCCTCTGGGGAGCTGATCTCTGGCTGCGACCCTCCTGGTGGATGTCAGCTGTCCAGGATCCCAGGAAGACTTGGTTAGCAACTGGGAGCCTGCTCGCAGTGTGATGGCGGATGCCATCTCTGGGGCCGAGTTTGCCCCATGCCTTCCAGCCCTGGCTGTCACCCGCCTGCCTGCCTCTGGTGGGGGATGGGCTGGTCCGCAGCTGGCTCGCTCTCCTCTGGTATTTTCCTTTGTTCTGCGAGCGGCCTGGTAGTGCCTTAGGTTAAGGCCTTTCACGGGAAAGTTCTCTCTCTCTCTCTTTTTTTCTCTTTCTCTCTTTCTGGCTATCCCACAGTTTGAGTTGCTATCTCGCCTTAGCTCCCTCAGATTGCCCTCATGGCATTCAGGCCCAGTCCTTACCCTAAGCAATGCAGCCCGCACCTCCCTGTTCAGCCCCTGCTTGCTGGTGGCGGATGTGAGCGTCTGGGCTACTCTGCTGGGAGTTGCCATTAGGCATGTAATCTGTGGATTTTATGTATTTATTTTTCCTCCCAGTTATGTTGCCCTCTGAGATTCCAAAACTCCCCACAGACCGGCCAGTCAGAGGGTCTCCTGGTGTTTGGAAACTTCTTCCCTTTTACAACTCCCTCTCCTGGGTGGGTCTCTGCCCCTAACTCTTTGTCTCTCTTTTTATATTTTATATTTTCTCCTACTCAAAGGCAATGGGCTCCCTTTCTGGGTGCCTGGTGTCCATTGCCAGCATTCAGAAGTTGTTTCGTAGAATTTGCTCAGCTTTCAAATGATCTTTCGATGAATTTGTTGGGGAGAAAGTGGTCTCCCCGTCCTAGGACCAGCCCTCTAAGACTATTATTTTGATGGGTACACACATCTGTATGCACTTGTTTTAACTCCCACAGAAACATTGGCCCAAATCTCTCTTATTCTTGGGCTTCTTGCTTCTGAATTCCAGACCTGCCCTGTTCAACTGGATAGAACCACTTAAATTTGTCTTTTTCAGTGTCTCTGGAATCATTGCAGATTGGAATTCACTAATCCTCACTGATTCCTTTCCTTGGATTTTATCCACAGGTAAGAGGGAGCCACTGAGTTTTGAGCAGGGAATGATGAGACTTGAATTCTACAAAGATGACTGTCTGCCTGGTTTGGTAGCGCGACTAAAGGAAGAGTTGAAGGGAGCTGAAATTAGTTTGGGATCTATAGTAATGAAGCAGCTGAATGATGACGAAGTCTATTAAAGCCAAATGAAATGGATAGGGAAGCAGATAGTACTAAGCTGTCCAGGGAGCAGGACTCACTGGACTTGACTGTTAATATGGTATGTGAGCCACAGGAAATAGGGGATATATATTTTGTGTGCTTTTAATTTTTCTCTTCCCTGGCAGTAGGCGTCATCGCTGAACAGGACTCACTGGACTTGACTGTTAGTATGGTATGTGAGCCACAGGAAATAGGGGATATATATTTTGTGTGCTTTTAATTTTTCTCTTCCCTGGCAGTAGGCGTCATCGCTTCTCTTGAAATCCCCGTGTTCCTGCCCTCCCCCATCCTTGCCTCCAAGTTTCTGTGAAATTAGGGTTTTGGCACTTATTTTTTGCTTGCCACATCTCTGCAGACCTATTTATGGAAAGAGTGTTTACCTAAGGGATATGACTGCCTGGGAACTTTTCTGACCTGGTTTATGGTTTATCTTTTCTCATAAAACAAGGTCTCCTATACTTCCTGTACTGGATTTTTGCAATATGTAAAACAAGGATTTTTGTGTCTGAAACCAGGCTCCAGGACATATTTGAATATCAACCAGGCACAAGGTTTCTCAATGTTAGCGTGATAGACATTTTGAGTAAGATAATTCTTTATTTTTTGAAGTCCATGTGCTGTAGGATAGTTAGTGGCATTAATTTTTGTTAGAAAAATGTTAATCTGAAGAGAAACAGTGGAATTTAAATAATGAGAAACTTTGGCATGGGTTGTATGTGGAATCTCTTAGAACTATGCAGCATGATTATTTAGCAGTGATGAACAACACTTTGGAAATTCTGCTGAAGTTAATATGTGTGTATATTGAGAATACACTTTACCCAGTTTTATAGTTTTATGCAATGTGTTCTGGACTGTTGTATTTAATTTTTGTTTTATATTAGGGTATAGTTGATTTACAGTGTTGTGGTAGTTTCAGACATATAGCAAAGTGATTCAGTTATACATATATTATTATTCACATTCTTTTTCCATATAGGTTATTACAGAGTATTGAGTAGAATTCCCTGTGCTATACAGTAGGTCCTTTGTTGATTGTTTTATATATCATAGTGTGTATATGTTTATCCCAACCTCCTAATTTATCCCTCGCCTACCACCTTTTTCCTTTTGGAACCATAAGTTTGTTTTCAAAGTCTGTGAGTGTGTTTGTTTTGTAAATAAGTTCATTTGTATTATTTTTTAGAATCCACATATAAATGATATCATGTGATATTTTTCTTTCTCTGGCTTACTTAGTATGATCATCTCAAGGTTCATCCATGTTGCTGCAAATGGCATTATTTCATTATTTCTTATGGCTGACTTGTTTTCCATTATATATATATTCCACATCGTCTTTATCCATTCATCTGTCCATGGACATTCACAGTCCCTTCCATGTCTTGGCTGTTGTAAATAGTACTGGGGTGAGCACTGGGGTGCATGTATTTTTTCAAATTATGGTTTTCTCTGGATATGTGCCCAGAAGTGGGATTGCTGGATCACATGATAGCTCTTTTTTTTTTAAGGAATGTCCATACTATTCTCCACAGTGGCTGTACCAATTTACATTCCCACCAACAGTGTAGGAGGGCTTTCTTTCTCCACACCCTGTCTGTGCTTAGTCACTCAGTCGTGTCCAACTCTTTGCAATCCCATGGGCTGTAGCCCACCAGGCTCCTCTGTCCATGAGGATTCTCCAGGCAAGAATATTGGAGTGAGTTGTCATGCCCTCCTCCAGGGGATCCTCCCAACCCAGGAATTGAACCCAGGTCTCCCACATTGCAGGCAGATTCTTTACCAGCTGAGCCACCAGGGAAGCCCCCAGATCCTTTCTAGCATTTATTTATTTGTAAACTTTTTGATAATGATCATTCTGACTTGTGTGAGGTGATATCTCTTTGTAGTTTTTATTTGCATTTCTCTAATAATGATTAATGTTGAGCATCTTTCCATGTGCCTTTTAATCATCTGTATGTCTTCTTTGGATAAATGTCTATTTAATCTTCTGCCCATTTTTTGATTGGGTTGTTTGTTTTTTTGATATTGAGTTGTATGACCTGTTTGTATATTTTGGCGATTAATCCTTTGTGGGTGACTTTGTTTTGTTTTATTACCTGAAACTATTTGCCCTTGTATATCTGTTCAATTAATTATTTGAAAATGAAGTTGGAAAGGATAGACCAAGGGGAAATAAGTATACCTGGGAATTAGACTTTAGTGGATATCCAAGTATATCTCTGATCACATTGTTTTACACAAATGGTATTACTCCAATTTTCCAGAAGCAAAGTTTAGTATACAATGGGGGCTCCTTATTCCTTTTTGTTGCATATTCAAGTTTAGGGATACTTTGTAGTGATAGGACAATTTGTACAGATTTTCCTAAAATTTATATTTCTATACTGAATAAACTATAGATTCTTTCCTTGTAAAAGGAGATTGGAAGTATTCTACTATAAATATGTTAAATAGTAAAAAAAAAATCTCATAACTTACAATGATCAGCTTTGAAGATGTTATTCTGTAAACATTTATTAAGTAGTCTCTGAATAAAGACAACTCAGCTAACTGAAATGGTAATTACCTAGTCAGGGTTTCTGTTGTAGAGTGTCATAATTAGCTTGAAAGCAGATGCCAGAGGAGGAATGCATGTTAGTACCTGCTGTGTGGATGGATGATAAGCATTGTTCAATTTTGCTTTTAAAAGTAAACTGTAGAGGTGGGGTTCATTATTCCATATTGAATGATTTGTATCTATGATGATTTCCATGCATTGACATGTGGAAATATTTGATAGATTAGCCTGAGAGGCAAGTAATCACTGTGGTGCTGAGCTGTTAAGCTTCCATTCAGAGCTTATTAGGCTAATTCCCACGGAGACAGTACGTTTGCTAACTTGGCAATTATGTTTCATAACAAACTTTTCCGTTGTATTTTAAAGGCAACTGACTTTGCCCATACTTCAACAGAGGAGTTATTTTCACTTGTTACCCTTTTCGCGGGCCTTTTGTTTAGTGGGACTTAGGAAGGTGCTGGCCACCTTGTGCTTTCAATTGTCTTTATGTTGTGTTACTTTCTAACTGATGTTCTGGCTTCCATAGAAAACAACCTAGTAATTTCTGGAAGACACCAGTCCTACCATAATGACATCTAAGTTCTGAATGATCTCTGCTGTTAATGTTAGTTTTCAGTAATCAAAATGAGGGTCCATAGATAAACATCTTAGAAATCCTCTGTTCAAAAATACTGAAAACATGCAGAGAACTTCAGACACTTGGAGATACACCATGTGGTGTAATAAATATAAGACAACTAGTTACTCTGTCTCTGCCTTGATTGTGCTTACTTCTCCCAGACAGACAAACGTTATCTTGAAGTTTGTTTTCTTGCCCTTTTGTTCAGTTTTGTAGCATGTATCCCTAAAGAACATACTAGTTAGGTTTTATTTTTTGTTGTGGTATAATTTACACATTCATCAGGTTTTTAACTGTTTTACATATATTTTGATGGCATGTTATTTGCACAATATGTTGGCGGAAACCTGTTCATGTGACTCTGTGCAGCTATCATGTGTTCATGATCACTGCTTCGTGTGTGGGATCTGAGAGAGTGAACATGGGTGCCGTGGATTCAGATTGTGGCAGTAGAAGCTGAAAAGTTGGGCAGATTTGTGATACTTGAATCTGATGTTGTGCTGATGGATTCATGATGAAATGTAAGACAGCAGAAAAAACAATGACCTTCAAAGTTTTTGGCAAGAATAACTAGAAGAATAGATGTGTATGTAGATGGGAAAATGTGCTGAGGAGCCAGTTTGGGGTGTGTGGTATGGGTGAAACCAGAACTTTGATTTTCTAGTCCAGATGTATATTTTGAAATGAACAGAGATGTTAAATAGGTATGTGGATGTACAAGTCCAGATTTAAAGAGAACTTTCTGGGTTGGGTGTATAGATTGGCATGGTCTAGTGTACGATGGTATTGCTACTTGAAGCTACAGGATTGAGGAGGTCACCTATGGAATGAATGTAGCTTGGGGAGTCTGAGGTCTGAGCTCTGGAAGTACTCTCCACTTAGAAGGAGGATGTAAGGATCTAGTATTTCAAGTGTGGAAAGATGAGAGGGTTTCCTTGGTGATAATGGTTTCTGAAAACCAAGTGAACAGACATTCTCAAGAAGATAAAGAGCAATGTGGAGGTTCATTGTGAGCCTGAAAAATTTATTTTGTGGAGTTGTGGAGATAAAATCCTAATAAAAGTAACATGCATGGGAGGGGAGAGAAGTTACAGATAAGGAGTAGTACAGTACAGACAATTGTTTGAAAGAGCTTTGCTTTAAACTGGTGTGGAGAAATTTGATAATAGCTGGCAGATGTATGATTGAGGGAAGGCTGATTTAATGATGGGAAGTGTCACAAATGGCTTGTATTCTAAGCAATTTGTCTCTAAAAATGGAGACAATTTAATAAAAGAATAAAAACTGAGGCAGGACAGACTATTGTATGAAGATCTACATGGGAAGGAATAGATGCCTGTAAGTATGTGGAGATGTTGGCCTTTCGATAAGAGGTAGGAAATTTTTTGTAGTTCTTAGCATGTTTTGCACATACTGACTATATCTAAATAAATTATACTTTTGTTAAATATTCTTTAAGTGTTCCTAAGTGTTCGTATTGAAGATACTGTAAATGAATTACTTTTGGATTGTTCATTGTTTATATTTAGAAATACACTTTTATGTATTAATCTTGTCCTCTGCATTCTTGCTGAACTAGTTTATTTGTTCTAATACCTTTTTAATGGATGCGTTAGAATTCCCTGTATACAAGATTAGGTCATCTGCAGATGAAGACAGCTTTAGTTTTCTTGGATGCCTGTATTAGATTTTCCTGCGTAACTGCCCTGACGAGAACTTCCAGCACTTTTATTGAAAGTGGCAACAGTGGACATCCTTGTTGCTGACGTTGAAGGGAAAACATTGACTCATCACACCATTAAGTATGATGTCAACTGTGGACGTTTTGTAGATACCCTTGATCAGATGGAGCAAGTTCTCCGCTGTTAGTTTCTTGCATGGCCTTTTCCATGAAGGAGTGTTGGATATTGTCAGATACTTTTTCTAAGTCTGTTGAGTTGTTGTGTCTTTTTGTTCTATATTCTATTAGCGTGGTGTATTACATTGATCTTTTTTTGGTATGTTTAATATTAGTTTCATGGGATAAATTCCACTTGGTCATGGTACACAATACTACTTGTTGCCAAATTTGGTTTGTTATCTTGACTTTTGTGGTTTTTTTTTTTTTTTTTTTTTTTTGATACTTTTCTGGAATATGTGTCTGTAGTTAGGTTTTTTGGTGATGTCTCTGGTTTTGGTAATACTTGTCTTAAAGAATGTGTTGGAAAGTGTTCTTATTTGCCTTTTGGGATAGTGTGAGGAAATGGTGTTTACAGTTTTTTTTTGTTCATTATAAATAACCAGTGAAGCCATCTGGGCCTGGGCTTTCTTTGTGGGAAATTAAAAAATGCCTAATTTTATTAAAAGTCTATTCAAATTTTCTATCTTTGAAGTAATTTTGGTTGTGTCTTTCTGGAACATTCTAATTGGATCTGTAAGCTAATGTGTTAAAATACACTTGCAATTTTCTTACTCCTTATTTCTACAAGGTTAGTGGAAATGTCAACACTTTCACTCCTGATACTACTTATTTGAGTTTTGCAAACCTTTAGCTAAACTAGAAAAAAGTGGTTAAATCTTTTCAAAGAACCAACTTTTGGTTTTGTTTTTTCCTTTTCCTATTTTCTGCATTTATGTTCACTATGCCCCCATTAACTTTAGTCTTTCTCTTTTTCCAGTATCTTGAGGTGGAAAGTTAGGGTTTTGATTTTGAAACTGTCTTTTTTATATGGAAAATCTCAGCTGTAAATACTTTAGCTGAAATATCATTTTCACAGTGACTTCTTCTCTGTTTCATTTAGTAGTCTGTTGTTCAGTGGCTGTGTTCTTAATTCCCACATTACTTTTTGGTTCTCTAAACCATTTTTTGACGTATACATACAGCATACTGGATTCAGATATACAACATAATGTTTCAACATCTGTATACATTGAGAAATTACCACAATAGGTCAGTATGTATCACCATACATAGTTACAGAATTTCTTCTGAAGAGACTTAATGATCTATTCTTTTAGCAACTTTTAAATGTGTTATAGTATTAACTGTATTACATCTCCATAACCTATTTCGTACCTGGAAGTTTGTACCTTTTGACTTCCTTCACACATTTTGCCCCCTCCCTCCTAACAGCTTGTTCTCTGTATTGATGAGCTATTTTTGTTTTGGTTAGGTTCCACATAGTGGGATCATACAGTATTTGTCTTTCTGTCTGATTTATTTCACTTAGCATAATGCCCTTGAGTTCTTCATATGTCATTGAAAATGACAGAATTTCATTCTTTTTATGGTTGATTAATATTCCATTGTATGTATTCTACATTTTCTTTATCTTTTCTTTCATGGTGGCCATTTAGGTTTCCATGCCTTGGCTCTTCTAAGTAATGCTACAGTGAACAAAGGAGTGGGTATCTTTGAGTTTGTGTTTTTATTTGCTCCAGATAAATGACCAGATGCCATGATCTTCATTTTTTGAGTGTTGAGCTTTAAGCCGGCTTTTTCACTCTCCTCTTTCACTTTCATCAAGAGTCTCTTTAGTTCCTCTTCACCGTCTGCGATAAGGGTGGTATCATCTGTATATCTGAGGCTATTGATATTTCTCCCTGCAATCTTGATTCCAGCTTGTGCTTCATCCAGCCTGGCATTTTGCATGATGTACTCTACATATAAGTTAAATAAACAGGGTGACAGTATACAGCTTTGACGTACTCCTTTCCCGATTTGGAACCAGCCTGTTGTTCTATGTCCAGTTCTAACTGTTGCTTCTTGACCTGCATACAGATTTCTCAGGAGGCAGGTCAGGTGTCTGGTATTCCCATCTCTTTTAGAATTTTCCAGTTTGTTGTGATCTACACAGTCAAAGGCTTTGGCATAGTCAATAAAACAGAAGTAGATGTTTTTCTGGAACTCTCTTGCTTTTTTGATGATCCAACGGATGTTGGCAATTTAATCTCTGGTTCCTCTGCCCTTTCTAAATCCATCTTAACCATCTGGAAGTTCATGGTTCAGATACTGTTGAAGCCTGGTTTGGAGAATTTTGAGCATTACTTTGCTAGTGGGTGAGATGAGTGCAATTGTGCAGTTGTTTGAACATTCTTTGGCATTGCCTTTCTTTGGGATTGGAATGAAAACTGACCTTTTCCAGTCCTGTTTTCCACTTCTGAGTTTTCCAAATTTGCTGGCATATTGAGTGTAGCACTTTCACAACATCATCTTTTAGGATTTGAAATACCTCAACTGGAATTCCATCACCTCCCCTATCTTTGTTCGTAGTGACGCTTCCTAAGGCCCACTTGACTTCGCATTCCAGGATATCTGGCTCTAGGTGAGTGATCACACCCTTTTGGTTATCTTGGTCATGAACATCTTTTTTGTATAGTTCTTCTGTGTATTCTTGCCACCTCTTCTTAATATCTTCTGCTTCTGTTAGGTCCATACCATTTCTGTCCTTAATTGTGCCCATCTTTGCTTGAAATGTTCCCTTTGTATCTCTAATTTTCTTGGTGAGATCTCTGGTCTTTCCAATTCTATTGTTTCCCTCTATTTCTTTGCACTGATGGCTGAGGAAGGCTTTCATATCTCTCCTTGCTATTCTTTGGAACTCTACATTCAGATGCTTATATCTTTCCTTTTCTCCTTTGCCTTTCTCTTCTCTTCTTTTCTCAGCTATTTGTAGGGCCTCCTCAGGCAACCATTTGGCTGCACTACTGTTTTTTAATTTCACTATTAAGGTCAGAGAACATATTTAATATGACTCTAATTTTTAAAAATTTATTGTGTCTTTTTTATGGCTGAGTATTTGGTCTGATCTGAAGAATTCTCCATGTATGCTTTAGAAGAACATACTCTTGGTGGAGTATTTGATATGTTAGATATAGCTGGTTTATAGTGCTTTTCAAGTCTTATTTCCATAATGCCTAGTTGTTCTACTCTTTATTGAAAGTAGGATGTTGATGTCTCCAATGGTTGGATTGTTTATTTCTCCTTTAAGTCCTACCAATTTTTGCTTCATGTACTTGGGAATCTGTTAGATGAATTTTTATATTTTGTTGAGTTGCCCTTTCTTTTTTAATTACAAAAGGATTTTATCTCTTTTTTTTCTGATATAGCTACTTCAGCTTTCTTATGGTTACTGTTAGCTCGATATATATCCTTTTCATCCTTCTGTATTCAGTGTATTTTGATCTTTGAGTCTCAAATTTTTGTTTCCTATACATAGCATACGGTTGGGTTTTTAGTCCAGTTTGACGGTATGACTTTAGATTGTTTAATCCACTTAAAATTAATGTTATTGATATTTTTGAGTTTACATTGGCCAGTTTATTTTCTGTTTCTTTGTCTTTCCTCATTACTGCTTTCTTTCATATTAAAAGAATATTTTCTATTGGAACATTAATTTGCTTATTTTTTCATTTCAACTTTTATTTTCTTAGTGACTGTTCCACGGCTTATAGTATATATCTTAACATAGTCCAGATATATGCTAACTAAAATCTAGGAAGATACAGGAAGGTTACCCTTCAGTAGCTCTATTCCCTCTTCCGCCCTTTTGTGCTATTTAGGGTTAGATGCGTGTATGTTAGAAACCCAATAATCCACTGTTGTTATCACCTCATTTTATTTTATAACAGTTACAGAAGCTGAGAAGAAAGGTGAGCTATATTTATAAGGAGTGGCATCACCTGGGAAGCCCAATGTCATATTAACCTTCTTATTTTCTATTTTCAGTTTTCACTTGTTACTGTGGATTCAAGGTACCATTTTTTTCTTCTTATAATACACTTTTGCTAATCTTTTATGCTGTTTTTGTCAAATACATGTTTTAATGTTATAGGTTGATCAGTTACTTATATATTTTATACAGTTTCTTTTTAAACCTCATAAGACAGGAGAAATAGGCATTTATACTCTTTTTTTCCTTTTTTTTAAAATGGTGGTCTTTTTTTTATGTGGATTTGAATTACTGTCTACACTTGGCTTTCTTTCAGCTTCAAGTTTGTAGGGTGAATCGGCTAGACATGAAATCTGCTCATTTGCTCTGAGAAGTTATTTTGATCTGATTTTTGTAAATGCTCATTTTGCTGGACTTAACGTTTAACAGGTTTTTATACCTGCCTTCTGGCTTCCATTGTTTCTGATTAGAATCTGTCGTTAATCTTATTGGTGTTCTCTTGTTAATGATAAAAGATTTTTCTGTGGTTGCTTTCAACATTTTCTCTTGTAATTTTAGCTTTTTCATTTTTTACTATGATGTGTCTGGATATAAATTTCTTTATGTGTATTCTGCTTTGAATATATTGAGCTCCTTGAGTGTGGAGATTGTTTTCCTTGGGAAATTTTCAATCATAATTTCTTTATTTTTTCTGTTCCTTTCTTGCCTTTATTCTCCTTCTGGTACTCCTATTACAGAAATGCCTGTAATGATGTCCTGCATATCTCGGTGAATCTGTTCATTTTTCTCTGTAGAATCTATTGATCTAACTTTAAATTCAGTTATTTTCCAGTTCAAATCTATTACTGAACTTCTCTAGTGAATTTTTCATTATAGTTACATTTAATTCTAAAATTGCTACTTAGTTTTTAAGATATCTATTCTTGACATTGATGATACAAAGCTAAGCTAAGCGAAGTCACTTCAGTCGTGTCCGACTCTGTGCGACCCCATAGACGGCAGCCCACCAGGCTCCGCCGTCCCTGGGATTCTCCAGGCAAGAACACTGGAGTGGGTGGCCATTTCCTTCTCCAATGCATGAAAGTGAAAAGTGAAAGTGAAGTCACTCAATCATGTCCGACTTAGCGACCCCATGGACTGCAGCCCACCAGGCTCCTCCATCCATGGGATTTTAGTGGTCATTATACTTTGTTTACACATGGTATCCTTTTGTTCTTTGAACATGTTTGTAATACCTGATTTGATGTCTTACCTGCTTAAGTGTGATATCTGGTCCTCTCACAGGCAGTTTTTGTTCCTTGATTTTTTTTTTTTTTTCTTTGTATAGATTCACCTTCCTGTTTGGATGCATGTCTTTCCATTTTTTTGTTGTTGAAAAATGTATATTTTAGAAAGTGTATTTTGTCTATCTCTGTACAGCTTATTTTCTTGGCTACCAAAATAAACCAGAAAAGTCAGTCTTATTCCTGTATGGGGCAAAACCTCTGAAGTCACTTCAGAGGGTGGAGTTCTAGATGTGTGTTTAGTCATCAGAGAATGATAGTGGTTTTAGCAGTCTGATCTCTTTGTTATACTGCCTGCCTCTGACACCCAACTGACAAGTTCGATTCATTGCCTGCTAACTGTTTTGCTTTGAACCAATGCCCAGTACATAGAGTACCCTATGGTTTCATCCAATTAAATTCTGGCCCCTTGGCAGGGGTAGTTTGTGAAGCCAGTATTTGAGGTTTGCTCTTACTCTAGGGATTGGTGGGAGATTCTTGTTAGCTGTCTCTTGTTCTGGTTGTCTCTGATAAACTAGCTTGCCTGTGGTTCAGCTTTTTGCTCTCATGAAGCGATCACCTTCCTCTTAATTGCTTACCATGCTGATCTCTGTTTGAGAATGTACTAATCCTTAAACTTTCTCACACTCACTTCCAATTAAGTGAATTCCCTTGGGGTGAGCTTCATAGTCGTCTGTTATTAGAGCTTGTCTTTCTCCCTGTGAAAAGTCACCATGCCTGTGTTTTGGGGCTATCGGCAGGCATGCTGTTTGAGCGACACCACTTCTTCATGAGTAAGGTGCTGCCTGGAGGCAATAGACTCCTCTCGTTTTTGCCTCTTCCAGCACAGAACCTCTGCCCTCTGTGTGAACTGGGCCACGGGTGATGAGGGCCCCAGTGTTCTCTGCCTACCATGCAAGGGATAGGTCTTCACTCTGTGGGTGGAGGCTGTTGGAGACTCTGTGGGAGAAGGACTCCCTTACCACCTCTTGGCCACACTTGTCTGTAACTGAGCCTTTGTGTCTGGAGTTGAGTGGGCTGGGCAATGCTGCTCTCTGCCCCTCCCACTGGTAGCTAGGGGTCCAGGGAGGCCTATCTTCTTGGTCACACCTACTCTGAGTGGAACCTTAGTCACACTGAGCTGGGTGTTGTGGAATGAAGGAAAAAACTGATGATGGTTCTAGTACCACAGGCTTCATTCTTTCCAAGATTTAAGAGAGATCCTTAAACGTTAATTTGTTGAATGCCCTTAGGACAATTTTCAAAGACTTTAAATGGTTGTTTTTGAAAAATGCTTTTCTTTAGTTATAGTTGTTTTGCTGGGAAGAGACTCTGCACAGCTCTTGGTGACATTTTGTGTATCTCATGTTCTTTTAATGTTATGTCATAGTCTGGCATAGAGTGAACTATAAGTAGTTGAAATAGAACTATGTTTTTTTCCTTAAAGAGCACTATGTACATGTGTGCATCCCTTTCCTGTTTTGTCTTCCAGAACCTCTGCTAATAGGTGCTAGCTTGACAAGTTGGGTTTGCTCTTTTTTTTTAAATTTTGTTGGAGTATAGTTGATTTATAATGTTATATTAGTTTCAGGTGTACATCAAAGTGAATCAGACATATATATATATATATATATATATATATGTATCTTCACTCTGTTTTAGATTCTTTTCCCATAGAAGTCATTCCAGTATTGAATAGAGTTCTCCGTGCAGCCTGTGCTATATAGTAGGTCCTTATTAGTTATCTATTTCATATAGTGTGTATATGTTAATCCCAACTTCCCAATTTATCCCTTCCCTTCTGCCTTACTCCCTTGTAACCATAAATTTATTTTCTACATCTGTAACTCTTTGTTTTGTAGATAAATTCATTTGTACCCTTTTTTTAGATTCCACATATAAGCGATATCATGTAATATCTGTTTTTCTCTGTCTGACTTCACTCAGTATGGCACTCTCTGGGTCCATCCATGTTGCTGCACGTGACGTTCTTTCTTTCTTTTTTTCATGGCTGAGTATATGTTCCGCATCTTCTTTACCTGTTCCTCTGTTGATGGACATTTCGGTTGCTTCTGTGTCCTGGCTATTGTGAATAGTGCTTCAGTGGACATTGGAGTGCATGTACCTTTTTGAATTATAGTTTTCTCTGGATATATGCTCAGAAGTGGGATTGCTGGATCAGCTAATCTCTGTCAAAGGAGGCAAGAATATATGCTGGAGAAAATACAGTGTCTTTGATGAGTGGTGCTGGGAAAACTGGACAGCCACATGTAAAAGTATGAAATTAGAACACTCCCTAACACCATACACAAAAATAAACTCAAAATGGATTAAAGGCTGGATACTGTATAATTCTTAGAGAAAAACATAGGCAGAACACTCTGACATAAATCACAGCAAGATCTTTTTGGTTCCACCTCCTAGAGTAATAAAAGTAAAACCAAAAATAAACAAATGGGACCTAATAAAATTTAAAAGCTTTTTGTGCAACAAAGGAAATCATAAACAAAATGAAAAGACAACCCTCAGAATAGGAGAAAATACTTGCAAATGAAGCAACTGACAAGGGATTAATCTCTAGAATACACAAATAGCTCACGCAAATAGCTCAATATTAAAAGAAAAAGATTTCTCCAGAGAAGATATACAGATGGCTAAAAAGCTCATCTCTTCAAGGTGCTCAACATCACTAATTATTAAAGAAATGCAAATCAAAACTGCAATGAGGTATCACCTCTCACTGGTCAGGATGGCCATCATCAAAACGTCTACACATTGTAAATGCTGGAGAGGGTGTGGAGAGACGGTAGCCCTCCTACACTGCTGGTGGTAATGTAAACTGGTACAGCCACTATGGAGAACTGCATGAAGGATCCTTAAAAAACTAAAAATAGAGCTACAAAATGGGTTTGCTCTTTACCTGTCTTTCATCCACTTGGACATAATCCCTCCCTATCAGCCTTGGCTCTCTTCACTTTTGCTTTTATGCCTAGGCTCCAAATCTCTGCTTGAGTCATTGGAAATGGTGACACAGTTTGTATACTGTCTGCTTAGCTCACACATTAGCTTTGATTTTCAGCCAATCCCTTGGCTTTTGTAAACTAGTTTGTGGACAGTCTGTCTTTCTCAGATGTGGTCTCCTGGAGACCAAATTCTTCTTAGGTGTTAATGTTATATGCTGTATTTATATGAAAGATAAGATATTTTACAGTTAATCTAAGACAGTTAGGTTAATTATCCTAACTGGGAACTTCATTTTAAGGCTACTTCACCAAAGTAGCTGTATGGTATTGACCTTCAAGACTGTATTACAGTGTAACTTTATTAAAGGTAAAGGGAAGAACTGTCAGATAAGGTGTATTTTTAAAATTTAGATGCATCTATTAATGAGACAGAGCTTTCACCAGAGCAGTTGAAATCAGTGGACATTTTGCCTTGGGGAGCTTCACATGGATGCTGTGTTTGAAGGGAGCTATTTTTCACAGGAATTAGAGCAAGGCAGAAATTCATTGTCATTTGGGTGGTGGCAGAGCTCATTTTGGAGATCTTAGGGAATATGTTTTTTCCTTAATGATCTAATGTGTAAATTAAATACTTGAAGGCACATTAACAAGTAAATATTCATGTGTAACCCATTTCATTCCTGGACAACAGTCTCTTTCTGTCTCCCATCTTCAGGGAGTGTCCAATTTTATCTGAGCATCCTTTCTTAGTATTTGACTTTAATAGCCTGTGATGAAAAGGATTTTGAACCCATAATGAAAAATTATTTATATCTCTTACTATATAGAACTGTAGTGGTTTGAGATTGGTGGGGGTTTTTTGGCTGCACTGGGTCTTTATGCTGCGCGTGGGCTTTCTCTAGATGTGGCGAGCAGGGGCTGTTCTTGAGTTGCGGTGCCTGGGCTTCTCATTGTGGTGGCTTCTCTTGTTGTGGAGCATGGGTTCTAGGGCACACAGGCTCCAGTAGCTGTAGCTTCCTGGCTCATGAGTTATGGCTCCAGGGCTCTAGAGCATGGACTTAACAGTAGCGCACGGGCTTTGATGCTCCGCGACTTGTGGAATCTTCCTGGATCAGGGATTGAACTCATGTCTCCTGCATTGGTAGATTTTTATCCACTGCGTCACCAGGGAAGTATTGAGACTGGTTTTTGATTGTAAATGATTTTATTTATGAGCCAAAATAAAGACTTGTTTGAATATTTTCTTGAGGTAGCTTGTATAATATCTGTTTCAAGACAGATCAGAATTTAACTTTTAGATATTTTTTAGGTGATGTAAATGTGTCATTTGCATCTCTGTTCTTTAGGCCTCGGGAGCAATCCGACCTCTTGTATCTACTGTCATCAGCCCGTCTGCAGACAGCTGCTTAGACCACTCACTGGAACGTGCCAGATACAGGGCAAGTGAAATGCCACAGGCCTTTCTATTTGATGTGATCTATGAAGCATATCAGCAGGTAAGAATCTTGGCTTTTTAAAAATCTGCCATATTGGGCATCTTTAAGAATCACTCCCATATGTGGAGATTAGCTAGAAGAACTCATGGTGCTCTAGAGTGAACTCAAGGCTCAAATTAATTAGAGTGAAGTTGTTTCATATGAGAAAAAGACCCAGACAGAGTCTGGAGGAGTCCGTGTGAAATCTTTCTTGTGATCTGTCCCCTCCAGGCTGACACAAAGCATACCTTCCTTCCTGCAATGACAAGGCAGCAGCACGGGTGTGATGCTTCTTTCCAGGGAAGCCCATTAGAAACTTGCTGTCTTAAGGCATTGGGTTGGTCCTGTAGATTCTTCTGCCTTGCACATAAATTTCAGATTCCCAGGAGGAAAGCAGGTGTTCAGCGTAAACCATATTGTTTACATGGATGTCTAGGCACAGTGAACCACTCTTATCAGTTAACTCTTCCCTGGAAACACACCAAGAAACAAACGCCCTGATGCTGGCCGAGGGCCTGCCTGGTGAGTGGGTCTTTGAAAGTTAAGCAGTCCTAGCCCTACTGTAGTAAACAAACTGCACAGCTGTAGAGACATTGTGTTAAAAATTTAAAGGTAAGTTATTTCAAAATACCAAATCATTCAGGTTATACTGAATTATCTTTGTTTTCATGTTTTGGAAACATTTTTGTACCTGTAACTTTTACTGCTATTCATTTCTGTGTTTATTCATTAAACAGTTATTAAATATCAGGTATTATGCTTGACAGAAACTTTGCAATGAAAAAGGATCATTGCAGCAACTAAAGCAGTGCTTGGCTGATGTTAAACAATCAATAAATAGAGATGGATGGACTTTAGAGAGATATGAGATAATAGTAACATAAATATTGACATTTTATAATAAAAGAATACCACAATTTGGATAGTTGTTGTTGTTTAGTTGTTAAGTCATGTCCAACTCTTCTGGAACCCCATGGACTATAGTCTGCCAGGCTCCCCTGTCCATGGGATTTTCTAGGCAAGCATACTGGAGTGGGTTGCCATTTCCTTCTCCAGGGGATCTTCTCAACTCAGGGTTTAAACTCATGTCTCCTATCTTGGCAGGAGGGTTCTTTACCACTGAGCCACCAGGAAAGCCCACATTTTGGATAAAAAGTAGTTAATGACATAATGAATCAATCTTGATTATCAATTACTGTTTTAAATATTGAATTCTCAGTAAATGAGAACCAGTTTTCATGGTATGAATAGTTGACCACAGTTTGTTTTCTTAAAATTTGCTACACAGACGTTTACCTTCATTTGGTCATATATCAAATGTTACCCTGTTAAAAATCGTAAAAAGCCTACATCTTGCTGAGCTAGACATCTGCTTAATATTTCTAATATTTTTTAAGATTAATGAAAGAATTTATTCATCTTTATGTGAGCATTCACCTTAAGAAGAAGAAATGTTAGCTCTATTTTAGAAAATTTAATACAATCCTGTGATCCTCACATTAGAGTAGTATGTTTCAACAATTTTTGGTAGAGAATTAAGCCCTAAAGCACTGAGGTACTGATTCTCAAATTATGGTTACCAGACCAGCAACCTTAAGCATGTTTTAGATCTTGTTAAAATGCAAATTCTGGGCCTTCACCTCAGACCTACTTAGTTAGAAACTCTGGGAATGGAAGCACCTATTTGTGTTTTAACAATCAAGGCTGTCATGTGATCCTGATTAACCCTGAATTTTGGGAACCAAAATTTACCACATACAACCCTAAGGTATTCATTATATGTGGTAAAGTCTCTTCTGTTGCATTCTTAGGAGAATTGAGAATGAAATCACACAAAACCAACTCTTCTATGGTTCAGATGAGGAATGCTCACAGCGTTTTGGAGGTTTTGATGCAAGTTCTTATGAAAATCAATTTTGATCATAAAGTCATTCATAAGGAAGTTTGTATAAAATATTTCTCTCTTATCTATACTGTTTGTGTATATATATGTTTTGGTTTTAACAAGTAGAGAAGAGTAAAACAGGACAGAGTTCCAGGGGTGGGAAGTAATTTTCTATAGATTGGTCAGAGGTACCGTGTGAAAAGGTAAAATTTAAGCCAGCATTGGGAAGTAAGTGGGGAGATACGTCATGCCGGTAACTGAGAGCATTATTTTAGGTACAGGATGCAGAATCTAAAAAGGTGGAGTGAGGCTAGAGAAGAATGATGTCATGGAGGGAAGTAGGAGATGTGATTAGGGAGGTATCTTGTGTGTCGTATCTTGTAGGGTCTTAAAGGCAATGATACGGGCTTTAGGTTTTACCTTGAATGAAAGGGGAACTTCAGATGGTGCTGTGTGAAGTCCCACTTCTATGGGGCCACCCTATCCCTTGTGGGGATGGTATCTTACAGAAGGTAGGGGAAGAAATAAGCTATTGTGATGATCAAGGCAAAGATGATGACAATTAGGGAAATTTGTGTAATATAGTATTTGCTGTGAATTGTTTGTGTTCAGAAGAGAATTAGAGGTAAAATGAGGATAGGCCATTTAGTCAGGGATCAGGTATCAGAATGGGAAGACCAATGGGTCTGAGGATTTGCTCTGAATAACTAGAACACAGTAGTCCTTTATTGAGGTAGGAAATGAGAGTTTTTGTATGATTAGATCAAAAGTTTGCTTCTGTTGTACTAAGTTTGAGATTTCCTGTAGACTTTGTAAAAAATGTGAAGGAGATAGTTGAATATGCTGCTGCTGCTGCTAAGTCGCTTCAGTCGTGTCCGACTCTGTGCGACCCCGTAGATGGCAGCCCACCAGGCTTCTCCATCCATGGGATTTTCCAGGCAAGAGTACTGGAGTGGGGTGCCATTGCCTTCTCCGATAGTTGAACATATGAAACTATAATTCTGTGGAAAGGTCCAGATAAAGATAGGCACTTGACTTCCTGTAGAGCTCAGGGAACCCTACTCAGTGCTCTGTGGTGACCTCAGTGGGAAATAAATCCGAAAAAGAGGCGATATATGCATATAGCTGACTCACTTTGCTGCACAGTAAAAACCAACACATTGTAAAGCAACTAGACTCCAGTGAAAAATTAATAAAAAGATAGAGAAGAGCTAATACCTATCCTTCTAAAACTCTTTCAAGAAGTTGCAGAGGAAGGAACACTTTCAAACTCATTCTACGAGGCCAACATCACCCTGATACCAAAACCAGACAAAGACAACACGAAAAAAGAATACTAGAGGCCAATATCACTGATGAACATAGGTGCAAAAATCCTCAACAAAATTTAGCAAACAGCAACACATCAAAAAGCTCCTACACCATGATCAAGTTGGGTTTATTCCAGGGATGCAAGGATTCTTCAATATAGGCAAATCAATCAATGTGATATACCATATTAACAAATTGAAAGATAAAAACCATATGATCTCAAGTAGATGCAGAAAAAGCCTTTGACAAAAATTCCGCACCCATTTATGATTAAATGGGCCTAGAAGGAACCTACTTGAACATGGTAAAGGCCATATATGATAAGCCTACAGGAAACATTATTCTCAATGGTGAAAAACTGAAAGCATTCCCCCTAAGATCAGGAACAAGACAAGGGTGTCAACTTTCAACACTGTTATTCAAGATAGTTCTGGAAGTCTTAGCTACAGCAATCAGAAAAGAAAAAGAAATAAAAGGAATCCAGATTGGAAAAGAAGAAGTAAAGCTCTCACTGTTCACAGATGACATGATACAGTACATAGAAAACCCTAAAGATAGTATCAGAAAATTACTAGAGCTAATCAGTGAATATAGCAAAGTAGCAGGATAGAAAATGAATGCACAGAAGTCATTTGGATTTCTATATACTAACAATGAAAAATCAGAAAGAGAAATTAAGGAATCAATCCCTTTCACCATTGCAACTAAAAGAAATATGTAGGAATAAACTTACCTAAGGAGATAAAAGAACTGTATACAGAAAATTAGAAGACACTAATGAAAGAAAACAAAGATGACATAAACAGATGGAGAGATATTCCATGTTCCTGGGTAGGAAGAATCAATATTGTGAAAATGGGTATACTACCAAACTCAATCTATAGATTCAGTGTGATCCCTATCAAATTACCAATGAATGACATTTTTCACAGAACTAGAATAAAAAATTTCACAACTCAGATGGAAACACAAAAGACCCTGAATAGCCAAAGCAGTCTTGAGAAATAAGAATGGAGCTGGAGGAATCAACCTTCCTGACTTCAGATTATTAAGTTACAGTCATCAAGACAGTATGATACCTGCACAAAAACAGAAATATGAAACAAGATAGAAAGCCCAGAAATAAACCCATGCATTTATGGGTACCTTATTTTTGACAAAGGAGGCAAGAATATACAATGGGGCAAAAACAGCCTCTTCAATAAATGGTGCTGGGAAAACTGAATAGCTACATGTAAAAGAAGGAAATTAGAACACTTCCTAACACCATATACAAAGACAAACTCAAAATGGATTAAAGACCTACATGTAAGCCCAGAAATGGTAAAACTCTTAGAGGAAAACATAGGCAGAACACCTAATGACATAAAGCAAAGCAAAATCCTCTATGACACACCTCCTCAAGTAACAAAAATAATAACAAAAGTAAACAAGTGGGACCTGATTAAACTTAAAAGCTTTTGCACAGCAAAGGAAACTATAAGCAAGGTGCAAAGATAACCCTCAGAATGGGAGAAAATAATAGTAAATGAAACAACTGACAAAGGATTAATTTCCAAAATATAGAAGCAGCTCATACAACTCAATGCCAGAAAAACAACCCAATCAAAAAATGGAAAAAAGACCTAAACAGATATTTCTCCAAAGAAGACATACAGATGGCTAACAAACACATGAAAAGATGCTCAACATCGCTCATTATTAGAGAAATCCAAATCAGCACTACAATGAGATATCACCTCACATTGGTCAGAACGGCCATCATCAAAAAGCCTATAAACAATAAATGCTGGAGAGGGTGTGGAGAAAGGGAATGCTTTTGCACTCTTGGTGGGAATGTAAATTGATATAGCTAGTATGGAAGATGGTATGGAGATTACTTAAAAAACTAGGAATAAAGCCACCATATGACCCAGTAATCCCACTCCTAAGCATATACCGTGAGGAAACCAAAATTGAAAAAGACACATGTATCCCATTGCTCATTGCAGCACTTATTTACAGTAGCTAGAACATGGAAGCAATCTAGATGTCCATCAACAGATGAATGGAGAAAGAAGTTGTGGTATATATACACAGTGGAATATTATTCAGCCATAAAAAGGAATGCCTTTGAGTCAGTTCTAATGAGGTGGATGAACCTAGAACCTATTATACAGAGTGAAGTAAGTCAGAAAGAGAAAGATAAATATTGTATTCTAACACATATATATGGAATCTAGAAAAATGGTACTGAAGAATTTATTTATAGGGCAACAATGAAGAAACAGAGAATAGGCTTGTGAACATGGGGAGAGGGTAGGAGAGGGTGAGATGTGTAGAAAGAGTAACATGGAAACTTACATTACCATGTGTAAAAGAGATGGCCAATGGAAATTTGCTGAATGGCTGAGGAAACAAACAGGGGCTCTGTATCAACCTAGAGGGGTGGGATGGGGAAGGAGATGGGAAGAAGGTTCAAAAGGGAGGGGATATATGTATACCTATGGCTGATTCATGTTGAGGTTTGACAGAAAACAACAAAATTCTGTAAAGCAATTATCCTTCAATAAAATAAATAAAAAAGGATAGGTACTTGACAGTTGTCATCTTTCAGACATTTAATGCTGTGGCATTGACTGAGATAACTAGAAAAACTGGTATAGAGAAAATAGGAGGGACAAAGGCTGAATCCTGGGGTAGTTAAAGATTCTGAGTTTGGAAAGATGTATTAGTTTCCTACAAACAAATTACCACACTCTCAGAGAACTGAAAAGAGAACTTTAAAATTCTGGAGATTGGAAATCTAAAATCAAGGTGATAGGGCTGTGTTTCTTGAGAGTGCAGTGGAGACCATTTCTTTGCCATTTCCAGTTTCTAGAGGCCACTTCATTCTTGGCTCCTGGCCTGCCCTTCACACCACTCCAAACTCGCTTTCAGTGTTACTGCTCTCTGTGTCCTGCCTGCCCCTGAGAAGAATTCTAGTGATCACATCCGGCCCACCTAGATCATCCAGGGTGATCTCCCCATCTCAAAGCCTCTGATGTTATCTTCCAAGTCCCTTTACCATATCGACGGACATACTCAGATTTTGGGAATTAGGAAATGGATATCTTGAGAAGGACATTTTTCAGGAGAGGAGTGGCTGCAGAGTACGAGGGTAGTGTCCCCGGAGCCTAGTGAAGAAAGGCATTCAAGAATGATTCGGTGCTCCATAATGGTTTAGACAGAAGGAAGGATTGAGAACTGACCATAAGCCATTCTAATGTGAGATGAGCAGTGTTTGAAGGGGAGCAGTAGTAACAGACCCACTCCAGTACTCTTGCCTGGAAAATCCCATGGACAGAGGAGCCTGGTGGTCTGCAGTCCATGGGGTCGCTAGGAGTTGGACATGACTGAGCGACTTCACTTTCACTTTTCACTTTCATGCGTTGGAGAAGGAAATGGCAACCCACTCCAGTGTTCTTGCCTGGAGAATCCCAGGGACGGGGGAGCCTGGTAGGCTGCCCTCTGTGGGGTTGCACAGAGTTGGACACAACTGAAGTGACTTAGCAGCAGCAGCAGCAGCAGTAGTAACAGAAGCCTGGGTGCAATTGATTGGCTAGAGAATAGGAGGCCGCTCTTTATAGGAACTTCCATGCATATGGAGGAGACAAATGGGGGTAACCAAAGGGGGTTATAAACTAAGAATTTTTTTATTAAGGTGGGTGACATAGCATATTGATCATAGTTACTGTTGTTCTATCACTAAGTTATGTCTGACTCTTTGTGACCCTGTGGACTGCAGCACGCCAGGCTTCTGTGGTGCTTCACTATCCCCGGGTTGCTTAAACCCATGTCCATTGAATCGGTGCTGCCATCCAACCATCTCATCTTCTGTTGCTCCTTTCTCCTCCTGCCCTAATCTTTCCCAGCATCAGAGTCTTATCCAGTGAACTGGGGTCTTCACATCAGGTGGCCGAAGTATTGGAGCTTCCGCATCAGTGCTTCCAATGAATATTCAGAGTTTATTTCCTTTAGAATTGACTGGTTTGATTTCCTTACAGTCCAAGGGACTCTCAAGAGTCTTATCCAGCACCATCAGTTCTTCAGCGATTAGCCTTCTTTATGATCCAAATCTCGCATTTGTGTATGACTACTGGAAAAACCATAGCATTGACTATGGCAAACCATTGACAAAACCAAACCAAACCAAACCATTGGCAAAATAATGTCTCTGCTTTTTGATATACTGTCTAGGTTTGTCACCATTTCTTCCAGGGAGCAAACATTTTATTTCTAGGTTACAGTCATGATCCACAGTGATTATGGAGTCCAAGAAAATAAAATGTTACTGCTTCCACTTTTTTCCCTGAATATTTGCCATGAGGTGATGGAATCAGATGCCATGATCTTAATTTTCTGAGTGCTGAGTTACAGGCCACCTTTTTCACTCTCCTCTTTGACCCTCATCAAGAGGCTTCTTAGTTCCTCTTCACTTTCTGCCATTGGAGTGATATCATCTCTTTATATGAGGTTGTTGATATTTCTCCTGGCAGTCTTGATTCTAGCTTGTGATTCATCCAGCCTGGCATTTTGCATGATGTACTCTGCATATAAGTTAAATAAACAAGATGGCTATATACAGCCTTGACATACTCCTTTCCTAATTTTGAATCATTCATGTGTTCCATGAAAGGTTCTAACTGTTGCTTCTTGACCTGCATTCAGGTTTCTCAGGAGACGGGTAAAGTGGTCTGGTATTCCCATCTCTTGAAGAATTTTCCACAGTTTATTGTAATCCACTCAATCAAAGGCTTTAGCATAGTCAGTGAAATAGAGGTAGTTGTTTTTTTTGGAATTCCATTGCTTTTTCTATGATCCAGTGGATGTTGGCAATTTGATATCTGGTTCTTCTGCCCTTTCTAAATCCATCTTAACCATCTGGAAGTTCACGATTCATGTACTGTTGAAGCCTGGCTTGAAGGATTTTGAGCATTACCTTGCTAGCTTGTGAAATGAGCGCAATTGTACAGTAGTTTGAACATTCTTTGGCATTGCCCTTCTTTGGGATTGGAATGAAAACTGACCTTTTCCAGTCCTGTGACCACTGCTGAGTTTTCCAAATTTGCTGACATACTAACAGCAACACCTTAACAGCATCATCTTTTAGGATTTAAAATAGCTCAGCTGGCATTTCATCACCTCCACTAGCCTTGTTTGTTATAATGCTTCCTAAGTCCCATTTTACTTCAGACTCCAGGATGTCAGGCTCTAGGTGAGTGACCACACCATGTGGTTATCTGGGTGATTAAGATCTTCCTTGTATAGTTCTTTTGTGTATTTTTGCGATTTCTTCTTAATCTCTTCTGCTTCTGTTAGGTCCTTACCATTTCCGTTCTTTATTGTGCCCATCTTTGCATGAAATGTTCCCTTGGTATCTCTAATTTTCTTGAAGAGATCTCTAGTCTTTCCCATTCTTTTATTTTCCTCTATTTCTTTGCACTATACATCTAAGAAGGCCTTCTTATCTCTCCTTGCTGTTCTCTGGCATTCTGCATTCAGTTATTGCATTAACATATTGATAGGCTGATGTAATTATTTCAGTTCAGGTCAGTCGCTCAATTGTGTCCAACTCTTTGTGACCCCATGGACTGCAGTATGCCAGGCTTCTGTGTCCATCACCAATTCCCAGAGTTTACTGAAAATCATGTCCATTGAGTGGGTGATGCCATCCAACCATCTCATCATCTGTCATCCCCTTCTCCTCCCTCCTTCAGTCTTTCCCAGCATCAGGGTCTTTTCAGATGAATCAGTTCTTTGCATCAGGTGGCCAAAGTATTGGAGTTTCAACTTCAGCATCAGTCCTTCCAATGAATATTCAGGACTGACTGATAATGTATTGAGAAGGGATAGGGTATAGTATAAGGCTACAGAGACAGGAGCTAAGGCCATATTGGGGTATAGCTGTAGATTAATAGATGTAGGGAAGATGTGGAATTTGTTGTCCGGTTTTTATCTTCTCAGTGATATGGGGTACAAATATTAGGTGAGACCCAGGGAGGGGTGGTATCTAGGCTTAGGAAAGAGAAGGTTTGAAAGAGTAAATACTGTCTTGTGTTCTTAAATTCTTGCACTTAAGTTAAAAATATACAAAACTTGTCCCAAGGAAAAACACAAAATGGTCCCAAGGGAAAAAATACATCTATATTCAAGGATTATTTTCTGGGCATTTGTGGAAAATTGAAACATTTGATTGAAAAACCACCTAAATGGGTCAGTCATTAATGTGACCTTGAAATATGTACTTGACCTGTGAAGTTGTTATATTTTATCAAGGGTGTAACTTTCCTTTGTGGAACTCATATAGAAAATACATAATAGTGTTTAATCATTTCCTGAGTTCATCAGAAGTTAGTTGGTTATATGTCTGGTCACATGAGATTGAATTATATGCAGAAGCAACACATCCTAATCTGATCTAAAGTCATATGGACATGACCAAAAAGGTTTTTATTTTCATTTTTTTTGAATTTGAGATTATGGATGACTTTTATAGATGTCAAGATGCAGTTCTGTGCGTGGGTCTGCTGTATTGTTTTCCCGACCGTTTTGTCTGCTCTCATTCATTCTCCTGTTCTATGTGCTCTAGTTATGCTCACCTTACTTCCTCAAATACAAGTTTGGTCTAGAACTTTACTTCCTATCTTGCTATATATCCTTTAGATAGTACGTGAATTATCATTTAGGGAAGACTTTACTGTCTACCTTCATATCCACTGGGTTACACCAGCCTACTACACATTTTCCAAAGTGCCCTGTTTTTTCTGCCCAACATCACAATTAGAATGGAATAATTACTTGTGAAATCAATTATAAAATGTCCAACTCTCCTGCTAGACCATGAGCCCTGTGAAGGTAGGGATGGTATCTATCTTAGCAACTTGCCTGACACATTGTTAGTACCAAGTACATATTTGTTCAATGGATGAACAGAAAAGAATATGCATATAAATATGAAAAATCTCCAGTGTACTGGTTCTTTTGGGCCACTTCAAGATATCAAAACTGTTTCCACTCTGCATTTAGATACCTATGCAAATGTTACCTCCTTAAAGGAGCTTTCCACTGATAACCTTATATAAACTAATATTCTTCATCATGTAATGCTTTATTCTGCTTTAGTTTCATATCACTGATGTATTTTTGGTAGGTTTTTCTCTTTCCTGAATGTTCCATGAGAGCAGGGATTTCGTCTTATCTCTAGCACCTGAAAGAGTTCATGGCTTCTGTGAAGTTTGTAATATTTTCAAATGTAAGAATTTTATACATACATAGGTATATATAGGTATATGTTTATTTGTTATCACTTAGGTCAGTTATTATATAAAAAGATTTGCATGGGGGCACTATAAATGTGTATATACATACTGAATTCTTTTCTAAAACCTTCAAGAAATTCATCTGAGAAATCAGAAATATAGGCAGACATTTGGGTTTAAAGCTGTATTTTTTTTAAAGCTACAAAAATTTGCAGCATTTTTGTAAATGTGAAAAATTCTATTTGGCCTCCATTTCTAGAGACTAGTTTAATTAGTAATTTTAAAGTGTCACTTCAAGTTGTTTTGAGGGAATTTTTATGGAGCATGGATATGCTCATGATATTATATTAATATAATTTGTTTTGTTAACTATATATAATGTGTATTTATGCTTACATGTCCAAATGTATGTGTATGAGTACATACACACAGTAGGAAAACTAGTTGGGTATATGAATACTGACATGTGACTGAGTTGACAGTAATTGAAGTCATTAAAAATCTACAGATGTGATATACATTTAAGATACATTAATACTAAGTATTTGGTTTTGATTGGTTTTGGACTTTCCAATGTTGCTTAGTTTAGTTCAGTTCAGTCTCTCAGTTGTGTCCGACTCTGCAACCCCATGAACCACAGCACTCCAGGCCTCTCTGTGCATCACCAACTCCCAGAGTTCACCCAAACTCATGTCCATCAAGTCAGTGATGCCATCCAACCATCTCATCCTCTGTTGTCCCCTTCTCCTGTCCTCAATCTTTCCGAGCATCACAGTCTTTTCAAATGAGTCAGCTCTTCGCATCAGGTGGCCAAAGTACTGTAGTTTCAGCTTCAAAATCAGTCCCTCCAATGAACACCCAGGACCGATCTCCTTTAGGATGGACTGGTTGGATCTCCTTACAGTCCAAGGGACTCTCAACAGTCTTCTCCAACACCATAGTTCAAAAGCATCAATTCTTTGGCGCTCAGCTTTCTTTAGAGTCCAACTCTCATATCCATACATGACCACTGGAAAAACCATAGCCTTGACTAGACGGACCTTTGCTGGCAAAGTAATGTCCCTGCTTTTTAATATGCTGTCTAGGTTGGGCATAACTTTCCTTCTAAGGAGTAAGCGTCTTTTAATTTCATGGCTGCAATCACCATCTGCAGTGATTTTGGAGCCCAGAAATATAAAGTCAGCCACTATTTCTATATCTGTTTGCCATGAAGTGATGGGACTGGATGCCATGATCTTAATTTTCTGAATGTTGAGCTTTAAGCCAACTTTTCATTCTCCTCTTTCACTTTCATCAAGAGGCTCTTTAGTTCTTCCTCTCTTTCTGCCATAAAGATGGTGTCATCTGCATATCTGAGGTTATTGATATTTCTCCTGGCAATCTTGATTCCAGCTTGTGCTTCCTCCAGCCCAGCATTTCTCATGATGTACTCTGCATATAAGTTAAATAAGCAGGGTGACAATATACAGCCTTGACGTACTCCTTTTCCTATTTGGAACCAGTCTGTTGTTCCATGTCCAGTTCTAACTGTTGCTTCCTGACCTGCATACAGGTTTCTCAAGAGGCAGGTCAGGTGGTCTGGTATTCCCATCTCTTTCAGAATTTTCCACAGTTTATAGTGATCCACACAGTCAAAGGCCTTGGCATAGTCAATAAAGCTATTGTTGCTAAGAAATGATTTACAAAAACTTTTATTCTTTGAATTTTTAATGACATCAAGCAGCTGCTAAAGAAGATGGCTAAAGAATAACAAACAAATTCAGTAGTGAAAATTATACAGTCTATAGAAACATGAGGGAAAGCAATAGATTGGTTCAAAGTATTCTTATTGGATATTCAAATACATAATCATGTTCTATACTGTTTTTGAAAAATTTTGTACAAAAGCTTTTAAAATTACATGAATCAGTTTCTTGTGGAAAATTGATATGTTGGGTACAGATGGTATTCTAAACTTTATTGAGAGACCTGGCCTCATTTCTAACACAAATTTTTAAGTTTTCAGTGAGAATCTTAGAAGATAAATTTTCGTGAAAATGTACACGCATGGAAGACACATCAGGTCTCAAACTAGTGACAGAATTGTTCTGTTGGTGTTAACTGTGTATGTACTCTTTGATATCATAAACTTTACTGTAGAGATTAATGTGTTAAATTTTCTCAATCTCCATTAAGAGTATTTTAATAAAAACGAGTGTTTAACTTGAAAGGGAAAGAACACTTTTCAAAAACATGTCTAAAACAACCGTTTGATTTTTAAAGATTCCTGTCACTTAAGTATCTAGGTCCAAGAATACAGTCATGCAATTAAAGGAATATAACAGGAATTTCCTTTCATAATATGTATCCTGCCCACACCCTACATGTATTAGAATGACTAAGATTTGTATCTTATACTGGGTATTAACACATTAGGCTTAAATGCCAAGCTAACAAGAAACCAATTTCGAACATGAAATTTTTTGAAGAGTCTTTTCTTTATATCCACAAGCAGTACATTTCTTAGCTGTCTTACTGCCATTTTTACATGATGTGCTTGCCCATTCCTTCTCCTCCCTCACTCAGTGTTTAGGAGGCCTGGATTGGAGTTGGAGTGATCAGGAAGAGCCTTAGAATAAAGTCTCAGAAGGAATCTCACATTACATGGAGTTTTGAAAAGGAAAAGTAGGAAAGATAGGAGGGCACAAATTGTTTTTATAAATGAAGAATTGACCTGCTTTTGCTGTCTCCAGTGGATTTTGCATAGTTTACATTTTCCTTTGTTTCAAGGTATTTTACTTTTGTCTTTGATTTTCTTGTCCATTGGTTACTCAATAACATGTTGTTTAGTTTCTACATTTGTTTTTTCCAGTTTTCTACTTGGAGTTGCTCTTTAGTTTCATGGTTGGAAAAGATGCTTGATTTTATTTCAGTCCTCTTAAATTTACTGAGACCTAACATGTCGTCTATCCTGGAAAATGTTTCATGTGCACTTGAAAATAATGTGTATTATATAGTTTTTGTATGGAAGGTTCTGTATCCATTCTATCTTGGCTAATGTGTCTTAAGGCCATTATTTCTGTATCCATTTTTTTGGTCTGGATGATCTGTTGTTCATTGTTGTGAGTTTTAAAGTCACCTAGTGTTACTATATTGCTGTACATCTCTCCCTTTATGTCTATTAATATTTATGTATTTAGGTCCTCCTACATTGGGTGTATAAATATTTTTGTATTATCTTCTTCTTGGATTAACTTCTTCATTACTCTTTAATGCCCTTGTCTTCAGTTAGTCTTCCTTTTACAGTCTTTTTTGTTGAGTATGCATGTTGCTGTCCCCAACTGTATGTTTTTTGCTTCCATTTGTATGGAATTTTTTCCATCACTTCACTTTCAATCTTTTTGTGTCTTTGTATCTTACACTAGTCTCTTGTCGGCAGCTTATAGATAGGTCTCATTTTTTTTGTCCATTCAGCTGCTCTGTCTTTTGGAGCATTTAGTTTATTTACATTAAAAATGATTGATCTGTGTTGATAGATATTATTTGGGTGATTTCCACTATTTTGTCTTCCAGATTGAAGATACATTTTTCTGTATCATCTAATCTGCTATTGATTGCTTCTAGTGTATTTTTCATTTCAATTGTTGTGTTCTTCAGTTCTGATTAGTTCTTTCTTACAGTTTGTAACTTTTTGTTAATAGTCTTTTCTCTGTTTTTGTCCTGAGTTGGGTAAGGATGTTTACGTCTGTTACTTTTGACTCTCTATTAGGTAAGTTGTCTCTGTTTCATTAGACTTGGGGAGAGCGGGTTTATCTTGTTCTTGAATTTCTGCATATCTTTGAATTAAGCAGAATAGCTGCCTCTTCTGCTCTTAGGGCTTCCCTGCTGGCTCAGCTGGTAAAGAATCCACCTGCAATGCAGGAGACCCCTGTTTGATTCCTGGGGTGGGTAGTTCCCTGGAGAAAGGATAGGCTACCCACTCCAGTGTTCTTGGGCTTCCCTGGTGGTTCAGATGGTAAAGAATCCTGCAAGGAAGGAGACCTGGGTTCGATCCCTGGGTTGGGAAGATCCTCTGGAGGAGGGCATGACAACCCACTCCAGTATTCTTGCTTGGAAAATCCCCATGGACAGAGGAGCCTGGTGAGCTACAGTCCATGGGGTCACGAAGAGTCAGACATGACTGAATGACTAAGCACATGCACGCAGCTGGTCTTAAGGGCCTGGCTTTCTTTAGGTGTGTGCCTAGTGTAGCCTCTGTGGGATGGGTCACTTGGAGAGGTGGGCTGGAATGGTCTTGGGCTGAAGGGTCTCTAGGTGCACTGTGATGGGGCTACCTTGGAAGGACCACTGGAACTTGAATGGGCACTGTGAGGTTCTGGTGTGCACTATAGGAGAGCTGACTTGGAAAGATGCCTGGAGCTGGTATGGGCCAAGGTTGTGGGGGCACTGCAGCAGCATTGGCAGGCCAGTTGAGTGCCTGGACTGTGTTTGCACCTGTGCCATCAAGGTTGGCAAGACTGCAAAAATGGCAGTCTATGGCGCCTCTGATCCCAGAGAGAGTTTCAGCTGTTCCTCACTATCCCTGTGCCTTCCATTTGGCAAATGCTCTTTGGTTAGTAAATGCATTTCCTTCATGTAGTACAGGTGCCCTTTAAACCACTGTTTATTTTCCATGGTGCCCCAGGACAGGCAGATCTGTGTGCAGGCCCCTTGGTGATGTCCCCCCTTACAGCAGGTTGCCACATTGTGGGGTGTGATTTTCACTGATAGCATCTTTCCTACCCATCTTCATCTGTGTGGTCTTTCTATTACTTGTTGCGCAGAAGGTGTTCAATCAGCCCTCAGTTCTTCAGGAGGAAGTGCTCTGTGTGTAGATGTAGACTTGGTGTGTCCGTGTGAGGAGATTAGTTCTAGGTCATTTTATGCTGTTGAATTGGACTGGAATCTGATTGCTGTTGTTAATTAACATTTCAGTGTCTGTAATGGTTATTGAACTATCAAAGCTTTGTCATATTCCTGGTGCCGATTTTGACACACTATATTTTTCTGGAAATTTATCTGTTTATTGATATTTCAAATTTATTGACATATTATTTTTAATTTTTATCTGTAGGAAGAGGCTATTTGTATAAAGATCAGCCAATTATGTATCTTCTTTGGAGACATGTCTATTCAGGTCCTTTGCACCTTTCAAAAACTGGGTTGTGTTCTTGTTCAGTTGTGGGAATTCTTTATATGTTCTGGATATTAATGCCTTACCAGATTTCCTGTGCAAATATTTTCTCCCACTCTGTGGACTACCTTTTCAGTTCTGGTGATAGTGCCCTTTGATGCAGGGGTCTTTTAATTATGATATACTCTAATTTATCAAATTTTGTCTGTGTGTTGGTGCCATATCCAAGAAGCCACTGAAAAATCAGTGTCCTGAAACCTATGTTTTCCTCTAAGAGGTTTACAATTTTAGTTTTTACACTTAAGTCTTTATTTCATTTTGAGTTAGTTTTTGTGTATGGTATTAGGTGAAAGTATAACTTGATTCTTTGGCATGTGAATATTCATTTTCCCCAGCATCGTTTGTTGAAAATGCTGTCCTTTCCCTGTTAAATAGTCTTTGGACTAAATAATTTGACCAAAAATGTAAGGGCTTATTTCTGGGCTGTTTCTGTTCCACTGGTCTGTTTGTCTGTCTTTATCCTAGGACCACACTGATTTGATTACTTTAGTTCTGCATTAAGTTTTTTAGTTGTTTAGTATGTTTTGAAATCACAGAATGTGGGAATTTCTTTTTGGGGGTGTTTGGGTACTTGGGGTGATCATGCGCTCTTGAATGTAATTGGCTCCACTGTTGCTCTGCTGCTTAGCCGCTTCAGTTGCGTCCGGCTTTTTGTGACCCCGTGAACTGTAGCCTGCCAAGCTCCTCTGTCCATGGAATTTTCCAGACAAGAATGCTGGGGTGGGTTGCCATTTTCTCCTCCAGGGATTCTTCCTTACCCAGGGATGGAGCCCATGTCTCCTGCATTGGCGGGTGGATTCTTTACCACTGAGGCATTGGGGAGAAGCCCCTAAACATATTTAACTCTGAATCTTTCTTTTATTTTCATTGTCTAGCAGAGTGCCTCAAATCTAGTAGATGTTTAATGCATGTTGTTGTGAGAATTCTAAAATTTGTGAGGTCTTGGTATAATAAACTGTAAGAGCATTGTATATTTTAAATTATATACTTAGTGTAGAAACCTTAGAGAATATATAAAGTTTTTTCATGCTCTTACCCTGGTGCATACCTATTCTTTAGGAATGTGTATTAAAAATATGTGAATATCTGTCTTTACCTGTGTTAGATAATGTTTTAAAAAATGCAATGTGGAGGCAGTCTAATTACAATTGTTTGTAAGAAAAACAAACGACAGACAGAAGATGAGGCAAATAGGACATAGAATCAGACTGAAGAGGAGATCACAAACAATAGGGTTGTTACTTTCTTCCTGTAGTTCGTCCTGAGTTCATGACATTGTAATGGAAAAATAAGAAATTTTTTATTAAAAAAAAAAATTTCCAGGCTGGGAGATTACTAGAAATCTTTGCTGTGTTTGTACCTTTCTGGTAAGAAAGTTGAAGGTGGGGAATGGAATGTGTGGAAAGAGGCATCCAATGGAAATACATGCTCTGTTCTGAGCAGTAGGCAGAGGGCCTCTTGGAGCTGTCAAAGGCTTTTCGTTTTATCTGTAAATTGCTGATCTTTTGGTTACAGAATTTGGCAAGACAAGCTGCTTTTTTTTTTTTTTTTTTTTTAAAGTAAACAAATGAACTGAAGAGATACAGTATTTTCTCTTTTCGATGTTTTACTACGAGAGTCTGCATCTCACAGTAGGAGCTGACTTCTGGAGGACAGTTGGGAGAGGGCAGGATTTTTCAGGAGGTTTGAGAAATTACATGGACACTGAAGAATTAGACGTAACTGACAGTCCAGTTCCAGGCTTTGTATGTGACAGGAGATGACCAACAGTAGCCCACAGGCAGCCCTTCTAGTTTATGCTCTTCCAAAAATGACAGTTCCTGACTACCAAGCAATTCCATGATCACATCATGAACCGTACTGTGTACTAGCAAAGAGATGCTGTTATTTAGAGGGAAGAAATAAGTTTCAGAATGAAAAAGTTCTTGGTTTCCTTGACTGTAGAAGGAAACCTTGTAAGGTTTGGGTTCATCCACAATCAGATGATGAATTAAATTTTGATCTCATTTAGTTCTTGGACTTCTTATGTTAATTTGTGTAGTATACATATTAACGTCTGGGTGTTAATTTACCAGCTCATGGCCAAAAAAGCTTTGGAGGCAGATTTAAGAACTTAAACTCTTATGTGAGGGTCTTTTTAAAAAAATTTTTTTATTGGAGCATAATTGAGTCACAATTTTTTTTTCAGGTGTACAACAGAGTGAATCAGTTATACATATAGATTTATCTCCCCTTTCTAGATTCTTTTCCTACATAGGCCATTATGGAGTATTGAGTAAAGTTCCCTGTGCTATACAGGAGGTCCTTATTAGTTATCTACTTTATATGTAGTAGTATGTGTATGTCAATACCAGTTTCCCAGTTTATCCCTCCCGAGGCTCTTTCCTTTTAGGAAAATCAGAGAATGATGGGAAAATATATAGTGAGATATTTGGAGTACATACTTTATCATGAAGGAATATAAATTTTAAAATTCATAGCATTTCATTCACACCTATCAAACTGTATGTTCTGTTAAGTGGATGAATTAATGACTATTCTTTTCTGTGCATCTCTGAATCATGTCCTCTTGTAGTGGGTATCTGAATTACACCCATCTGTGGTAGGCCTTGCTGGATCAGGGCTAAATTGGAAACTATTTTTCTATGTTAGATTGGCCAAAAGGACAGTATGAATGAGTTTTGGAAGGCTGAAGGAAAGCAGAAGGCATTTTTCTCCTAAAGTCTTTTTGTTGTCAGATAGATAGACCAACAGACGCAGAGACGCCTGGTAGCTGCCCCCTGTCCTCCCCATGTCACACCGTCTAGCTTGTCTCTCTGACTAATAAAGCCATTAACAGTTACTGGCCCCAGTTCACCACCAGACAGACACTGGACTGGGGGCCAGGTGAGGCCGTAGCTACACAGACCTCTCCGTGACTTCCCCTCAGCATCCCCCTTCAGTGGCAGGGCGTGTTTGTCTACTGAGATTGACTGATCAGTGTTGCCTTCTCTGATCCGTGAGCCTGCCTGTCCAGTGCACATCTTCCCCAGCCACACACAGCCTGAAGTCTAATTCCTGGAATCCGGTATCACATGTTACTCCTCAGACTGGTACATCTAATTCAGGTGTGGAGTTTTGTCCAGACTGCATCCACTTACATATTGTACAAGCGACTCTTACTGTTTTGTGTTGTTGCTCAATTATTTTCTTAGCATTTTAAAAATAAGCACATGTCTCTTATAAAGTAATAATTTTACATGCTGTTTGATGCCAAAGTTGTTTGAGTTTGTAATATAGCTTTCTTCTTGGGTGTTTCACAAAGCATTGCCAGAGAAACCAGAAGGAAAGTTTTGCTTTTAAGTAGTTCCGGCAAGGTTTTGTTTTATTGGGCTATTGCCTAGAACATTGAAAAGTCATGTATAGTGACATAAAAAAGATTATTAACTATATACTATAGTAAGTCTGGCATTTTAGGAGCCATGTTTGTTGTAGAGAATAGCTGTGTCTGAAATAGTTGTGTGGAGCCAATCCTTCAGGCTATGTGCCCTTCAACATGTTCTGATATATTGTGGACTTCTAACAAATAAAAATTTAATCTCTGCCCTATACATGATTTCAAAGTTTGTCATGATTTTCTGGACATTGCTATTTGTGGGCATAAATGTCTTGAGAAAGAGTTTGATATTTCAAAATATAACCTCGAGATGTAGTTTAGCATTATCTCAGCCATTAAAGGAAACATTGTCATAGGTTTTTAATAAACTCAATTTCTTTTATAACTAGTGGAATTATTATTATTATTATTTTTAACTGAGATCATTTTGGACAGGGTTTATTTTTAGTGAAACTTAGGAGCACTGCAAAATGCCAGGATGGCCATACATGTCGTAAACCTCCTAGTAGGTAATCTGAAACAAAATAGTGGTCATTCTCTGCTTATGATGTTCTCCAGGTTCTGTGTCAAATCATTTCCTAGGGTTCTTGGCTGCTAGTCAGGACAGAATTCCTTGAATAAATAGACAGTTATTCAGTTTGTCATTCAAAAATGATAAACTCCAAAACTTCGTTGAGAGAGAGACATGGGTAGAGAAAGAGAGATGAGATATGTATGTATATATGTGTGTTTGTGTAACGGGAATGAGGACCAAAAATGTGCAAAAGTGGGAAAGAAGTCAGCCCTTGAAAGAAGGGGATCAGGCTAGGGAAGACACATATTTATATACAGTGTGGTGTGTGCATGCTAGGCCGCTTCCGTTGTGTCTAACTCTGTGCGACCCCACGGGCTGTAACCCGCAAGGCTTCCCTGGCCATGAGATTCTCCAGACAAGAATGCTACAGTGGGCTGTCATGCCCTCCTTGAGGGGTTCTTCCCCACCCGGGAATCGAACCCACAGCTCCTACAGCTCCTGCGTTACTGGTGGATTCTGTACCGCTGAGCCACCGGGGAGGCCCATACAGTGTGGTACGCGGCTCTAAATCCACCCTGCACTCCATTGCTGGATCCCATAGACGTGGACGTCTCCCTTCTGCTGCGGAGCGCGCCGACGACACTGCAGGAGGAAAAGGCCTTTCTTCTTGAGTCTGGTGCACTTTCCTTCCTGCTAGATACACAGCTGCCATCTGAGTGTGTGTGGTGCTCAGTGCCCCTCACTCTTGAACGAGTTTTTGATGCGAGTTCTGGCCTGCCGTTCTCTGCCTGCTGACAGGCTGGTGGAGGATTTCCTGCTTGCAGTCCTGGACCGCACTTGTGTGCATGCCAATGTTGGTTGCTTGGCATTCCAGCAGGAGGATTTGGGCTTGTCAGTCCCTGTCCGCAGTTCCTTGTTCATCAATCTCAGGCTCCCGGCCATCCAGAGGGGCTCTTGGCTTGCCAGTCCTCCTTGCTCATGGTTTCTGAAATGCCAGTCTTAGCTTGTTGACTGTGTGCCGTCTCTGGCCCAGGTCAAGAGGCTAAACTCCTCCACCATCTAGTGGGCCACAGCCATACTTTCTCCAGGGAGATTGGAATCTCAGCCTTGGATTGAGGCCCTACCCTGTCTTTTTTCCAAGTTGTTCCTTCCTTGGGTGTGTTCCCTCAGAGTTGGTATGTTTTATAGAGTTCTGTCTTACTCATTTGTAGTATAACAATTGTACATAGTTAACAATACTATATGTTAAATCTCTCCTGTTGAAATGTTTATGTAGTTGACAACTCCCGACTGATACATGAAGTGCTTCTGCCTGAGTAACTTCTTGGTCTCTGAGATGGTCAGGCTGAGAACTTTTTTTTTTTGTCCTGAGAAATTAGATGGTGAAGTTTGGGTTGCTAAGGAAGTTGGCCATTGAAAGGGCTATTCCAAAATGCTGGGAGCCACAGAGGAGGCAGGCCTGAAACATGTGTATGAAATCTCCTCAAGCCTTTGCCGGCTTCCAGGCTGTGCATTGTGCGGTATTCACAGTATTCTAAGAGTCTCAGGGGGAAACGTCAGCTGGAAGCCTGAAGGGCATGAACAGAGAGACGTCAGCTGCTCACTCTAAGGAAGACAGGATTTGGAGTCAGAGTCTTGGCATGCTAAAGGGAATTGAAACGCCTCTGGCTTCTCATCAGTGTTCTAGGAGGACTACCTTTTAGAAGTACATCTTCCCAGGAAACACCACAGAGAACAGTAATCTATAGTTTGTATAAAATGCATCCTCTACAGTGTCTAGTATGTGTTTCAAGCCATTAAACAATTAAGAAGGGAAAAGTGACTCAGGTTAGGAAAAGTTTAAAGAAAAAGACCCCAAGATGGGAAAGCAGTATGACTTTAAAATAAGCATGACAAATATGTTGAAGAATCTATAAGACGTGGTTTGACATACAGAGTTCATAGAACGGGTGAGTGAGGAGTTTCAAGACAAATATGGAAAGGGTTGAAAAATCAAATGAACATTTGAGAACTGAAATATACCTAGATTTAAAAAGCCTGTAATGGATCTACAGACTGCGATCAACAGTGAATTGAAGAGTGAGACCGTGAACTTGAAGCTAGCCTGGGTTCCAGGAGATCAAGGTGGAAGCTGCTGGTCTTGCGACAGCTTGTGCCCAGGTCTGAAGCACCGTCACTTCCGTTGTTGTCTATAGGTCAGAATAGTTAGAGTCCAGCTGGTATATTTAAGGAGAGGGAAAACAATGCCACCCTACCCCCAGGAATTTGTGTCTGTCTTTAATCCGCCACAGTCGTCATGTTGTAAAAGTAAAAAGTGTGGAATCTCCCAGGCCTAAGTTTACATGCAGTCATTTGCTCTACTTTTCTCAGTGTTGGTAATTTTGACCATGAAAAGGGAAAATATCTTTGTTGGATTAGTCAGAAGAAATAACTGGAAACAGCAGTAATCACTTCCACAAGGTGGAAGTTACACCTTGTTGTGAATCCATTGTTGGCTTCAGTTTGTCCACTCCCTAGTAAAGTGTTCCTGTGTAAAAAGTTACTGTTGTTCAGTAACTAAGTTGTGTCTGATTCTTTGTGACCCCCTGGACTGCAGTATACCAGGCTTCCCTGTCCTTTACTTGTAAAAAAAACTTGTTAATTCTTTAAACTTAATTTCTTTAACTTTCATAATGTTAAGATTTGGAAGTAACCTAGAATTTTTTCCCTGAAATTCTGTTGTTGTTTAGATTATATTTTGTTATTTGAGGTTGGATGGGGTATATAAGGGGCTTCCCTGGTGGCTCAGACGGTAAAGCGTCTGCCTGCAATGCAGGAGACCCAGGTTCGATCCCTGGGTCGGGAAGATCCCCTGGTGAAGGAAATGGCAACCCACTCCAGTATTCTTGCCTGGAAAATTCCATGGACAGAGGAGCCCTGTAGGCTACAGTCCATGGGGTCGCAGATTTGGACACAACTGAGCGACTTCACTTCTGGGGTATGTAAATTGTCAAGTCAGCAAGATGTATAGAGGTTGACAAGATCATCCAGTGGAAGTTTGCTTGGTTTCATGAACATAAATGGGCCTGGGATGTTAATGCAGCCCAAGCAGACTGAGCTGATGGAACGATGGAGTTAAAATATGAGGAGTTAGTGGTAAATGCATTTACCAGACGAATCACCACAGGGATATTTTATATTGCGTTAGAAAAGAAACAGTTGCTTTGAAAGAGATTTCAGGCTTAAGTTAGTAGGGGGAAAAAACAAGTTTGTTTCAGTGGGGAAAATTACTGGTCTTTGTATGCAAAGCTCCAATAATAATTGATCTTTTAGCTTACAGAACTGAAACAGCTTTAATCACATCACATTTCTGTTCAATGACACATTTCTTCTTTTAAAATTTCTACATAACAGTTAGATGTTAGAATGTACTCACTGAACAAGTGATGAATCGTATTACTTGGGTTGGAGCTACTTGCCCTTGGCTTCGACACTTCTCATCTGGGTGTCTGTTGGTCTAAGCATCCACTTTAAGCAGGTGTTTGTATCTGTTCCTTACAGCTGTGTGAGCTGGAAGTGTGTTTTGAATGGAAATTGATCTGGCAGATGTGTATGTGTCTTTAAGGCCATTTGGTCCTTTGAAACTGATTTAAAATGTCCTCCTTGGCTTCCCTTGTAGCCCAGCTGGTAAAGAATCTGCCTGCAATGTGGGAGACCTGGGTTCGATCCCTGAGTTGGGAAGATCCCTGGAGAAGGGAAAGGCTATCCATTCCAGTATTCTGGCCTGGAGAATTCCATGGATTGTATAGTCCATGGGGTTGCTAAGAGTTGGACATGACTGAGTGACTTTCACTTTCCTTGGCCTCATCCTAGGACTTTGGTCGAAATCACATTGGAGTTTTTATTCATGCAGAGGGAAAGGGAAACTAGTTAACTGAGTAGTGTGTGGAAGGCAGCATAACTGGTAGGTGATCTTCCCGTTTGGTAGTTAAGAAGTCAAGGTACTTAAAAGCGCCCATATGTATGAAACAGCAAAAACAAGACAAAAATTACAGCCTGATTACCTGTTAGGTTTCCTGAAACTGATTCTTTAAACAGTGGTGTGCTATATTCTAATTCATTTTGATAATAAATTGCCCATAAAAAAGTATAATTTCTTTTGCAAGTACCTTTTAATAAGGTCTGATATCCTAGGAGGAAAAGATTAGAGAGTATGTCCTTAGCTCAGTTGTGAATATATTCAGCAGTCAGTTTTTATTAGCATGTTGTCTCTTTACCTGTGTGGTTTTCATCTTTTCAGTTTCACTTTGAGATTTGGTTCTAATGTTGAATAGGTTTTAGATATATATGCCATAGGAGAATGAGTATATTTGAAGTGAAAGTGAAAGTCACTCAGTTGTGTTCGACTCTTTGAGACTCCGTGGTCTATACGTGGAATTCTTCAAGCCAGAATACTGGAGTGGGCAGCCTTTCCTTTCTCCAGGGAATCTTCCCAACCCAGGGATAGAACCCAGGTCTCCTGAATTGCAGGCACATCCATTACCAGCTGAGCCACAAGGGAAGCCCAGGAATACTGGGGTGGATAACCTGTCCTTTCTCCAGGGGATCTTGCCGACCCAGGAATCGAACCCAGGTCTCCTTCATTGCAGGCAGATTATGTACCAACAGAGGTATCAGGGAATCCCGTATTTGAAATAGAAGCAATAAATAGGATGTTAGTATCTGATGGCTATAATTCAATGGGAAGGTTCAGGAAACATTCTATTAAACATAAGTGTTTAATGACACTAAGTTCCTTTTTTGGAAACATACCCTTAACCATTATTGTCTTAGGATAATAAGAAAGCTTCAAGGAAAAACTTTATATCCTCCATTTCTAAGAAAAACTAAAAATTCTACAATACTTTGGCTAGACTTATTTTTTTTCCCTTTTCCTTAAAGTAATCTCAAGTTCCCTTGTACATTTTTAAAAAAATAGTAAATGTCCAAAGCTTCCTTAGGCTGACAAAGATAGGATAAATCCTTTCATACAGACTGTGTGTTCCCTATCACAAAATAATAAGTGGAATTAGGAGTTTCAGGAAGTCACAGACTTCTTGTCATTAGAAGTAGGGTAGTCTACTTCATACCTGAGTCTGATGGATTGTGGAGAGCATAAATGCCCTTTGTTTTCAACCATAGTACAAATCACCATGTTATGTCATGTCTTTGTGGTATAAAAAGCAGTATAAAATTATGTAAAAAAAAAAATGAACTGTGCGTTGAGTGCTGCATTCTAAATAAATTTCACTTTTGATACTTACCATGCTTTCTTGATCCAGATAAAGGAATTTACTAAATTCAGTATATTCCTAAAACAAATATTCTTGCAATGATACTTTCTTTTCCAAGAGGATATTGTCACTATCAAATCTGGAAGTAATAATATTTTCAGTAAGACTTTTTATAAAAACTGAATTTCCCTAAAATTTTTTCTTATCTAATTTAAACAATAAATAGTTAAATTTACTTTGCTGGTATAACTGCTTGCTTTCACTTTCTGGAAAATGAAACAGTATGATCATTTAAAATGGTATCAAAGCTTGGTAGCATTCTGTTCAGTTTGTACCTAGGTAAAGTAGGTCCTAATAGGGCAGGAACAGTGAAAGTAAATCTGGAAACACCAATTTGAGTTTGTAGTTTATTTTTTATAATTCACGTTCATAAGTGCTAGAAAAGAAAAAGCACAAGGATATACATATTAATACTGTTGTTAGCAGACTGGAGCCAGCTTAGAACGGACACCATCAAAGTAACGAGGAGCCATAGAACTTTAAAATTAGACCGATTGGGTTTCATTCTTGGTTCTCACAGTCATTAATGGTGAGACTGTAAGCAGGTAATTCAACCTGTCACTTTCAATTCCTTAGTAGTTAAATAGGGCTAAAAATATTATCTATGGCGAAGGATCAGTGGGAGGTTTGGATGAGCCCGCACATGTAAAGTTACTAATACAGTGCCTGATGTTTGTTACAAATGTTTGTCTACTGTTACTTGGTGCAAATATTCCCCCCAAGACCCCATAGCATGCAAAAACAGTCATTCTCACTTGAATGGATTGCAAGTTGGCTGAGTGTTGGTTGATATAAACTAGGCTTGACTGGATGGCTCTAGCTATGGTTGATCTTGTTCCTGATTGTAATCTGTAATTGTCTACTTGGTCTGGTTTAAGTGTCTGCTACCTTTCAGTTCAGTCACTCAGATGTGTCTGACTCTTTGTGACCCCATGGGCTGCAGTATGCCAGGCTTTCTTGTCCATCACAACTCCTGGAGGTTACTAACACTCATGTTCATTGAGTCGGTAATGCCATCCAACCATCTTGTCCTCTGTTTTCCCTTCTCCTTCTGTCTTCAATCTATCCCAGCATCAGGATCTTTTCAAATGAGTCAGTTCTTCACATCAGGTGGCCAAAGTAATGGAGTTTCTGCTTCAGCATCAGTCCTTCCAATGAATATTCAGGAGTGATTTCATTTAGGATTCACTGGTTTGAGCTCCTTGCAGTCCACGGAACTATCAACAATCTTCTCCAACACCACAGTTCAAAAGTATCAATTCTTTGGCGCTCAACTTGCTTTATAGTCCAACTCTCACATCCATACATGACTACTGGAAAAACCATAGCTTTGACTAGATGGCCTTTTGTTGGCAAAGTAATGTCTCTGCTTTTTAATACACTGTCTAAGTTGGTCATAGCTTTTCTTCCAAGGAGCAAGGGTCTTTTAATTTCATGGCTGCAGTCATTAGCTGTAGTGATTTTGGAGCCCCCCAAAATTAAGACTCTCACTGTTTGCATTGTTTCCCCGTCTATTTGCCGTGAAGTGATGGGACTGGATGCCATGATCTTAGTTTTTTCAATGTTGAGTTGAAAAAATGCCAACTTTAATGCCAACTTTTTCACTTTCCTCTTTCACTTTCATCAGGAGGCTTTTGAGTTCCTCTTCACTTTCTGCCATAAGGGTGGTGTCATCTGTATATCTGAGGTTATTGATATTTCTCCTGGCAATCTTGATTCCAGCTTGTGCTTCATCCAGTCCAGCATTTCTCATAATGTACTCTGCATGTAAGTTAAATAAGCAGGGTGACAGTATACAGCCTTGATCTTCTTTCCTGATTTGGAACCAGTCTATTGTTCCATGTCCAGTTCTAGCTGTTGCTTCCTGACCTGCCTACACATTTCTCAGGAGGCAGGTAGGGAGGTCTGGTATTCCCATCTCTTTCAGAATTTTCCACATTTTGTTGTGATCCACACAGTCAAAGGGTTTGGTATAGTCAATAAAGCAGAAGTAGATGTTTTTCTGGAACTCTCTTGCTTTTTCGATGATCTAACGGATGTTGGCAATTTGATCTTTGGTTACTCTGCCTTTTCTAAATCCAGCTAGAACATCTGGAAAGTCATGGTTCACATACTGTTGAAGCCTGGCTTGGAGGATTTTGAGCATTATTTTGCTAGCGTGTGAGATGAGTGCAGTTGTGCGGTAGTTTGAGCATTCTTTGGCATTGTCTTTCTTTAGGATTGGAATGAAAACTGACCTTTCCCAGTCCTGTGGCCACTACTGAGTTTTCCAAATTTGCTGGCATTTTGAGTGGAGCACTTTCACAGCATCGTCTATTAGGATTTGAAATAGCTCAACTGGAATCCCATCACCTCCACTAGCTTTGTTCGTAGTGATGCTTCCTAAGGCCCAATTGACTTCACACTCCAGGATGTCTGGCTCTAGTTGAGTGGATTACACCATCATGGTTATCTGGGTCATGAATATCTTTCTGGTATAGTTCTTCTGTGTATTAAGAAGATACTCTTAATATCTTCTGCTTCTGTTAGGTCCATACCATTTCTGTCCTTTATTGTGCCCATCTTTGCATGGAATGTTCCCTTGGTATCTCTAATTTTCTTGAAGAGATCTCTAGTCTTTCCCATTCTATTGTTTTCCTCTATGTCTTTCCATTGATCACCGAGGAAGGCTTTTTTACCTCTCCTTGCTATTCTTTGGAACTCTGCATTCAGATGGGTATGCTTTCCTTTTCTCCTTTGCCTTTCCCTTTTCTTCTTTTCTCAGCTATTTGTAAGGCCTCCTCAGACAACCATTTTGCCATTTTGCATTTCTTTTTCTTGGGGGTGGTCTTGGTCACTGCCTGCTGTATAGTGTCACGAACCTCCATCCATAGTTCATCAGGCACTCTGTCTGTCAGATCTTATCCCTTGAATCTATTTGTCACTTCCACTGTATAATCATAAGGGATTTGATTTAGGTCATACCTGAATGGTCTGGTGGTTTTTCCTACTTTCTTCACCTGAAGTCTGATTTTAGCAATAAGGAGTTCATGATGTGAGCCACAGTCAGCTCTTGGTCTTGTGTTTGCTGACTGTATAGGGCTTCTCCACCTTTGGCTGCAAAGAATATAATGAATCTGATTTTGGTGTTGACCATGTGCTGATGTCCTTGTGTAGTGTCTTCTCTTGTGTTGTTGGAACAGAGTGTTTGGTATGACCAATGCGTTCTCTTGGCAAAACTCTTTTAGCCTTTGCCCTGCTTCATTCTGTACTCCAAGGCCAGATTTGCCTGTTATTCCAGGTGTCTTTTGATTTCCTGCTTTTGCATTCAAGTCCCCTATAATGAAAAGGTCATCTTTTTTGGGTGTTATTTCTAGATGGTCTTGTAGGTCTTCATAGAATCATTCAACTCAGCTTCTTCAGCATTACTCGGATATGCTCAGTCAGTCTTTAATCCAGTTTTCTTCTGATGGGCAGGGCTATTCCCTCCCTGTTGGCTGACCTGCGAGCAAACTGTGGTGGAGGTAATGAAGATGATGGCGACCTCCTTCAAAAGGTCCTGTGTATGCACTGCCGCTCTCAGTGCCCCTGACCCTGCAGTGGGCCACCGCTGACCCACGCCTCTGCCAGACTCCTGGACACTCATGCGCAAGTCTGGGTCAGTCTCTCGTGTGGTCTCTGCTCCTTTCTCCTGGGTTCTGGTGTGCACCAGGTTTTGTTTGTGCCCTCCAAGAGTCTGTTTCCCCAGTCCTGTGTAAGTTCTGGTGGAACTATGGTGGGGTGAAGAGCAAGTCCTGTGTAAGGTCTGGCAGCTCTGTGGTGGAGTAAATGTTACTTTTATCCCCTCTGTAAGTTGTAGTCTAAAAAGGAGGCGATTTTGTCTTGTTCACCCTGTTACCCGAGTCCTGAGCCCAGTGCCTGGCATGGAATAGCCACTCTGTTAAAAAAGAAAAAAAAAAGTCCCTTATTTAAAAAAAAAAAAAAACAACTTGAAAGAAATGATGGATATAGGCTCATATTTTTAGCTGAAATTGACTGTTTCCTAGTGTATCTTATTTTGATGTGGCAGTTAACTACAAGCATTTTTAAATACTGCATTAGAGCACTTACCTATACAATACAGAATAAATAATAGTGTTTTTATAGGGAAGTTAACTTAGCAACAAGCGAATGAAAACTTTATATTAATATTTGTTAATTTACATATAATGATGCAAAGGACTAAAGGAAGTTGTTTGGGTTCTGGTGAAAATAAGTGAGTAAAGGTTTCAGCTTTGATGACTTGGACACTCATGGACATGCTTACACTTTGAGTGAATTTTCTTTGTATAAAATGGGGTAATTGTACATATTTTATTAGTTTTATAGTATTGAGGGCAACATTACAGCAGAGTTCCAAGACTGATGACTTAATGGTTGAGTACTGCCTGCAGATATGTTTGTCTGTCCTACATAATTGTTTATTGAAATTTTTCTGACATTAAAAGAATTACCTTGACTTGCTTCTTAGACAATACAAGAGTCAACAGTGCTCTTCCATTGCCTACTTTCTATACGCTAGTTTGTGCTATATTGTCATATAAATTGCATCTCTATACACTGCGTGCCCTTCGCTCATAATTATTGCTGTTTGCAATTGTCTTAGAAGAAGGAGAAAAAGTTAAACCAAAAATATCTTATACTGTCACTTATGTTTACCTTCGTGTGTAGGTATGTTTACTGGTACTCTGTATGTAGATTAAAGTTGCCATCTAGTGTCCTTTCATTTTAGCCTCAGGATCTCCCTTTGGTATTTCTTGTAGACCTTGCTGTGTACAAATTCTATCACTTTTTGCTTACCTGGGAATGCCTTAATTTCTGCATCATTTCTGAAGGATTATTTTGTTAGCTATAGAATTCTTGGTTGAATTTCTTTTTGCTCTATGAATATATTTTGCCGCTGCCTTCTGGCCTCCATGGTTTCTGCTGAAGAATTGTTAATTTGAGTGATGAGTCTTGTGCATAAGTTACTTGTTGCCTTTCAAATTCTTGTTGATTTTTTGGACAGTTTGATTGTCATGTATCCAGATGTGTATTTCTTCTTGTTTATTTTTTCGAGGTTCGTTGAGTTTAAATGTGTATATCAATATGTTTCATCAAGCTTAAGATGTATTCAGACATTCAATTCAGTTCAGTCACTCAGTCGTGTCCGACTCTTTGCGACTCCATGAATCGCAGCACGCCAGGCCTCCCTGTCCATCACCATCTCCTGGAGTTCACTCAGACTCACATCCATTGAGTCCATGATACCGTCCAGCTATCTCATCCTCGGTCGTCTCCTTCTCCTCCTGCCCCCAATCCCTCCCAGCATCAGAGTCTTTTCCAATGAGTCAACTCTTTGCATGAGGTGGCCAAAGTACTGGAGCTTCAGCTTTAGCATCATTCCTTCCAAAGAAATCCCAGGGCTGATCTCCTTCAGAATGGACTGGTTGGATCTCCTTGCAGTCCAAGGGACTCTCAAGAGTCTTCTCCAACACCACAGTTCAAAAGCATCAATTCTTCGGCACTGAGCCTTCTTCACAGTCCAACTCTCACATCCATACATGACCACAGGAAAAACCATAGCCTTGACTAGATGGACCTTAGTCGGCAAAGTAGTGTCTCTGCTTTTGAATATGCTATCTAGGTTGGTCATAACTTTTCTTCCAAGGAGTAAGCGTCTTTTAATTTCATGGCTGCAGTCACCATCTGCAGTGATTTTGGAGCCCCCCAAAATAAAGTCTGAGACTGTTTCTACTGTTTCCCCATTTATTTCCCATGAAGTGATGGGACCGGATGCCATGATCTTCATTTTCTGAATGTTGAGCTTTAAGCCAACTTTTTCACTCTCCTCTTTCACTTTCATCAAGAGGCTTTTTAGCTCCTCTTCACCTTCTGCCATAAGGGTGGTGTCATCTGTATATCTGAGGTTATTGATATTTCTCCTGGCAATCTTGATTCCAGCTTGTGTTTCTTCCAGTCCAGCGTTTCTCATGGTGTACTCTGCATAGAAGTTAAATAAGCAGGGTGACAATATACAGCCTTGATGTACTCCTTTTTCTATTTGGAACCATTCTGTTGTTCCATGTCCAGTTCAAACTGTTGCTTCCTGACCTGCATACAGATTTCTCAAGAGGCAGGTCAGGTGGTCTGGTATTCCCATCTCTTTCAGAATTTTCCACAGTTTATTGTGATCCACACAGTCAAAGGCTTTGGCATAGTCAATAAAGCAGAAATAGATGTTTTTCTGGAACTCTCTTGCTTTTTCCATGATCCAGCGGATGTTGGGAATTTGATCTCTGTTTCCTCCGCCTTTTCTAAAAGCAGCTTGAACATCAGGGAGTTCACGGTTCACGTATTGCTGAAGCCTGGCTTGGAGAATTTTGAGCATTGCTTTACTAGCATGTGAGATGAGTGCAATTGTGCGGTAGTTTGAGCACAATTCAGACATTACTTCTTTGCAAATTCTTTTTGCCCCTTTTCTCCTTTCCTTCTAGGTGGGACATCATCAAGCATACCAACATAGGCGACCTGTCTTCATTGAGCCAGTTATTTCTTCTGACTGCTCAACCATATTGTTGTGTCTGTCTAGTAAAGTTTTCATTTCTGTTACAGTTTTCAGTTTGAAAGTCTGTTTCAGTTCCAGAGTTTCAGTCTGGTTTTTATTAGTCATTTCTACTTTGTTAATATCGTCTAACAGACAAGGCAACTTTTTAATACTTTAATTCTTTAGACATGGTTTCCTTCAGTTCATTAAACATATTTTAAAAAACTTAGTCTTTGCCTAGTAAGTCCAAAGTCTCAGCTTTTTCAGACATTTTCTTTCCCATGATTATTCTCTACTTATATTTCATTTTCTTTGCATATCTGTTATATTTTTGTTAAACTGGATCTTTTAACAGTTTTAACAGATCTTTTTAACAAAACTACATTAGATAGCTGCTCCCAGGGAAGCACTGCACTCAAAAGCTCTGACTCTAGTCAAATAAAGACAAACCTTGGTCTTTGGATTTTTCAGGGAACTTCTGGACAGGTCGGACTATGACAGTTATCTGGGAAATGGATTTGAGAAGTTGTGACCTTGTTTTGTTTTTGTTCTAAGCTTCTGGTTTTTGTTGTTATTGTAGGCAGTTGGTTTGCAAGGCTGTTATGCTCAGAAGAGAGTGTGTGGCAGAACAGAGTATATTAAAATTGTACAACATCTATTTTTACCAAGATTTGATGTTATGTATTAGAACAGTTCTACAGATTGTCACATGCCTATGTTTACTTTGCAGAGTTCTTAAAAAGTTGATTTTCATAATATCTGCCAATGATTTTGTCGTTTTTATGGAAAAAGGAATTTTTGGAATACTTAGCTTTTTTTGCTTAGCCTTCTCAACAAGTAATTTTAAATCAGGTAATTGCATTACTTGATTTTTGCAAGTCAGGTATGCCTGAGTTTAGGAGTATCAGTGTCAAATATGCAAGAACCAAATATGTTAAAGTTGATACTATGTATAGTATTTACATGTTGTATCTATCATGTTAATTATTTTAAATTATATTTAAGTACTAAATAAATATCTTCTAGATGTCTTGTTCTTTAAATTGGAAATATCTGTCTCTAAAATGTGTTTATATCTACTTTGATGTTTTCATTATGATTCAGTAGATATGCTAAATTAACAGATCAGGCATATGTTCTCCCATTAGACTAGTAGATAATTTTCACATTAGATGAAATTAGTGCCTTACAGCCCTTTGATTAAATAGGTAAAGTGGGCAAGCTTGAGAGATGTTTCTGGAAATAAGAAAATCAGTGTCTAATACAAAGCATGTACATACTTTGAACTAGTAATTTGAAAATAAAATCTTAGGATACACAATCAAGGTCTTGATTGTTAAACATGGGCTCATTATTAACATATAGATGCTATGGTTGGTATGAAACCAGTGGTTAGATTTTTCTGAAAAGAGGTATAGGGGTGGGGAGAGAGAGAAAAAGAGAAAGGAAGGGAGGACTGAAAAGGATGAGAAAGAAATAGATACAGATATGAGGGTGGCGGGGAGAGGAAAAATAGAGAAAGTGATAAAGACAGAACAGAGACAAAACAAAACAGAGGGAGAGACTAGCAGAGGGAGATGGACTGTGAGCATGTTCTGTGAAAAAGTTGAGCTAGGAAGGGTTAAATCATAATTTTTCAAGCTGTGGTCCATGGAACTTTGTTCTTGAGAATAGTAAGATTTGGGAAAAGATTTCTTGATGAAATATACTTGGGAAATGCTAGACATGATAACCCCCATTCAAATATTCAAAATGTGTATTAGTAAACGAAAGTCTCTGAAATGAAGTTGCTGAACTTTGTGGAAGTTCAGTTCAGTTCAGTCGTTCAGTCGTGTCCGACCCTTTGCGACCCCATGAATCGCAGCACGCCAGGCCTCCCTGTACATCACCAACCTCCGGAGTTCACTCAGACTCACGTCCATCAAGTCAGTGATGCCATCCAGCCATCTCATCCTCTGTCGTCCCCTTCTTCTCCTGCCCCCAATCCCTCCCAGCATCAGAGTCTTTTCCAATGAGTCAACTCTTCCCATGAGGTGGCCAAAGTATTGGAGTTTCAGCTTTAGCATCATTCCTTCCAATGAACACCCAGGACTGATCTCTTTTAGAGTGGACTGGTTGAATCTCCTTGCAGTCCAAGGGACTCTCAAGAGTCTTCTCCAACACCACAGTTCAAAAGCATCAATTCTTTGGTGCTCAGCCTTCTTCACAGTCCAACTCTCACATCCATACATGACCACTGGAAAAACCATAGCCTTGACTAGACGGACCTTTGTTGGCAAAGTAATGTCTCTGCTTTTGAATATGCTATCTAGGTTGATCATAACTTTTCTTCCAAGGAGTAAGTGTCTTTTAATTTCATGGCTGCAATCACCATCTACAGTGATTTTGGAGCCCCCCCGCCAAAATAAAGTCTGCCACTGTCTCCCCATCTCTTTCCCATGAAGTGATGTGGAAGTTAGCATTTCCTGAGCTTATTTGCAGAAGGAACGCTTGCTGTGGGTCACAGCTAGTGACACTCAGAGAACACAGTGCACTTCTGCAGAAGCAACTGATGGACCTGGAGACAATTTTTAATGTATTTTAGTTTTTCAATTAAAGCTAAAGGGGAGATGAGGGTATATTATGTGAGGAGTGGTGGCAAGTAAAGAGGAAGACAGTCTTATTTTGAATCTTTTTTTGGGGAGTAGAAGTATACTTGTTTTCACTAAGGTGTGTCAAAAAATAGTGTGGATAATAATGAGGTATTTAAAAATCGACAAAATTAAACAATTTCTTATTTGTGACGCAGAACTTTTAGAATGCAGTGAGTTGGTTCTTATTACTTTGCACAGTTCCTGACCTATGGTGGTTGATAATTTGTGAGTGTGTATGTAGTGGATGAGTGCATTTGTCTTTATTGTGATCCTTAAGATCAGAGGTGTCCACCACTACCCGCCCATCTCCACCCCCAGTCCATGGAAGCATTGTCTTTCATGAAACCAGCCCCTGGTGCCTAAAATATTGGGCACCGCTGCTTAAGATAATTTGGTTTCATGGAGTTTATTACTTAAAGAAAGCTAGAGGAAAATGAGTTATTTTCAGCTCCTGATCCTTGGTGACTGTGCTTTACCTTTTCTAGTTTGGTAAACTGAGGGAAAACTGTTGAAAACTTCTGAAACAAGCGGGAACTTCTGCTGGTTTGTGTGGTCGGTCTTGAAGTCATATCTGACTCTGCAACCCAGTGGACATAGTCCACCAGGCTCCTCTATCTATGGAATTTCCCAGGCAAAAATACTGGAGTGGGTTGTCATTTCCTCTTCCAGGGGATCTTACTGACCCAGGATTCAACCCACGTCTCCTGCATTGGCAGGCGGGTTTTTTTTTTTTTTTTTACCATTGAGCCACCAGGGAAGCTCCTGCTGGTTTAACCTGATCTAAAAATTCCTTGGAGTTGAATGTAATATTTCTTTTACCTGTGGCTGACTTCATGGTTTCTAGGGACTTGTTCCTTTTTATGACTTTTGTGACTGCCACCAAAGGAGAATTAATTTTATTTAGACCTTTTTTTAAACTAAAGAAATTCCTTATGAAAATACGTAAGTTAAGGCTTAATCTGATGGTGAAATCCCTGGCCTTTTGTGTGTGCACACACGTGCATGTTGTGTGTAGGATTGTTTATACTATAACTTTGCAGTTTTACTGATGAGAAAAAAAGATTGCACTTGGATAAAACAGTACTTAAGGAGTTAATTTTCCACATGTTTAATATAATGCCCTCCTATTGAAGTCAGTGTTCCTTAATCATTAGTCAAATACTATTTGTACATAATCTAAGGACAGTGAAAGGCCTGACTATAAAAGCAGTCTTAAATTAAAAATTAGTGCAGACAAGCTATTCTCAGGTAATCCAGATGGTGGTAGTATATGGTTTCTAGAGCCATATGATTGACACTAAATTTTAGTAGGAATCTGATACCCCTGGAATATAGTTTGAAAATATGCTATTTTTGATTACAAATTCCTTTGCATTTTTATCAGGCACAGGTAGAAATGCTAGCACATAAATAATGGATGGAATAATAAATTCAGTATTTCACAAGCTCCTAACTTTTGTCAGTGCTAAATTTATTTTGCATAGGGCCTTGAATAGGTTTGACCTCCCTCTTGGATACAATCAGTGATTAAAATTGTATGAAAAATCATTTATTTTAAAAGTCACACTTTGAAGTTTCCCATAGTGGGGTTAGAATGTTTTAATTGTTTTGATAGTTTAACTCCAGGTCTTGTAGATAAGCTGCTCAGAAAGCCATTGGTAAAGGATTCAGTTTTCCTACTGCGCCCTGAAGTGTGTTGCTTGGTTAGCAGGCTATCATGTTAAAAATGACCCCAAATTACCACACGTTCTCTCTCGAAACACAGTTGGAAGCATTCCATTTTGAAAACTAGAGGTAGAGTTACTTGTCTGTAGTTCTTCCAAGCAAAGCAGAAAGTTAGGAATTTGTTTATAAGAATATTATGATTTAATCTAACTGTGGTGCTGCTATGTAGTGTTTTTAATTTGCAGTAAAATTGAAGTAAGACTAGTGTTTTGAATGTAGTCTACTACTTACTTAAACTGTGCTGTATTTAATCAGCTTATTTGCACAATGAAACGTCTAGATATCTAAGTTCTTTGGTTAAAAATTAAGTCAGGGCTCTCAAATCTTTTAAGAAAAGATTTGAGTAAAATAATAGCAAGGAATAAACAATAGGAGAAGAAACCATTAAGAACAAAAAATCCTCTAAAAATATCTTGGAGAAATTAAAAGATGTTTTCTCACTCAAGGTTCTACGGCGAGTGAACATGTGAGTTAGTATCATCTTCTTCTAAGGTGAAATATATGCGGCTTTCAAAAATACTAGATAAAATGAGAAGCTACAACAGATTACAGTGGAGCGTTTGTAATCTGAATTTTATGGAGAACTAAAAAAAAGGCATTATAGAGTTTCTTAGCATTACGCAAAGACAATGTGTGGTGAATATGGCCTAGTATTTTGTTGCAAATCAATGATGTGGGACACACCTGGGTCAGGTGTGGTGAATTTCCACTTCTGTAGAAAGCAAGGGGAGTGTGTTGTACATTGCATCTTTATTGCTGAACCGTGGAGCTCCGCCTTTTTAGTGCCTGTGTTGATATATGTATGGTATTGTGCTCAGTCCTGTCCAACTCTTTGCGACCCTTTGGACTGTAGCCCGTGAGGCTTCCCTGTCCATGGGATTTTCCAGACAAGAATACTGGAGTGGGTTGCCGTTTTCTCCCCCTGGGGATTTATCATGCATAGATGCTGATATATATGTACTGATATCAGCATATATGGGCTTCCATGGTGGCTCAGACCGTAAAGAATCTGCCAGCAGTGTGAGAGACCCAGGTTCTGCCCTTGGGTCAAGAAGATCCCCTGGAGAAGTGAATGGCAACCCACTCCAATATTCTTGCCTGGAGAATCCCATGGACAGAGGAGCCTGGAGGGTTGCAGTCCATAGACTTGCAAAGAGTTGGACATGACTGAGTGAATAACACACACACACACACACACACACACACACACACACACACACACACGAGCATATATATTGTGATATATTTTCTTAATAAACATGTATTTTTAAGATAAAAATAATCATTTAACTTAAAATTTTTGGTGAACTAAATGTATGAAATAAAAAGTATTTTATGCTGGAGAGAGTATATGGATCTTTCCAGTGGCTGTTCCCTTAGAGTTACCATTTTTCTGTTTGCACAAGATGCACTATAAACAAAAGTGTTAAGGTGCTTGTTACTTGATACCTTTGAGTGCTGGCCACCTTCCCTTGCTTTTCCTCAAAGCTGAGGTCATTTAAGATAATCAGAGTTTGACCTGGAATGAATTGGAGCATTCTCCATTCTTAGGAAAGGAGAAAATAAAAGAACTGATGTCTCTTCGAGGTGATGATTGAAGGGATGCTATAAAATATTTAGATTCTTTTAGGAAAACCAGGAAAAAGTTAAAACATGGTAAAAGTGAACTGGAATGTCTTATTCAAGGTGTTGATTTTCAGTTTATTCTAACCTGAAAAAACATCAGTTTCCAGCTCCTACTTTTTCTCTGACAGTTGAAGCAAGGCACCAAAAATGGCCCCAGGTGGGGCAAATATGATGGCATGTTTGTGATTTGATAGTTTTAGACAGTAGATAAAATCCATCCTAATTGGAGTTACATGATGGAAGGAAGCTGGTTCTATCCTGCGACTGTGCATTTGAACAATCAAGAGATAGCTTTCAGTGTTCAGTGGTGTTCACCCTGAGATCTTTCAGAAGCACTGTACTTCCTGGAAAAGAAAAATCACACCACTTAACAAACTACACAAGATTTGGCAAGAATTATTTAGAAATGTTTAGAATCTTTCTCTTAACCTCAAAACATAACACATGCAGAACTGATTACATGTATTTAACATAGATTAATTGCTTCTTTCAGGACTATTGCTTCAGCTTTTTTTGTGGTTCCAATGCCTACAAACAAAGGTACTTTTAGCTCATACTGGACTTGATGGCTATTAAATCTTCTAACAGGAGGATTCCCTAGAGAACAGGACCTCTGTGACAGCCTTTGTAAGGACAGATGATTTCTCTTGATCCCAGGACATCCACATTTTAAGAGGGATTTCCTTCTTTGATATCTACATATTTTTCCTACTCTTGATATTTTCACAGTGAAACCTAATCAGAGCTGTTTCTTTTCCTGTAATTTTTTTTTGGGGGGGGTACTTCATCTAGGCCTTCATATGTTGGATGTCTGTTTAACATCATGATAATCCTTTTGGAAAGAGAATGTGCTTTTGCTTACATTGAATAACAGGGAATAGATGTCAGCATTCAGGAAATAATTATTACTCCAGGAGGGAATGTAGCTCTTTCAGAGGCCTGAGAGCTGGAGTTGGGTCTGAGTCGTGTGTTTTGTCCTTCACAGTATCCCTTGAAACTTCTTTATTTTTCCCAGCTCCTCTTAAAACATATCCCGATCTTGCACAAAGATGTTACTACGCTATGCTTTTTGAGCATCAAGACTAAATATTTTCATAGTAGGTTTCAGACAGACTGTCACTTACCTATTACCAAGTTCACTATATATTCCAAAAATATGGTTCCAAAAGGGGGGCCACATTCCTTTTGATGCTGACTGTATGGTTGATGTATTCCATTGTACAGGTTTACTTTAAGGTTAAAGATGGAAGGTTTTGAATGTTTGGTGCATGGAAGAAGAGTCTTCAGTTTGGTGGTAATGAACTGAGTCTCTGAGACTTCACATGTTGTGAAAGGGGTACCTGTGTTGCATCCTCACAGAGATGAGTCAATCTTGTACTTGTCATGTTGGTATGGGCAAGGCTTCTGGGCAGTTCACCATTTTTGCAAGTAATTATCAATGATGCTGGTAGTCATGGAATCTTTCAGAAGGATTTTGAGAGAACTGTCTCTATCAGGAACTTTTATTGACACTGGAACTTTCCAATGTCCATGGAACTTTCCTGATTAAATCTTGAGTTTGTAAGGAAGAGAGATTGAAAGTTTTCCAAGAAAGATACATATGTGATTGGGAAAAGATAATTGACTGGTAACTGGCAAGCTGGTGAGACCCCAAGTTATTTTTAGGGGTGTTGCCACCTTGTGATTAATCCACTTTCTTTCCCCACCTCTAAATTTATGATTTCTCTTTTCCTGTAACTTCAGATTTAGTTGCTGTACGTCTTGAGCTCCAAGAAGAATGCATGCTATAGTACATTTGACTTCCTTTCTCAACTGGCAAATTCTTTGGTTATGTAGTAGTTCAACTTTCTGGCATACAGAACCTCCATCAGCCAGTTCATCCAGATCATAAGCTACTGGTCGTCTGATTGATTGGCTACTCTGGGGGTAGGTCCCAACAGTAGACCAGTCAGGAGGCTCCATGAAGTAGGGTTGGGAAGAGAGGGGTATGACAGGAAAAATAAAACAAGGTTGATGCTTTCTTGGTCGGGACTGTAGATCAGGAAATGATCAGGTATTTCCTTAAAAAAAAGGAGGGGGGAGGGGAATGAGATGAGGGCATGTCAAGCACCTAATGATTTAAAAATTCAGCTACAGTATCTCAATGACTAAATTATGGAAACAGAAGCAGGTAAATTCAGGTGAAGCCGGAAAATCCTACATTGTTTCAGGCACTTTGTTGTGATAAAAATGAGAAGGATGAAATGAAAATCTTGTGCTTTTTATAACTCAGTTGTTACATCACTGGATGGATTCCATAGTGATAGGAGAAGGAGGGTAGTGAATGTGTAGAGCAGAGTGTTCATAGTCTCTAGGCCTTGTGAATAGCAATGCAACATGTATTTGCCTCCATCTGTACTAGAGGTGGCAAGAGCCAGTGTAATTCATTTTGAATACAGGGTCTGAGTCCATCAAAGGCTGGTGCACTGAGCGGGGTGTAATGGCACAGAGGAGTTGGTGTTTGCCAGTGGTGTGCTCTGCTGGTCTATGCTGAAGTCCATAGAAAGTGCCAAAAAGGAGCAGGAAAGTGACCTCCCTCTTGGGCTGTGTTTTTACTCACATGTTCTATGCTTGTTGACAACAAACAAAATGATCCCCATTCCTTATTGCTAAGGAGATCTATTAAATTTCTTAGTATAGGATGTTACCTATTACAGAAGTATGGCAACCCAGGTGTTCCTGGCTAACTTACCAGTGTCCCTAGACAATCAATCCTATTAAGTAGTTACTCACTGGTCTGCAATGGGGCTATGGTTTCATCCTGTCCAGGAACCTCAGCCTAGCTCTCTGATGGTGAGAGAGGGACCTGTAGGCATCAGTCCAGTATCTCATCGGTAAGTGTGTGTGTGGGGGGGTGGGCATGATTATTTGTGTGTGCGTATGCTGTGCTTTGGGGCCATTCTGCTTTGCACTGAGGGCGTATGCTGGCTGGACAGCTCTGCTCCATTCTTGCACCTTTGTTTGACCAGCAGTCTGTCCAGGCATGATCTTCTCATAGAGATAGAAGAGGTATAAAAGGATGGGAACACACGAGGTTTCTTAAAGCCTAGACTTGCTACTGGCACACTGTCATTGCTGCCTTCTATTGGACAAGGAAGTCACATGTCCAAATCTGCAGTCAGATACCTTCTCCCACCCCTAAGATCCTTATTAGCTACCAGCTATCTGTTTTCACCTCCTTTTGAATTTGCTTTTCTAAAATGTCACATAAACGGGAATTCTAATCTGTAGTCTTTTGTGTTTGGCTTCTTAGGCTAAAGCATAATGATAGTGAGATTCATCCATGTTGTTGCACAGATCAGTACATCGTTCATTTTATTGCTGAGTACCTTTTTATTGTTGTTAGTTTTAGGCTCAGTGGCCTAGTTTTGAGGCAGATTTAATTCCTGTTCTCTTAGCTATATGACTTTTCATGATTGAAAGATGTAGGTAAGGCTGTAGAGAATAGCTTCTAGGAGCCACAGTTCAGTTCAGTTCTGTCACTTAGTTGTGTCTGACTCTTTGTGACCCCATGGACTGCAGCACTCCAGGCCTCCCTGTCCATCACCAACTCTCGGATTTACTCAGACTCATGTCCATTGAGTCGGTGATGCCATCCAACCATCTCATCCTCTGTTGTCCCCTTCTCTTCCTACCTTCAATCTTTCCCAGCATCAGGGTCTTTTCAAATGAGTCAGTTCTTCGCATCAGGTGGCCAAAATATTGGAGTTTCAGCTTCAGCATCAGTCCTTCCAATAAATATTCAGGACTGATTTTCCTTTAGGATGGACTGGTTGGATCTTCTTTCAGTCCAAGGGATGCTCAAGAGTCTTCTCCAACACCACAGTTCAAAAGCATCAATTCTTCAGTGCTCAGCTTTCTTATAGTCCAATTCTCATGACTACTAGAAAAACCATAGCTTTGACTAGACAGACCTTTGTTGGCAAAGTAATGTCTCTGCTTTTTAATATGCTGTCTGGCTTGGTCACAACTTTTCTTGCAAGGAGCAAAGGTCTTTTAATTTCATGGCTGCAGTCACCATCTGCAGTGATTTTGCAGCCCAGAAAAATAAAGTCTCTCACTGTTTCCACTGTTTCTCCATCTATTTCCCATGAAGTGATGGGACCAGATGCCATGATCTTAGTTTTCTGAATGTTGAGTTTTAAGCCAGCTTTTTCACTCTTCTCTTTCACTTTCATCAAGAGGCTGTTTAGTTCTTCTTCACTTTCTGCCATAAGGGTGGTTTCATTTGCATATCTGAGGTTACTGATATTTCTCCTGGCAATCTTGATTCCAGCTTGTGCTTCATCCAGCCCAGCATTTCATCCAGCCCATGCATGATGTACTCTGGATGTAAAGTAAATAAGCAGGGTGACAATATACAGCCTTGACGTACTCCTTTTCCTATTTGGAACCAGTCTGTTGTTCCATGTCCAGTTGTAACTGTTGCTTCCTGATCTGCATACAGGTTTCTCAGGAGGGAGGTCAGGTGGTCTGGTATTCCCATCTTTTAAGAATTTTCCAGAGTTTGTTGTGGTCCACACAGTCAAAGCTTTTGGCATAGTCAATAAAGCAGAAGTAGATGTTTTTCTGGAACTCTCTTGCTTTTTTGATGATACAACGGATGTTGGCAACTTGATCTTTGGTTCCTCTGCCTTTTCTAAATCCAGCTTGAACATCTGAAAGTTCATGGCTCATGGACTCTTAAAGCCTGGCTTGGAGAGTTTTGAGCATTACTTTACTAGTGTGTGAGATAAGTGCAATTGTGGGGTAGTTTGAGCATTCTTTGGCATTGTCTTTCTTTCTAGGAGCCACAGAGTTTCCTAGAAAACTTGGAAACAGTTTCACAGTGTTTAAGTGAAAAGTTGATGCTGGGGGAACTAGATTATAAAGTGAGACTTGGAAGAAATATTTGAAAACATCATGTGAAGTATGCGAACCAGGGAGAAAACTGAAGGTACTGAAATTAGTGTAAGGAGTAGGTCAGCAAGAGGCTATTGGGCAAGTTGTTAAGAAGGTGGGATAATTTTACAACTGTGGTTTCAGAGGAGATAATGAGATACTTTTTGACTGGGGTTTATAGTATATTATTACAGTTTTAAGTATTGCACTAAACTCAGGTTAAATTTGTGCAACTTGTATCAGTGAAGAAAAAGTAGAACTGATATCTTGAAGTCATTGGTGCTTTTCTACATTTCTCCCAGCCTGTGAACACACACATTTGATTTCTTTACATTTGATTTGCTTGTATAATTTCCCTCAGCTTCATTCATCCTTCTCAGTGCTTTTAGAGAAGGGTGCCTGGTAAATTTTCCATCAATATTTGCTTAGTATCTGGGTGAGTGAGTGAGTGAAGTCGCTCAGTTGTGTCTGACTCTTTGCGACCCCATGGACTGTAGCCTACCAGGCTCCTCCCTCCATGGGTATCTGGGTAGTAAAGTGAAAGTTGCCCAGTCCATGTCCTACTCTTTGCGACCCCATGGACTATACAGTCCGTGGAATTCTCCAGGACAGAATATTGGAGTGGGTAGTCTTTCCCTTCCCCAGGGGATCTTCCCAACCCAGGGATCAAATCCAGGTCTCTCGCATTGGAGGTGGATTCTTTACCAGCTGAGCCACAAGGGAAGCCCAAGAACACTGGAGTGGGTAGCCTGTTCCTTCTCCACTGGATCTTCCTGACCCAGAAATAGAACCGGGGTCTTCTGAATTGCAGGTGGATTCTTTACCAACTTAGCTATCGTATCTGGGTAGATATTCCCCAAGTTTTCTAATTATTCTTTATCTGTTTCTCTCATAAGTGTTGGACATGTATTTACAACTTCTTTTGTGTATTCCTACTAGTTATCCTACAGGGAGCTTAAACTGATGCCATGAATCTGACCAACAGACCTCTTCTCTTTTTCTGTACCTTCCAATTGGGGTAATAGCATCTCCAACCCTACTGATGCTGAAATAGCTTCTGGCTCTGAATCCCTTCTCTGTTCCTAGATTTATTTCAGATCTTCATGCTCTCTTATGAGATTACAACAGCAGCCATCTAGCAGTTCTCCCTGCATGAATTTAAAGTTGCCTTATCTTTGTGGTTGGATATTGATTTAGTGTTTCAGTTTTTCCCTTAGTTCTTGACTCTGAGGCTGGATAACGCATGTGTGATATGTTTACTCAATGGCTTTCTGGGTAGTATTTCAGTTTCTTAATTTGATAACTTTGATCATTTTATTTTTTCAAAGAAGTTACATAAGAGTAAAATATTCCAGCAAACTTAATAGTTTTTAATAATGCTTGATGATATGTGATTGTGAAGGTCAACAGAAATAGCTAAAAACAGATATAAAATTGCCACTGAAATTCACTTTTCCATGTTATTTTCATCTCTAGTTATATGGATGCAGCAAAACAACTATCACCTTCTAGGTAATAATTAACTGAAGTATAAGGGTGGTGTTTGTCTATAAGCTCAGAGTAGATTTTGGTTGAGTAGTACTGGCAAAAAAAAATCTGAATAAACTGATAGTATTTTTAAAACTGGTGTTTGAAAACCTTTTGTAATGTGATTCTATATAAACTCATCTAAAAATTTGTACTAGAAGAAATCCTGTCCTTAGCCAGGTCATTATACTTTGTTTCCTAAAGACTGAGGACTGCATCCGTGTTATCAACCTCATATGGACTTAGTCTGAGTTGTTTATTTACTCATACGATGATTGGATATATTGTAAGAACAAAGCTTCTTGGACAACTGTCTCTCCTGTAGTTCTAAAATACATTGCATAATTCAAACAATGTAAATGTATGCAAAAGGCTTCAAGTCTGATTTTTCAGATGATAAATTGAATGCAGGTGTTCATATTTACCTCATTGTAAGATGGCCTATTTTGTTTCTACTTGACACATTCTGAGTAGGATTCTATAATGGCAGAGCGAGAAACTTGTGCATGCATGCCTTTGGTTTAGTATTTCTCCAGTGCATATAGTCTTTGTTGGGCAAGCTTCCCAGGCTGCTTTGCAGAAATAAAACTGCAAGTGATGCTGAAGCTGGAAAAATAGGTACATGATTGGATTATTTGTAACCGTGGACCATTACATGATCACCATAAAACAATAGTCCCTTACTTTTTTGTGTTATAAAAGCTCTGACACTTGTTGAATCCCTCTCCAGAAAAATAACTGCATTATACACAAAATAATATTTTTAGAGGTTTTTCCAGTCCCTCTGAGTCCTTTTCATTTACTTTATGTTAACAACTCTGCCGCGTTCTCATATGTTGTTGATGGAAATGTAAATTGAAGCCATCTCAGTGGGCGACAATTTAGAATTACTTACCTAATTAGAATGTACATATTCCTGTTTCAGGGTAAAGATAACCAACTGAACATGGATCTAGTTTTGTTTACTACCATAACCTCATTAAAGTCCCTTAGCAAGGGACTAAAAACGATGTGAACCCACAGGAAGAAGGAGAATGGGAAGTGGTGATGGCAAACAAATAACGAGAAAGAAGGTGAATGCGTAGTAACTGACAGCAGTGAATCTGAGAAGGCTGAATTAGAAGGGAATTGTAGGGGAAGCTAAAAATTAAAATGGACTGCAATAGAATTGCTCAAAAGTTCAGGAACTAGTAGCCCCAGGTACCCCTAGACAGAGGATGAGCTGGTTGGATGGTATCACTGACTCAGTGGACATGAGTTTGAGCAAACTCTAGGAGAAGAGTGAAGGGTAGGGAAGCCCGGTGTGCTGCAGTCCATGGGGTCACAAAGAATCAGGCATGACTTAACAACTGAACAGCAACAACCCTCAGAACTGAGTGAAGGGGGACAAAATTAGGAGACCTTAGCGGAACGTAAAAACTACTAAAAAGTAGTCTGATCTCCAAATCACCTTCTCTACTCTATGACCCTTCTCATCCCCACTATAGAAGCAGGCTGGGGGGAAGAGCTCCCTCCATCTGGAAGAGAACACTGGTTGAAGGTGGGGAGTGCCTTGCCCCAAACAATGGCTAACAGACCATGTGTGTACTGCCTTCCTGATGGGAGAAGCCCTTGGCGTCTTCTCCCACTCAGCAGCACATATCTTGGTGGCTTGGTTTTCTCTCCTGGCTGGACATTGGGAATGTTTTATTTGAATAATATGTTTAGTCTAAGAAGGAAGACCTAAAAGTACTAACCTCAGAGATTCCCTGGTAATCATCTCAACCCCATCACCCTGTAGTGAAGCTCACGATTTACAAACCCCACTCCTGCACTCATTGCTGAATAGGTTTACCATCCCACTTGAAGAATTCACTTACCACTGAAGATAGAGACCAAAACAAAGAGAAAAGCATACCGTGAGAAAACAGCGCATATGCAGAGAAAGGAAAACTCTTAGAAAGTTAATATCATTACAGAAGTAAAACTTCATTGCAAACGTGAACTAGGATCAGAATGCTCAAACAAATTAATGTTCAGAGGATAAAAACAAGATCTGGAGTTAAAACCTGAGGATCTTTCCCCAAAATATTGAAAGATGAAATACAGTGAAGAAAAGAAAATTAGAAGTCCAATAAATAAAAAGTAAGCATTCAATGACAAAACTTTCCCAAAGAGAAAATTGAGAGGAAGAAATACTAAAGAAATAATGCAACAAAAAGTATTTTTTTTAAAGCTTACCTCTTGCAGTCCTTTTCTCAGAAAGCTACTAGAGAATGTGTACAGAGAGTTATTCAGAAAAATTACATGGGTGTTGGAAATTCATGGCAGGAGAAAGACGAAGAGTACCCCCAGGATGGTGTTGGGTGTTCTCAGGATGATAGCTGTGTGTCACTGTCACCAGTCCCTGCTGAAAAAGGTCAGAAGACTCCAAGGGTGACTTCTTCAGGAATACAAAGTTGGTGAATACCTTACCTGTCTGAATATCTTCAGAGTAGATCTAAACAAATAGTTATTTGCTGTTGAATGAGTCAGAAAACTAAACAGTTGAAACAAAAGAGAAGCTATAACTCCAGGAAAAACAAAGACTTGTGTAGGAAAGGAATTTCAGTGTATAACTTAGCTATGAGTAATGATGACATAGTCACTAATGTAAACACTCGATGTAATTAAAAATGAAATGGGAAATAGCAAGTGTTGGTGTGTATTGTGATGCGGGGAGGAGAGGAGACAAAATTCTTCTATATCTGAGGGCTAACTCAGAAAATAGAGCTGTATGTTCTTTAGAGAGATGGTGTGATAGTAAACTATTTCAGTCGTTCAGGCCTGACAGTATTCTGTTTTTTACCCTTACTGTGTCCTCCTGGTAAGTGAAGTCTCTTTCTCTGTTCCTTGATTCTGGATTGAGCCTGCTAGCTTGCTTTGGGATTTTTGCAGAGGAGATATAGATAGAGGCATGAATGTGCTTCTGCTGTTGGGTTTGCCCTTTGTTGCATCAGTTGTCCTAGGGAAGGCACAGTCTGGTCGCTGTCCCTCCAGTGTGGCCTGTAGTGTGTGACCCACGGATCAGAAGGGCCACAGCTGACCTAAAATCCTGCAGGTTACTGCACAGTCAGCCTCAGCCATCCCACCACTGTGAGAAAGAAGTCGATTGCTGTGTGCTACTGAGATTTGTGTATTTGTTAATCCCCGGTGGCTCAGACGGTAAAGAATCTGCCTGCAGCGCAGGAGACCTGTGTTCGATCCCTGGGTAAGGAAGATCCCCTGGAGGAGGTGATGACAACCCACTTCAGTACTCTCGCCTGGAGAATCCCCATGGACAGAGCAGCCTGGGGGGTTCAGTCCATGGGGTCACAAAGAGTTGGACTAAGCACAACACACAGTAGTTGACTTGTTACACATGGAAATGAATATTAGAGGTGTCAACTGAAAGAAGGAAAAGTGATTGCCTGTGGTGAAGACAAAGTAGAGCAAAGGGAGTGAGGTTGACTTTGTCATAACAAATCTTGTAGAGATAGTTGGTTCTTTGAGCTATGTGCTTTGATAACTGAAATCAATGAACTGAAAATTTAGAAAACAAAACAGATGACATGATTTTGTACTTGGAGTGTGTAGAGGAAATCTAGTGGATGGACAAATGATCAAGGCAGTCGGGGTGCTAGTAATAAAATTTTCTATGTCTTCAACCATAGTCTGCTGGTTGATGAAGGACAGTCTAGAAAAGTGAGCATTAACTAATCAAGAACCAGTGGAGGTTTTGCAGGATTGGATGCCTCATTCAGGGTCACTGGGAGAGGAGAGTAAGAGAAATGATGGTTGGAAGTTCCAGTCAGATTGGATTATGAAATGGAAAGTTTCAGAGGAGTTTCAGCTGAAGGTAAAAATAAAGTTCTCCACAATAGGAATTAGTTGTTCAAGTGAAAATAAATTCTAGCAAGGAAATGGCTAGAATATTTAAAGTTTGTGCACATGGACCTTGGATTCAGCCAGTATAATGTCAGTAATCGGAGTAAAATAGAAGACTGATCCCACATGTCTGAAATGGCAGAGCCTATGAAGTAGTGGCAGACAACAGTATTATGAAGACTGGAAGATTTGTCGAGATGGGGTGCATTTTGGAGGGACAGAGGGTTTGCACAGAAAGAGAGGTGTAAGGGTCTGGAATGTTAATCCTGCCTGCGAGGCATGAAGTCAGTGGTGGTTGGGAAAATCAGGAGAAAGCACTTGAGAGAGATGGTGAGAAATGGGTGTTTCATATCTAGGAGGCGAAGACTCAGTAAGTAATGAATTTGCAGCAAAACAGGATGGTAGATGGGAAAGGGCAGCGAAGGAGGTGGTTAACTCTAGGATGATGGTCCATGGAGACTGACTGAGCAGCGCGAGAGGTATATTGCAAGCTACTGGACAGTAGTCACTTAACGATTACATAGAAAAGATGGAAAAAGAATATACACATAACAAAAGTTACCAACTGTATGTGACTTACAGAATGAAATGAAATGAGAAGAGACTATGTTTGTCATTGTCACAAGTGAGAATAAAATTATTCTTTAAACCTTTTTATCCCCATTTTATCTTTATTCTTCCAGTTTCACTGCCAGTGTGTCTTCCATTTTTCTTAACAGAAACTAAGTGGGAGGAAAGTAGAAGGAAAAGGTTGTACACAATTTCAGAGTTACCCCCAGTATCAGTACAGAACACATAGAACTCTATATAGCCATTAGATATCACTGAATAGCTATTACTGAATAACTAATTTTTAAACCTTGATTTGGGGCTCCCTGGTGGCTCAGATAGTGAAGAATCTGCCTGCAGTGTGGGAGACCTGGGTTTGATCCCTGGGTCGTGAAGATCCCCTTGGAAAAGGGAATGGCAATCCACTGCAGTTTTCTGGCCTGGAGAATTATGTTGGCAGAGGAGCCTGGCAGGTTATAGTCCATGGGGTCGCAAAGAGCTGGACGCAACTGAATGACTAACACTTTCAGTTTCCCTTTCAAACCTTAATTTGTACGTGCTGTGCTATTTCTGCTTTATTGACTATGCCAAAGCCTTTGACTGTGTGGATCACAATAAACTGTGGAAAATTCTGAAAGAGATGGGAATACCAGACCACCTGACCTGCCTCTTGAGAAATCTGTATGCAGGTCAGGAAGCAACAGTTAGAACTGGACATGGAACAACAGACTGGTTCCAAATAGGAAAAGGAGTACATCAAGGCTGTATATTGTCACCCTGCTTATTTAACTTCTATACAGAGTACATCATGAGAAACGCTGGACTGGAAGAAACACAAGCTGGAATCAAGATTGCCAAGAGAAATATCAATAATCTCAGATATACAGATGACACCACCCTTATGGCAGAAAGTGAAGAGGAGCTAAAAAGCCTCTTGATGAAAGTGAAAGAGGAGAGCGAAAAAGTTGGCTTAAAGCTCAGTATTCAGAAAACGAAGATCATGGCATCTGGTCCCATCACTTCATGGCAAATAGATGGGGAAACAGTAGAGACAGTGTCAGACTTTATTTCTTTGGGCTCCAAAATCACTGCAGATTGTGACTACAGCCATGAAATTAAAAGACGCTTACTCTTTGGAAGAAAAGTTATGACCAACCTAGATAGTGTATTCAAAAGCAGAGACACTACTTTGCCGACTAAGGTCCATCTAGTCAAGGCTATGGTTTTTCCTGTGGTCATGTATGGATGTGAGAGTTGGACTGTGAAGAAGGCTGAGCACCAAAGAATTGATGCTTTTGAACTGTGGTGTTGGAGAAGATTCTTGAAGGTCCCTTGGACTGCAAGGAGATCCAACCAGTCCATTCTGAAGGAGATCAACCCTGGGATTTCTTTGGAAGGAATGATGCTAAAGCTGAAGCTCCAGTACTTTGGCCACCTCATGCAAAGAGTTGACTCATTGGAAAAGACTCTGATGCTGGGAGGGATTGGGGGCAGGAGGTGAAGGGGACGATGGAGGATGAGATGGCTGGATGGCATCACAGACTCGAAGGACGTGAGTCTGAGTGAACTCCGGGAGGTGGTGATGGACAGGGAGGCCTGGCGTGCTGCGATTCATGGGGTCACAAAGAGTCGGACACGATTGAGTGACTGAACTGAACTGAACTGAACTGAACTGTGCTTAGTCACTCAGTTATGTCTGACTCTTTGCGACCCATGAACTGTAGCCCACAAGGCTCCTCTGTCCATGGGGATTCTCAGGCAAGATTACTGGAGTGGGTTGCCAGGCCCTCCTCTGGGGGATCTTCCCAACCCAGGGATTGAATCCAGGACTGCCGCATTGTAGGTGGATTCTTTACTGTCTGAGCCACTAGGGAAGCCCTTAATTTGTATGGTTAACTATATTATAGCCCCTAACTATCTAGACTTTATCAAGGAATAACCATAGATGAGACACTATGCCAGACACCCCACATGGCTATTATGCTAGTTCTTTTCAGTCGTTTTTTCCTCCATTTCTGAAAATGGAAGCAGCTTGAGGGACAGACTTGTTTAAGTATTTTCTCCCCAGTCAGATAACTTGTTATGTAGAAGGACAGAGTTGAAACCCAAGTCTGTTTGACTTCAACATCAATGCTCCTAACTACTTGGCAACAGTGCATCAAGTTCAGTCAAGTACACGTATACTTTCATTAATTAAGCAGACCCCCATCGATGGACTTGTTATGAATCTTAATGCACAGATTGCAAATTGCTTTAAATTACTGCTAGAAAAAAGTAAGAAGAGGAACAAATTGAGGAGTAATAGCCCATGTTTATCATGGTGCTCACCAGATTTAATATTTTATAGTAGACATATTGTTTTTAGATTTGCATGCTCAGAGCTTTAAATGCTCTGCAACTTAATTATTACCAGGACATCAGATTGATTTGCTGAAAGCATTAAATATATATGTTTGGAAACAAAATCTTAACTCCTGAAAGCATATATTTCTTGAGAATATAACAATTATGTTGCATATTACATTATACTACATAAATACTGTATAAAGTTTTTTTTCCAGTAAAAGCAAGGACCGTGTGCATGTGTCAAGGGTGAAAATTAAATCTTCATGTTAACCTTGTCCCTTAGTCTTACTTCTCAGAGGCAAACAGGTTCTCCTGAGACCTTCTGAAGGGATGCAAATTCATTCTTAACCTTTTATTTTCCATCTGTAGGCATCCATTCTGAGGAACTACAGTTCCTCTGTTACCTGTTTTGTCACTCTGCCTCTTGCATAGCAATCACCTTGAGACTGTTCCTACTCTCCTAGCAATTCTCTTTTTTCCTCACCTATTAGAATATCTTGCTTTCTGCATCCTATGTCTTCCCTTTTCTCACTGTGCTTCCCAAGTTTGTGGAGCACCATCACCTGAGAAAGAGTATGTGGGGAACTTCTGCGTTCCCAGGCATGTAAGGAACTTAGAAATGATCACCCTATCCTGACAGTACAAAGCTAAACAAACTGAAAAAAAAAAAAGTGTCTTAAATCTAACAGAGAAGTGAGATAACAGGACAGATTGGTGTCCTGAAACAGGCAAACACAGTGGAATAGGAAATGGCAACCCACTCCAGTATTCTTGTCTGGAAAATCCCATGGACAAAGGAACCAGGCGGGCTACAGTCCATAGGGTTGCAAAGAGATACAAGTGAAGTGACTTAGCACTCACACTCATGGTGGTTCTGTGTTTAGGTTTTGAGAAACCTCCATATTGTTTTCCACACTAGCTATACCAATTTATATTCCCGTCTACAACACACAAATGTTCTCTTTTTGCTACATCCTTACCAGCAGTATGTAATTTGTGATTTTTTTGATGATAGCCGTTCTGACAAGTGTGAAGTGATATCTCATTCTGGTTTTGTTTTGCATTTCTCTAATCAGCAATGCTGAGCATCTTTCCTGTGCCTGTTGATTACTTATAGGTTTTGTCTGGAAAGTGTCTCTCCAGGTCTTCAGCCTATTTTTTTTAAATTGAGTTGTTTGAAGTTTTGATGGTTTACATGAGCTGGTTATATGTTTTGGATATTAACCTTTTATTAGTCACATCGTTTGCAGGTATTTTCTCCCATTCAGGAGGTTGTCATTTAATTTTGTCAAAAGTTTGCTTTGCTGTGCAGAAGCTTTTAAGTTTAAGTAGATCCAGTTTATTTGTTTTTGTTTCCTTGCATTAGGAGGTAGAGAAAAAAAAAAACAAAAAAACCCAAAGCTTTCACAATTTATATGAAAGAGTGTTCCTATGTTTTCTTCGGTTTCCAGTCTTACATTTAAGACTTTAATACATTTTGAGTTTATTTTTGTATATGGTATAAGGAAATGTTCTAGTTTTATTCACCTACATGTAGCTGACTAGTTTTCCCAGCACCGCTAGTTGCAGAGACTGTGTTTTCTCCATTGTATATTATTGTCTTCTTTGGTGTCAATTAAATGATGGTGACAGCCTATCACTATTTCTGGGCTCTCTATTCTGTTCTTTTAAACTAGGTGTTTGTTTTTATGCCAGTACCATATTGGTTTTTTTTCTTTTTTTTTTTTTTTACCATAGTTGTGTAATATAGTTTGAAATCAGGGCGTTATGATACCTCCAGCGTTGCCCTTTTTTCTCAACATTGTTTTGGCTATTCAGAGTCTTTTGTAGTCCCATAGGAGTTTTAAAATTATTTGTTCTTTCTTTGAACAGTGGCATTGGTATTTTGATAGGGATTGCATTGAACCTGAGATTTTGATACTCCACATCATCACCAATTCTGGATATTGTCAGTGTTCTGGATTTCAGCCATTCTAATAGATGTATAGTGATATCTCATTGTTCTTTTAATTCACATTTTCATACAGAATTCATTGCTGGTGATAATGTAAAATGGCACATCCACTTGGGAAGACAATTTGACAGTTTCTTACAAAACTAAACATACTCTTAGCATATGATACAGCAGTTGCACTTACTGAAATAAGTGGAAAATTTGTATCTATACAAAAGCCTACACTTCAATATTTGTACCTGCTTTATTCATAGTCACCAAAACTTGGGAGCAACCAAGATTTCCTTATACACACATACACTGTGGTCCTTCCAGATAATGAAATATTCAGTTCAGTTCAGTCACTCAGTCGTGTCCAACTCTTTGCAACCCCATGAATTGCAGCAAGCCAGGCCTCCCTGTCCATCACCAACTCCCGGAGTTCACTCAAACTCACGTCCATCGAGTCAGTGATGCCATCTAGACATCTCATCCTCTGTCATCCCCTTCTCCTCCTGCCCCCAATCCCTCCCAGCATCAGGGTGTTTTCCAATGAATCAACTCTTCACATGAGGTGGCCAAAGTATTGGAGTTTCAGCTTTAGCATCAGTCCTTCCAATGAACACCCAGGACTGATCTCCTGCAGAATGGACTGGTTGGATCTCCTTGCAGTCCAAGGGACTCTCAAGAGTCTTCTCCAACACCACAGTTCAAAAGCATCAATTCTTCGGCCTGTTAAGAAACCTAGATTGAAAAAGTACATAGGAACTAAAATTCTACTGAGACTTTCAATGTTTCTGCAAGTCCATATTCTGCCTTCAGATAGGATATATAGCTTTTATGATTTTATATTGACAATCACTATCTTCTAAATTATGAAGAAATTCTTCGACTATTTATCTGATTTTCATTGTTGGCTGTTAAGTAGTCTTGTCCAGTTTGGATTCCTGCTTCTTTACAAGAGACTTTTTGTTTTTGTTCATTGGATTTGGTGTATTTTCATCTATATTCTGTAACATTGTTTAAATTTGGGGACTCGTTCTTTATTACTGCAATTAAAAATTATTGGTTGTTTGCTTCTCCAGACCCTTTAAGTTCTGCTGATTTTTATTAACATATTGGACTTTGACTCATATTGTTTTTCTGTTTTCTACCCTTCTAAATATTATCCTTATTTTATGAGTATAAACACTATCATTCTGGGACTGTTAAATCTTTATTGACTGTGTGGTTTCTCAGTTCAGTTCAGTTCAGTCGCTCATTCATGTCTGACTATTTGCGACCCCATGAATCGCAGCACGCCAGGCCTCCCTGTTCATCACCATCTCCCAGAGTTCACTCAGACTCACGTCTATCGAGTCCGTGATGCCATCCAGCTATCTCATCCTCCATCGTCCCCTTCTCCTCCTGCCCCCAATCCCTCCCAGCATCAGAGTCTTTTCCAATGAGCCAACTCTTCACATGAGGTGGCCAAAGTACTGGAGCTTCAGCTTTAGCATCATTCCTTCCAAAGAAATCCCAGGGCTGATCTCCTTCAGAATGGACTGGTTGGATCTCCTTGCAGTCCAAGGGACTCTCAAGAATCTTCTCCAACACCACAGTTCAAAAGCATCAATTCTTCGGTGCTCAGCCTTCTTCACAGTCCAACTCTCACATCCATACATGACCACAGGAGAAACCATAGCCTTGACTAGATGGACCTTACTCGGCAAAGTAACATCTCTGCTTTTGAATATACTATCTAGGTTGGTCATAACTTTTCTTCCAAGGAGTAAGCATCTTTTAATTTCATGGCTGCAGTCACCATCTGCAGTGATTTTTGGCGCCCCCCAAAATAACGTCTGACACTGTTTCCACTGTTTCCCATCTATTTGCCATGAAGCGATGGGACCAGATGCCATGATCTTCGTTTTCTGAATGTTGAGCTTTAAGCCAACTTTTTCGCTCTCCTCTTTCACTTTCATCAAGAGGCTTTTTAGCTCCTCTTCACTTTCTGCCATAAGGGTGGTGTCATCTGCATATCTGAGGTTATTGATATTTCTTTTGGCAATCTTGATTCCAGCTTGTGTTTCTTCCAGTCCAGCGTTTCTCATGATGTACTCTGTATAGAAGTTAAATAAGCAGGGTGACAATATACAGCCTTGACGGACTCCTTTTCTTATTTGGAACCAGTCTGTTGTTCCATGTCCAGTTCTAACTGTCGCTTCCTGACCTGCATACAGATTTCTCAAGAGGCAGGTTAGGTGGTCTGGTATTCCCATCTCTTTCAGAATTTTCCACAGTTTATTGTGATCCACACAGTCAAAGGCTTTGGCATAGTCAGTAAAGCAGAAATAGATGTTTTTCTGGAACTCTCTTGCTTTTTCCATGATCCAGCGGATGTTGGCAATTTGATCTCTGGTTCCTCTGCTTTTTCTAAAGCCAGCTTGAACATCAGGGAGTTCACGGTTCACGTATTGCTGAAGCCTGGCTTGGAGAATTTTGAGCATGACTTTACTAGCATGTGAGATGAGTGCAATTGTGTGGTGGTTTGAGCATTCTTTGGCATTGCCTTTCTTTGGGATTGGAATGAAAACGGACCTTTTCCAGTCCTGTGGCCACTGCTGAGGTTTCCAAATTTGCTGGCATATTGAGTGCAGCACTTTCACAGCATCCTCTTTCAGGATTTGAAACAGCTTAACTGGAATTCCATCACCTCCACTAGCTTTGTTCGTAGTGATGCTTTCTAAGGCCCACTTGACTTCACTTTCCAAGATGTCCGGCTCTAGATTAGTGATCACATCATCATGATTATGTGGGTCGTGAAAATCTCTTTTGTACAGTTCTTCTGCATATTCTTGCCACCTCTTCTTAATATCTTCTGCTTCTGTTAGGTCCATACCATTTCTGTCCTTTATCGAGCCCATCCTTGCATGAAATGTTCCCTTGGTATCTCTAATTTTCTTGAAGAGATCTCTAGTCTTTCCCAATCTGTTCTTTTCCTCTATTTCTTTGCATTGATTGCTAAAGAAGGCTTTCTTATCTCTTCTTGCTATTCTTTGGAACTCTGCATTCAGATGCTTATATCTTTCCTTTTCTCCTTTGCTTTTCGCCTCTCTTCTTTTCACAGCTGTTTGTAAGGCTTCCCCAGACAGCCATTTTTCTTTTTTGTATTTCTTTTCCATGGGGATGGTCTTGATCCCTGTCTCCTGTACAGTGTCACAAACCTCATTCCATAGTTCATCAGGGACTCTATCTATCAGATCTAGGCCCTTAAATCTATTTCTCACTTCCACTGTATAATCATAAGGGATTTGATTTAGGTCATACCTGAATGGTCTAGCGGTTTTCCCTACTTGCTTTAAGTCTGAAGTTTCTACAAAACATTTTTTGCCATTTTGACCTTATCTTTCATGTTAGTCTTTCGTTGCATTTCAGTTATATCTGGCTTTTCTGTTCATGTGTATATGTTGGTGATTGGTTGTACTTTGTGAGTTTTATGGTGGGGGTGGCTGTTGATTGTGAATTTCATTCTAAAGTGACCGGTCTGAACAGTAAATAGTGTGCCAAGGGGTGATGCCTGAGGAGAATATTCAGCTCAGTCCAGTCTCTCAGTCATGTTCAACTCTTTGTGACCCCATGGACTATAGCACGCCAGGCCTCCCAGTCTATCACCACCTCTCAGAGTCCACTCAAACTCATGTCCATCGAGTCGGTGATGCCATCCAACCATCTCATCCTCTATTGTCCTCTTCTCCTGCCTTCAGTCTTTCCCAGCATCAGGGTCTTTTCAAATGAGTCAGTTCTTCATATCAGGGGACCAAAGTATTGGAGTTTCAGCTTCAGCAACAGTCCTTCCAATGAATATTCAGGACTGATTTTCTTTAGCATGGACTGGTTGGATCTCCTTGCAGTCCAAGGGACTCTCAAGAGTTCTCCAACACCACAGTTCAAGAACATTAATTGTTCAGCACTCAGCTTTCTTTGTAGTCCATCTGTCACATCTGTACATGACTACTGGAAAAACTATAGCTTTGACTAGACAGTCCTTTGTTGGCAAAGTAATGTCTCTGCTTTTTAATATGCTGTCTAGGTTGGTCATAACTTTTCTTCCAAGGAGCAAGGGTCTTTTAATTTTATGGCTGCAGTCACCATCTGCAGTGATTTTGGAGCCCAAGAAAATAAAAGTCTGACACTGTTTCCACTGTTTCCCCATCTATTTGCCATGAAGTGATGGGACCAGATGCCATGATCTTAGTTTTCTGAATGTTGAGCTTTAAGCCAACTTTTTCACTCTCTTCTTTCACTTTCATCAGGAGGCTCTTCAGTTCTTCTTTGCTTTCTGCCATAAAGATGGTATCATTTGCATATCTGAGGTTATTGATAGGATAATATTATTAATACTAGTTTGGGCTCCAGGTTCAGGGAGGCAGAGGATTCTCAGCATCTACGTATTTGCATGTTTTTCGTGTGATCAGTGATAACACTTTGGCCCCCATGCCTGATAATGTCCACATTTTGTGCAACTACACCTTAATTGACTTGGGGGTGGTTTAGTTGCTCAGTCGTGTCCGACTCTTTGAGACCCCATGGACTGTAGCCCACCAGGCTCCTCTGTCCATGGGATTCTCCAGGCAAGAATGGAGTGGGTTGCCATTTCCTTCTCCAGGGGATCTTCCCGACCCAGGAATTGAACCCGGGTCTCCTGCATTGCAGGAAGATGATTTACCAACTGAACTTACTTCATTAAAATCTACCATCTTGCTGGTTGCTTTATTTTTGCTCCTTTTCTTTTTCCTGCCTGCCTTTGTATTAATTTCTGATTTTATGATTCCCTTTTATTCCTATTGACTTCTTACTCTTACCTTATAAAGCATTTGTCTAGTGGTTACCTTGAGTTTAGAATTTGATGAGCACCCAGCAGTGGGTTGCTAAAGAAAAGCCTGAATGAGGTATTAACTCATGTTGTGTTTGTATTTCTCAGAGGTTCTATATTCTCCTAGTTGCCTCTATTCAGTATTTATAGTTTGTTGACATCTTTTAGGAGACTTTATCTTACCGTCTGTATGGGACGCAATGTTTCTTCCTTTTGTGTTCTGCTGTAGGTGAGCTGGTGATGGCATCTTCTACTTCTGGGGGGAGGCATGCCTGTTCTTAGACTTAGCACTACTCAGTCATCCTGTGACCTCAGCTCTGATGGTTTCAAGAAACAGTTCTGTTTGTGTAGTTTATCTGCTTTTTTCTTTTGTTCTTCAGATGAGCATGACTTTTGCTAGCTTTTCATATCCTAGGCAGTAGAAATCAGCATCCACGTTCTTGAGAAACAAATTCAGATTTTAATTTGTCATAAAGTATGCACTTTTTTGAGGTAACCATAGAAGTAAGGTTTAATGCAAAAACATTACCAAAACCCCATAATTGAAGTGAAAGTCGCTCAGTCATGTCCAACTGTTTGAGACCCCATGGACTATACAGTCTATGGAATTCTCTAGGCCAAAATACTGGGGTGGATAGTCTTTCCCTTCTCCAGGGGATCTTCCCAACCCAGGGATAGAACCCAGGTCTTCTGCTTTGCAGGCAGATTCTTTACCAGCTGAGGCACTGGGGAAGCCCAAGAATACTGAAATGGGTAGCCTGGCCTTTCAGTGGATCTTCCCAAGCCAGGAATCAAATCGGGGTCTCCTTCATTGCAGGCAGATTCTTTACCAACTGAGCTATCAGGGAGGCCCCCAAACCCCATAAATAGTTGAAAAATTATTCTATACAGTGAATGACTGATTCAGAGTATTTCTGCCAAGATTGCTCAGTTTCTGTTTCGGGTGTATATTTTGGAAGTATCTGATCCGTCATTTTCTTTGTTTCCTACTGGCTCTGTTGATTGGAGTCCTGAAGACTTCTTGCGCTTTGTAAGCTGTTGTCATTCTTGGTTGGTGCATCACATGACTGGCAGGAGCACAGCATCAAGTACGTCTCATTCCTGAGATGGGAAGAAAGAAGCTGTTTTTCTCAGTATGCACTTTGTGAGCACTTTTAAGGCTGCCCATGAATATGTTCAGTATCCTGCATCTGGAAAGAGAGGCAGGAAAAGGGTTATTGGTAGTCTTCTTTGGGGTTTAGAGAGAGAGAAGTGAGTCGCTCAGTTGTGTCCAGTTCTTTGCGACCCCATGGACTGTACAGTCCATGGAGTTCTCTAGGCCAGAATACTGGAGTGGGTAGCCTTTCCCTTCTCCAGGGGACCTTCTCAACCCAGGGATCGAACCCAGGCCTCATGCATTGCAGGCGGATTCTTTACCAGCTGAGCCACCAGGGAAGCCCATCTGAGTGACTTTCATTTCACTTTGGGATTTAACCAAAAATAGTTACTCTTACTGTAGATTGGCCTTACTTGCATACTACTAGATGAGATTGTGTAGATGTTGGCATCATTAATAGAATGTGGAGATTTTGTTGTTGTTGTTTAGGCACTAAGTCATGTCCAGCTTTTTGCCACCCCATGGACTGCAGTGCGCCAGGCTTCTCTGTCCTTCACAATCTCCCGAAGTTTGCTTAGATTCATATGCATTGCATTGGTGATACTATCTAACCATCCCGTCTTCTACTGCTTCCTTCTTTTGCCTTCAGTCTTTTTTAGCATCAGGGTCTTTTCTAGCATCAGGGTCTTTTCCAATGAGTCGGCCCTTCGCATCAGGTGGCCAAAGTATTGGAGCGTCAGCAACAACCCTTCTGATGAAAATTAGGGTTGATTTCCTTTAGGATTGACTGGTTTGATCTTGCAGTCCAAGGGACTCTCAAGAGTCTTCTATAGTGCCACAATTCAAAAGCATCAATTCTTTAGTACTTAGCCTTCTTTATGGTCCAACTTTCATATCTGTACATGACTGCTGGAAAAACAGTAGCTTTTCTATAAGGGCCTTTATTGGCAAAGTGATATCTCTGCTTTTTAACATGCTGTCTAGGTTTGTCACGTCTTTCCTCCCAAGGAGCAGGCTTCTTTTAATTCCATGGCTGTGGTCACCATCTGCAGTGATTTTGGAGCCCAAGAAAATAAAATGTGTCACTTCTTCTACTTTCCCCCACCTATTTGCCATGAAGTGATGGGACCAGATGCCGTGATTTTAGTTTTTTGGAATGTTGAGTTTCAGGCCAGATTTTTCACTCTCCTCTTTCACCCTCATTGAGAGGCTCTTCAGTTCCTCTGTGGTTTCTGACATTAGAGTGGTATTATCTGCATATCTGAGGTTGTTGATTTTTCTCCTTGCAGTCTTGATTAGAGCTTGTGCTTCATCCAACCAAGCATTTAACATGATGTACTCTGCATATAAGTTAAATAAGCAGGGTGACAATATTCAGCCTTGATGTACTCCTTTCCGAAGTTTGAACTGCTCTGTTGTTCCATGTCCAGTTGTTTCTGTTGCTTCTTGACCCATATACAGGTTTCTCAGGAGACAGGTAAAGTTTACTAAAGCATAATTTATTTGTATGTAGCTACAGGTATGACCTAAATCAAATATCTTATGACTATATAGTGGAAGTGACAAATAGATTCAATGGATTAGATGTGATAGACAAAGTACCTGAAGAACTATGGATGGAGGTTCAGGATTGTACAAGAGGCCGTGATCAAGACCATCCCCAAGAAAAAGAAATGCAAAAAGGCAAAATGGTTGTCTGACAAGGCCTTACAAATAGTTGAGAAAAGAAGGGAAGCAAAGGAGAAAAGGAAAGACATACCTGTTTGAATGCAGAGTTCCAAAGAATAGCAAGGAAAGATAAGAAAGCCTTCCTCAATGATCAGTGCAAAGAAATAGAGGGAAACATAGGATGGGAAAGACTAGAGATCTCTTCAAGAAAATTAGAGATACCAAGGGAACATTTCAAGCAAAGATTGGCACAATAAAGGATAGAAATGGTATGGACCTAACAGAAGCAGAAGATATTAAGAAGAGGTGGCAAAAATACACAGAAGAACTATATAAAAAATATCTTCATGACCCAGATAACCATGATGTTGTGATTACTCTCTTAGAGCCAGATATCCTGGAATGAAAAGTCAAGTGGGCCTTAGGAATCATCACTATGAACAAATCTATTAGGGGTGATAGAATTCCAATTGAGCTATTTCAAAACCTAAAAGATGATGCTGTGAAAGTGCTGCACTCAATATGCCAGCAAATTTGGAAAGCTCAGCAATGGCAACCCACTCCAGTACTCTTGCCTGGAAAATCCCATGGACAGAGGAGCCTGATAGGCTGCAGTACACGGGGTCACACAGAGTCGGACATGACTGAAGCGACTTAGCAGCAGCAGCAGCAGTAGCAGCAGTGGGCACAGGACTAGAAAAGGTCAGTTTTCATTCCAATCCCAAAGAAAGGCAATGCTAAAGAATGTTCAAACTACTGCACAATTGCACTTATCTCACCCACTAGCAAAGTAATGCTCAAAATTCTGCAAACCAGGCTTCAACAGTATATGAACTGTGAACTTCCAGATATTCAAGCTGGATTTAGAAAAGGCAGAGGAACCGAAGATCAAATTTCCAACATCCGTTGGAACATTGAAAAAGCAAGAGAGTTCCAGAAAAACATCTATATCTGTTTTATTGACTATGCCAAACCCTTTGTGGATCACAACAAACTGGAAAATTCTGGGAGAGATGGGAATACCAGACACCTGACCTGCCTCCTGAGAAATCTGTATGCAGGTCAAGAAGCAACAGTTAGAACTGGACATTCAACAGCAGACTGGTTTCAAATCAGGAAAGGAGTACATTAAGGCCGTATATTATCACCCTGCTTATTTATCTTATATGCAGAGTACATTATGTGAAACGCTGGGCTGGATGAAGCACAAGCTGGAATCAAGATTGCTAGGAGAAATATCAATAACCCCAGATATGCAGATGACACCACCCTATGGCAGAAAGTGAAGAGGAACTAAAAAGCCTCTTGATGAAAGTGAAAGAGGAGACTGAAGCTCAACATTCAGAAAACGAAGATCACGGCATCTGATTCCACAGCATCATGGCAAATAGATGGGGAAAGAATGGAAACAGTGACAGAATATTTTCTTGGGCTCCAAAATCACTGCAGATGGTGACTGCAGCCATGAAATTAAAAACCCTTGCTCTTTGGAAGGAAAGTTATGACCAACCTAGACAGCATATTAAAAAGCAGAGACATTACTTTGCCAACAAAGGTCTGTCTAGTCAAAGCTATGGTTTTTCCAGTAGTCATGTATGGATATGAGAGTTGGACTGTAAAGAAAGCCGAGCACTGAAGAATTGATGCTTTTGAACTGTGGTGTTGGAGAAGACTCTTGAGAGTCCCTTGGACTGCAAGGAGATTCAACCAGTCCATGCTAAAGGAAATCAGTCCTGAATATTCGTTGGAAGGACTGTTGCTGAAGCTGAAACTCCAATACTTTGGCCATTTGATGGGAAGAGCTGACTCATTGGAAAGGACTCTGATGCTGGGAAAGATTAAAGGTGGGAGGAGAAGGGGATGACAGGATGAGATGGTTGGATGACATCACCGACTGGATGGACATGAATTTGAGTAAGTTCTGGGAGTTTGTGATGGACAGGGAAGCCTGGCATGTTGCAGTCCATGGGGTCACAAAGAGTTGAACATGACTGAGCAACTGAACTGAAGTGTTGATAATACTATATTAAAGATGAAATTTCTTAAATTTCTTCAATGTCATGTTATATTGTATATTGGACATATCATGACATTTCTTAAAAATGTCATGTTATGTTGTTTATAAGAATAGAGGTTTAAACTGAAACAGTTCTGGTTAATTTGGGACTCTATATGTACCTGATGGTATATTTTCTTGTCATATTAACTTCACAAATCATTAAAATGTAGGGTTTGTAATTTCCAATAAAATAAAAATTGGCAAATTGTTCTAAATGTCATATTCATATTGTTGCCTTCCTGCAGTCTCTCTTATATGGATATGCTCTTGTGTATGTGTGTTATTTGCTAGGTCATGTCCGACTCTTTGTGACCCCATGGACTGTAGTCCACCAATTTCCTCTGAACATGGGATTCTCCAGGCATGAATACTAGAGTGGGTTCCTTTTTCTTTCTCCAGGGGATCTCCCAACGTAGGGATTGAACCCTGGTCTCCTGCATTGCAGGCAGATTCTTTACTATCTGAACCACCAGGTAAGTCATGGTTGTGCTGTTGGTAAAACGCAAATCCAGCAGATGTCTGCAATGTCTGTATCCTTGAGTTTTATTCTGTCTTTATTTTATTTTTAAAAACTATTTATTTATCTGTGCCAAGGCTTAGTTGCAGTATGTGGGATCTAGTTCCCTGACCAGGGATTGAACTCAGCGCACCTGCATTGGGTGTGTGGAGTCTTAGCCACTGAACCACCAGGGAAGTCCCTATTCAGTCTTTAGAACGAGATGAGAGACCATTTCCTCTAACGGGGCTTCACTAGTACCCTTACATAGAATTAAATACTGTATCTCCTGGTCTACTTGTAAATATTCTGCTAATGTTCCATCTATCACATTCTGTTACAAAATATTTGTTATAAATCAGCCTCCTCTTTTAAACCTGAGTTCCTTGAGAACACAAAACATGTCTCATTTATCTTTATATGCTGGTACTTAAAAGAAAGCTTGGACATGATAGATACCTAGTGACCATTATTTAATTGCATTATGTTGGTCATTTGGATGGTTTGGCCTAAAGTGTTAAAAAATATTATTTATATTTTACTAAATCTGATAGGCATTCACTTTTTTTTCTCTTAATGGAAGACTGATACAGTACCGTGTTCAGAATCAAAATATATCCTCTAAAAAGATCTGTTGTTATTTAAAATAGCAATAAGAAAGCTGTGTCCTGCCAGTGTTTTTGGATAAATATGAGAGATTTGGGGTTTTATGGATAGGTATGACTTCCCTGGTGGCTCAGATGGTAAAACATCTGTCTACAATGCGGAGACCCAGGTTCAATCCCTGGGTTGGGAAGATCCCCTGGAGAGGAAATGGCAATCCACTCCAGTACTATTGCCTGGAAAATCCCATGGACAGAGGAGCCTGGTAGGCTACAGTCCATGGGGTTGCAAAGAGTCGGACACAACTGAGCGACTTCACTATGGATAGGTATATTTGTTAAATTGAGTTCTGATATGGTCATCCTCAGTCATACCTTTAGGCATTTTACAAACATGTTTGGAAATGTAGCTTTTGAGCAAAGGAAATAAAGTATTGTATTTATCTGACACCTGAGCTCAGACAGTAAAGAATCTTCTTGCAAAGTCAGAGACCCAGGTTCAGTCTTTGGGTTGGGGAGATCTCTTGGAGAAGGGAATGGCTACCCACTCCAGTATTCTTGCCTGGAGATTCCAATAGACAGAGGAGCCTGGCGGGCTACAGTCTATGAGGTCTCAAAGAGTTGGAAGTGACTGAGCAACTTTCACCGAAACTATTCAGGCAGTTAAAAACATGATTACAACATTTCTGTTTTCTATTGGTTTCATTTGGCTTTTAGGGCATGAAGAAGATTAATCTAACTTAATTAATCAATAGCTAATTAAAGAGTTTGTGAATTCTCTAGGCTCTTCTATATGCAATTGATTATGAAATTGAAAGATTATTTAATATTATTTAAATAAATTAAATAATATAATTAAATAAATTATATTAATATTTTAACTTCTTAATTCTTTTTTCTTCCTACCCAGTGTAGTGACTATGACTTGGAATTTGGAACTGAGTGTTTGCATTTGGCTCTAAAATACAGTCATATCAAAGCAAAACTCGTGGAAGGATCCCCTGACCTCTGGAAGGTATGGAAGTTGGTACTTAGCTCTGTGTTGATGTGTCATTCCTGAAGACATACTCTGCAAGTACTGATACTTTCCAGGTGCTTTAGAAAATAGAGAAGTTTAAAAACATTTGGCATCATATTGAAACAGTATTTCCAGGAATAAAAGTATGTGTGTATGTATACATTAAAGGTGTTAAAGAGTCTCAGTGGGTTTTCTGATCCATCAAATTATGGTATTATTTCTGTTGCTCGGTTGCATGAAAATTCATGTTGGGATAGTTTACTCAAACAGATCCCATTTAGCCAGTAAGATTGTTTTGTTCACAATTTTTGTGTATGTTCTTGGTGTGTAATGTTTTACTGTGTAGCCCTACTCTCACCTGTATTGAGGGCGCCATTCTGCTCCTCACAGCAACAACATTTCCTCTTGGTCCCTAGGATGGTAGCTCCAACTTAATGTGTTATTGAAACACATATCTGCAGTAGTTTTGACCCAGTAGGCTTGGTGCCTGGAAGAACTCACCACCTCCAAGAGGCATTGTGCTCTTTCATGTGGTCAGGCTTGACTGATTTCATGACAGACTTCTTTCTTTAGGAGGAATGAAGTGGTTGTAGCATTATCATACTGCATGTTCCTGTTGAGGCTGGAGTGCTTTACAGCACGACTCTCCTGGTTTCATTGGGTAGAAATGTGGTAAACTGAAAAATGTATTCTGAAATAGAATTGTAGGGTCATATCATAATTTTGAATAAGTACTGCTCCTTTGGAAATATTGGATGAAATCTTTATAAAGCATCCATCTAAATCTGGCTAGTAAACATTCCTCCTAATTCTGAGCTAATATGAATCAAAAAGCATAGTTCTTCATTAACATAAAAACAAAAAGAAGCCCTATGTGTTAGGTATTTTGTACAATCATGTGATGGGCCTTGCTACATGCTAAGATTGTCTCATACATATTTAAATTGTTATAAGATTACAGGATATTGACATGCCTGATTTATTGCCTGGTGGAGAAAATAAATACAGTATTGTTGCTCTTTTAAGAGTTTCCCAATATCATTAATCCATCAGGTCAACATTTTATTATTTTTGTTTATTTTTTTCTATATGTGATAGATGGTGATACACTTACTCATTGGATTTGAGTAATTACCAATTAGGTGTTTTGTGCAAGATCCTGACTCACATCACTACAGATCTGCTAAACTTACTTTACAGGCTATATTAAAAATAAATAAATGAAACCTCAAGACATTTATTGCTACTAACATATAAACACCCTCTGGACTCTTTGCTCATTTTTTTGAGAGGGCTGTGTTATTATCTGTTTCTCATGGGTATTCTGAGCCTTCTTTAAATGTGTGAAGCACCCTCAGGTCTTCAGGTAGAAAGAAAGCTCTTTGAATTTTCCACTTGAACTCCACAGATGTACTTCAGTGTCTTTTGCATTAAATCTCAAATTTCACCGCTTCCACCAGCAACACAGAAGCACAGTTTTAGTCCTCGCACCTTGGAGCTTGCTCCCGTTGTGTGTGTGGCAAATGTCATGCACTGAGTGGAGGCTGGCCTTTCCAAGCGCATCTCTTCATTCCCTTGCTGAGTCATTTCGTGCATGGTGCTGGGGTTGAATTGTGTCCCGCTTCCCCCTAGAAGTGACTCATTAGAAAAGGCCCTGATGGTGGAGAAGACTGAGGGCCGAAGAAGTGGGTGACACATCATGCGATGGTTGGACGGCATCACTGATGCAGTGGACCTGAGTTTGAGCAAGCTCTGGGAGTTGGTGATGGACAGGGAAGCCGGGTGTGCTGCAGTCCATGGGATTGCAAAGAATTGGACATGACTGAGCAACTGAACTGATAGCCAATAGGAAAATGTAGACCAAAAAAAAAAAAAAAATTCAAATTTTAGGGGAATTTGCTGGCAGTCTTGTGGTTAGGACTCCACACCACTTTCACTGCTGAGGGTGCAGGTTCAATCCCTGATTGAGGAACTAAGATCCTGCAAGCCTTACAGTGCAGCCAAAAAAAAAAAAAAAAGAATTTTAGCTGTCTCTCTTTATACAGATTCTTTTTGAATATTAGTGTAGTACCCAAGGACCTTTGGGTAGTAATACATATATTTCATTCTTAAGACTGATTTTAGTGCATAAGCGTTGTTTTGCAAGTATGCTAGAAAAGTCATTTTAGTATTTGAGACCAAGTTTTATTTATTTTAAAAACCTCATTGTTAAGATAGATTTATTTGGGAAAAAAAAAAGAATAAAGCACTTTCACAGTTATTCTGTTTAAATTTGGAATGCAGTTATATTCCTCAAAGAAAGCAGGAAGGAATGAAAAATCAGCTATAGTAATTAGGCATCTTTCCATTAATTACTGTTCTGAGTTTACCTTACATAGCAGACAGTTAAAGGGAATAAAAGCCTTTTCTCATCTAAATTGCAAATATTGAGTGCTGATTTCAGCTGTCTAGTTAACTTTGGGTTTTCATGGAAACAAATATACTTTATTCACTTCTTCTAAGAAAAGTATATCCCTAAAATGTTGTTTCTGCAGATTGAGTTTTGCTCACTGTGTTCATTGCTCTATTGCAGCCATTAGAACAGGACCTATGATGTGGCATTATTTGAGATATATTTATTGAATGAGTGAATGAGATCAATGCAGTCTTTAATTTGGTAAAATGCTTAGTCTGAAGCTTTAACTGTCTGTTTACTACTTTTTTTTTCCCCCCAGATAATAGAGCTATATTTTAGATCAGTAACTATAGTACTGGTTCTGGTGGATATTGCTTGTTTTAGAGATAATTTAACAATGTCATACTTGATTTTAATAGATTGGTTGACTGCTTGAGGAACTTTCCATTTGTCATACAAGTCACCTTTACATTAGTTCTGAGTTGTAAGGTATAGATTTTGGGCCAGGGTGGTTTACCTGCTGGGATCTAGGCATAACAGGGAAACCTATTTGGGTAAAAGTGCCGTGAATCACTTAGCTGAACAGTTTTTGCACAAGTTTAGTTTGGAGATAATCTGGAGAAAAATTGCCCAAATTATCGATATGAAAAGGTATTCATTATTTCTCAAAGTGGGTTTTGAGACACTCGCATCGTCTGAGCACTTGAATGATAAGCTCCTAAGACCTTAGAGTACTTACTAATAGATTTAATTATTTCCTCTGTTCTTCATTTCTGTGATGAGCTACAGTGCAATGCATCTGACATGTTCTGTACTGGGGCTCACTGCATGTGGTCTGAGAACTATCTGCTATAGGCCCATGGCAGGTTATATACAAGGAATAGGTTAGAATTGCAAAGAGGCTGTTTGTTCTTAAGCACAGATCATGATTTTTCTTACATTCATGATGGTAGCCTCCAGGCTGTCTCTGTCAGTCATGTATTAGTAAAAATATTAAAAAGGTAAGCCTTATCTGAGGGTACACAGATAAACTCAATTCAGAAGACCCTCACTGTGAACTGGTCTTTGAGAATCATCTCATTTCAACTGAACATGCAATTTGGTAATTTTTCAAATATATTCTTTTCCTTATTTCCTTCCACAAAAAACCTTACTATTAAATAATAATTCTAATACTTGTATGTAAATGCTACCACATTTTCTTTGATATGATTCTTATATTAATAAGACTTTGGTAACAACTGCCACACAACATCTGAATTTACTTAAAGATTTAAAAACAGATCTTCAAGCATTTGTAGAAGCAAATGTATTTTTTTCTGAATAAACTGATGTTATAATTTAAAACTTGTCAGTGTTGTGTGTTTATGGTTTCTCCAAAATCAAGAATTTCCTTGGGGGCATTATTTTATTGCTTTAACATTCCTTTCTACTCTGTTAAATCTAATGAAGTTTATCTGTCCTCTAGGTGACCTACAAACGAGATCTGTATGCAGCTGAATCAATTATTAAGGGTATGTTTGGCCTTGTGACTGTCAGTTCCTGTGTTTCAAAACCGTAAGCCAGTTCAGAATTTCTCATGACATTTTAAAGACCTGACTTCTCAGAAGTATAAATCTTGTAGACCAGGGAGGTCTGTGATTTGTCTTTTTGAAAAATAATTACTTTATTTTATTTCCTGCTTTGAAATATCACTTATTATGACTTACGTTGGGGCTTCCCTGATAACTCAGACAGTAAAGACTCTGCTTGCGATGTGGGAGACCTGGGTTCAGTCCCTGGGTTGGGAAGATCCCCTGGAGAAGGAGATGACAACCCTCCCCAGTATTCTTGCCTGGAGAATTCCATAGACAGAGGAGCCTGGCGGGCGGCAGTCTGTGGGGTCGCAGAGTCAGACATGACTCAGCGACTATCATACATGCTTTATGTTACATTGGTTTAACTTTTATGAAGGAAATACTTTATTAATCTGAGAAAAGTGGGTGACATTGACATTGTAGAAGTGAAAACTGACATTTTAATTTGTAAATGTATTTTGTTTTTATTCAGAAAACTATCTCCTCTCAACACTTGCCAACACATTACATTAGACAGCATCTTTTGCCTGAGAAAAATTTTTCTGAAAAAGAGAAATTGGTCTGAATGATCTTTAGTTCCTTTTAGTTTTGACAATGACTGTGATTCTGCTTTGTGATTTTAGGTATTATATACGTAATAATATTTTTCTCATTTTTTTCATCTCTCTTAAGAGCTCAACTGCACAGAAGTGGTTTCTTTCATAATCAATAAATATTTATTAAATGTGCTTGACCCTTTGCTAGGAGTGTAATGATGATGCACGAGATGCGTTCATTCTGTATTTTCGCAACCTCCACAGTTTACATCACAATTTCTTAACCTTGGCATTATTGGCATCTTGGGCCAGGTACTTCTTTGTTCAGGGAACTATTTTTGGCATCATAGTAGTTGCATGATCTCTACTTAATAGATGCTGGCGGCACTCTACCCTCCCTCCCTCCCTTCCCGTGCTGTGACCATCAATTGTCTCTGGACAGCACTGTTGTTGTTGTTGTGTACGTGTGTATATGGTCCTAGCCAAAATCAGAGGGGCCCACCCCCAATACTGAAGCAAGTGTGGTACTTTACAATCTGTTTGTAATTTACTCCTTCAAAACTAGATTAAGGACAGAATGATGTACTAAGATACTGACTGAGATGTGACCTTGATTAAAGTTGGGGAAAAAAAGAAAACATTGAGTGGGAATTGTGAATGCAACATTTTTTTAAAATCTTATTTTATGCAAAGCCTGTTTAGGGTTCATCTGGCTTCACATTCAGAAAACTGAAATCTCTTCTCTGTGTGTGACATTCTGTATTTGTATTTTATCTTTATATTTTTTTGTGGTTTATGTGTTTCAAACTATTAATATAATGATTTGGGCATCTGTGTGTATGCAAGCAGATGATCTATAGCTATAAATCAAAATGTTCACATATATTTACATATGAGTCAGGCAATGTATAAACATGACTCTGGAGAAGTTGCCTAAACCATGATGTAGTTGGTTATATTCTCAACAGAAGGAGATTAAAAACTTAGTTTGGTTTCTTTACAAAGTCTTATCTCTAGTACCTAGGTAAAATGGAACTGATCTATTTTGCAAGAAGTTGGTAAATGGTTCAGTGAGGATTCTACACATTTCAATACTTTGCCTATATATTATTAATATCAAGAGCAGACTTTATCATGTAAAAGCTTCCATTTTAAGTATAATTGCAAGGGCTTTAGTTTTGGAAATTGTTTGCAGAGAGAAATTGTTTTATTTAGTTAACATATTCTAGTATTCTACTTTTCCACCTTATTTGTCTCTTGAGAAGCCTGTATGTGGTCATAAAGCAACAGTTAGAATCAGACATGGAACAATGGACTGGTTCAAAATTCAAAAGGGAGTATGATAAGGCTATATATTATCACCCTGCTTGTTTAACTTATATGCAGAGTACACCATGCAAAATGCCAGACTGGATGAATCACAAGCAGGAATCAAGACTGCAGGGAGAAATATCCATAACATCAGATATGCAGATAATACCACCTTAATGGCAGAAGTGAGGAAGAGCTAAAGAGCCTCTTGATGAGGGTGAAAGAGGAGAGTGAAAAAGCTGACTTAAAACTCAGCATTCAAAAAACTAAGATCATGGCATCTGGTCCCATCAGTTCAGTTCAGTTCAGTTGCTCAGTCATGTCCGACTCTTTGCGACCCCATGAACCGCAGCACGCCAGGCCTCCCTGTCCGTCACCAGCTCCCGGAGTCCACCCAAACCCATGTCCATTGAGTCTGTGATGCTATCCAACCATCTCATCCTCTGTCGTCCCCTTCTCCTCCTGCCCTCAATCTTTCCCAGCATCAGAGTCTTTTCAAATGAGTCAGCTCTTCACATCAGGTGGCCAACACTTCACGGCAAATAGAAGGGGGAAAAGTGGAAGCACTGACAGATTTTATTTTCTTGGGCTCCAAAATCACTGAAGATGGTGACTGCAGCCATGAAATTAAAAGACACTTACTTCTTGGAAGGAAAGCTATCACAAACCCAAACAGCATATTCAAAAGCAGAGATATCACCTTACTGACAAAGATCTGTCTAGTCAAAGCTATGGTTTTTCCAGTAGCCATGTATGGATGTGAAAGTTTGACCATGAAGAAAGCTGAGCACCGAAGAATTGATGATTTTGAATTGTGGTGTTGAAGAAGACTCGAGAGTCCCTTGGACAGCAAGGGGATCACACTAGCTTATCCTAAAGGAAATCAACCCTGAATATTCATTGGAAGGACCGATGCTGAAGGGTTAATACTTTGGCCACTTGATGTAAAGAGCTGATTCATTGCAAAAGACCCTGATCTTGGGAAAGATTGAGGGTAGGAGAAGGGGATGACAGAGGATGAGATGAATGGATGGCATCACTGACTCAATGGACATGAGTCTGAGCAAACTCAAGGAGATAGGGAAGGACAGGGAAGCCTGGCATGCTACAGTCCATGGAGCCACAAAGAGTCAGACCCGACTTAACAATTGAATGACAATTCTCAGAGAAATTGATCTGTCTATATGTAAACAGATAATTTAGAGAACAGTCTCCTTATATTCTTTAAGATTTGCATTTCTAATAATTTTCCAAGAGATTGTGATGTTGCTTGTACACTTTGAGGACCACTGCTAAGGGCCTTCTTACTCTCTTTGGGTTTCTAGACAAGTAGAGTTTGGATTACCAGAGATCTTGAATACAAAACGTCTGGCCCTGCCACATTAATTCACAATCTGCATTTTAACAAAAACTCTGGCCTATTAGTTTGTACATTAATTTCCAAAAGCATTCTTGTAGTCTGTTCTGCAGTCATTCAGAGTTGATTTTTTTCTAAATAATCTTTATTGTGTTTAGAACTTCAGGTCTTACCACACTGGCAGTTTCAAATGTTTGTTGGCTCACCTGAGATTTCTACTTGCCTTTATGACTTGTGCTAACATTGTTTCTGAGGCCTTGTAGTAGAAATACATCCGAGTATAGGAGGAGGGAAACTTAGATTTTTTAAGAAAAAATTCTAAAGTACAATATGGTTTATAGCAGACTACCCATTTACCTGTTGCCTTTCTATGTCAATGTTCAAAGTATTTTTCTAGGTACTTGTAGAACACAACATTTATTGGGTACTCACTTAGTGCAAGGCATTGTTTAAAGCTTTTTATATGTATTACCTCTTGCTTCTCCAAGAACTCCATGTTGTAAGTAATGTGGTTATTTCCACTGGTCAGATTTTCTTCTTTGAAATTCTTGAGCTACATATATGTAGGAATTCTGATTACTGTGTGTTTTTAGAAGCTACTGCTGTATGTCATACATTATATCACATCACCAGGATGATTTGGGACCTTACTTTGTAATGAAACTTGTATATAAGTCATCAGTATTTATGTTCAATGTAAGAATGACCAGGAAGCCCCAGCCAGTTCAAGTTTAGGACTTATTTTTAAAAACAGTTTGTTTATTTTTGGCTGTGCTGGGTCTTCATAGCTGTGTGGGCTTTTCTCTAGTGTGGAGAGCACAACGATGGGCTGTGGGCTGTGGGCCTCTCACTGGGGCTGTGGGCTTCTCACTGGGGCTGTGGGCTTATCACTGGGGCTGTGGGCTGTGGGCCTCTCACTGGGGCTGTGGGCTTCTCACTGGGGCTGTGGGCCTCTCACTGGGGCTGTGGGTTGTGGGCCTCTCACTGGGGCTGTGGGCTGTGGGCTGTGGGCTTCTCACTGGGGCTATGGGCTGTGGGCTTCTCATTGCAGCGGCTTCTCTTGTTGTGGTCCCCAGGCTTGTGACACATGGGCTTAGTTGAGCAACGGCATGTAGGGTCTTCTTGGAACAGAGATTGAACCCATGTCTCCTGTTTTGGCAGGCTGGTTCTTTACCACTGAGCTATGAGGGAAGCCTCTCAAGTTTAGGACTCATTTTGTCATCAAATTTATATATGACAGCGATTTTTTAAATGTTCAAGAACTTTCTGCATTTTAGCACTGACTGTAACTTTGTGTGACTCCCGCTGAGATGTAATTTGGTGATGGTGGGAAGAATGTCTCTTCTTTTTCCTATCCTCTAACACTGAGTTGAACCAAATTTGCTGGTACTTTTCTTTAGAATCTAAGGACATTAAATTACAGGGATAGCTGGCCCCGCCTTTCCACTTCATCTCACTCGTCCTGCTCCCGGAAGAGGCATAGTAAACTCCACTGTATCTCTTTTAAAATAGAGAGAGAAACTATCTGAGTGTATGCACTTTTGTCAACGTTTAACACCAGAATGTCTTTAGCACTCATGCTAGGTGTTTCATAATGTTACTTTCTGTAGGTGTTTTATAATGTTCTTTCTTTTTTTTTTTCTTTGTCATGCTGTTAATGTAGATATTATTGCTCCCAATTTTGTAGATGGGAAAACTGAAACTCAGTAAGACCAAGCACTTTCTTCCAGGTCACATAGTAAGAATGAGATCCACAAGTGAATCCCAGATCTCCCTTCAGCTTAGGCCTGACTCTATTCTGGGATGTGGCCACTTGGTACCTCTGAGTCAAGTACTTACTCACATTGATCACTAAAGTGGATACTAAATTCATTATCTCTCTTTGGTGGATACAGATTCCCTAGGGGCTGAGACATCAAGAATCTGAGTGCAGTGTGGGGACTTGGGTTTGATCCCTGGATTGGGAAGAACCCCTGAAGAAAGGAATGCCATCCACTACAGTATTCTTGCCTGGAGAATTCCATGGACAGAGGAACCTGGAGGGCTGTAGTACATGGGGTCACAAAGAGTCAGACATGACTGAGCAACTAAAAAAAAAAAAGAGTGGTGGGTACAGCAAATGGTTTATAAAATCCAGCCTGCCGAATACAGGTTCTGTTGGGTTAAAATTTTATCTTTTGCTGGCCTGATAAAGAATGATCACCCAGCTGAGACTAAAGATGTCTCCTAGTTCTGTGCTAAGCACACAGTAGTATTCTAAGAGTGTGGGAAAAGCAGATAATATTGAAATGGTAGATTTCTAGACATGACAAGAGAAAGAGTAAGCATTAAAATGCAAAATCAGAGTAACAGTTTCAGATTTGGGAACTGTTTCTTTCATTTTTTAAATTCTGGTAAGTTAAACACCTCTCACCCAGCCATACAGTTTTTCCTCTTCTAGGATGGAACATTTTTTCACTGTGGTATGAGTACTTAGTATTTTGTAAGTTCTTTCCTGTGCTGCTTTTTTTTTTTTTTAACTTAATACCAATTATTACCAAAATAATATTCTGATATAACTTTGGTGTTTTTCAGACTATAAAACATTTCTAGGATAAATGTCGTAACTAGCAAGAGTATGTTTTACTCCTAGATTGACTAGTCACTGAAACAGCATGTATATTTTGGTTCTTCTTAATTCTGTTCAAGTTCATCTTTTCAGTTTGGAAATTTTGGTGTAACTAACTTAAGGCTAGCTTTGATACTAAAATCTTCAAATTGTGATTTATAGCAGGTCTCAGAATCTGACTTATTTTATGTTATTAGAGAAGCTTTATTTTTTAAGCTTAATTTATTTTACTGTCAGTGTCTTTATGTGGAAATCCATTTATAGTGAACTGTTCAAGAATAGGAAACATATATAAGTAGTACTCTTAGGTTTCTTTTACAGTCTTTGACAACATAGCATTGAAAAATGTATAGTGAATCACAAATTTACTTTTATTTAAAGCAAGTTTAGTTCAGTTCAGTTCAGTCACTCAGTCGTGTCCGACTCTTTGCAACCCTATGAATCGCAGCACGCCAGGCCTCCTTGTCCATCACCAACTCCCGGAGTTCACTCAGACTCACGTCCATAGAGTCCGTGATGCCATCCAGCCATCTCATCCTCTGTCGTCTCCTTCTCCTGCCCCCAATCCCTCCCAGCATCACAGTCTTTTCCAATGAGTCAACTCTTCGCATGAAGTGGCCAAAGTACTGGAGTTTCAGCTTCAGCATCATTCCTTCCAAAGAAGTCCCAGGGCTGATCTCCTTCAGAATGGACTGGTTGGATCTCCTTGCAGTCCAAGGGACTCTCGAGTCTTCTCCAACATCACAGTTCAAAAGCATCAATTCTTCAGCGCTCAGCCTTCTTCACAGTCCAACTCTCACATCCATACATGACCACAGGAAAAACAATAGCCTTGACTAGACTGACCTTTATTGGCAAAGTAATATCTCTGCTTTTCAACATGTTATCTAGGTTGGTCATAACTTTGCTTCCAAGGAGTAAGCGTCTTTTAATTTCACGGCTGCAGTCACCATCTGCAGTGATTTGGGAGCCCCCCAAAATAAAGTCTGACACTGTTTCTACTGTTTCCCCATCTATTTCCCATGAAGTGATGGGACCAGATGCCATGATCTTCATTTTCTGAATGTTGAGCTTTAAGCCAACTTTTTCACTCTGCTCTTTCACTCTCATCAAGAGGCTTTTTAGTTCCTCTTCACTTTCTGCCATAAGGGTGGTGTCATCTGCATATGTGAGGTGATTGATATTTCTCCCAGCAATCTTGATTCCAGCTTGTGCTTCTTCCAGCCCAGCGTTTCTCTGCATAGAAGTTAAATAAGCAGGGTGACAATATACAGCCTTGACGTACTCCTTTTCCTATTTGGAACCAGTCTGTTGTTCCATGTCCAGTGCTAACTGTTGCTTTCTGACCTGCATATAGGTTTCTCAAGAGGCAGGTCAGGTGGTCTGGTATTCCCATCTCTTTCAGAATTTTCCACAGTTTATTGTGATCCACACAGTCAAAGGCTTTGGCATAGTCAATAAAGCAGAAATAGATTTAAAGCAAAGCATTTTTAATACTCCTTCTTCTGAAGCAGAGAATTGGATTTGGTCATTGTTCTTTAATTTTAACTCTCTTAGGCTTCTGTTGTGTGTGAAATTTAAAATATGAACTCTTCTAGGGATTAGTGTGGTTAATAGGTAGATTGACTGATAGGTTTAAACAGTTATTTAAAGAGATATTGTACTTTTGTCACACAAGCTGGTTGAGTCCACCCAAGCCTGCTCTACCTGCTCAGACCTACTCAAACTATTAAAGTGATTATAGCAGTAACCTAGTTTATCTAGATTTGCATATACCAGGCAAATAGTCCCAAACCCACACTTGATTGAATAGACTGACCATATCATGGCAAAAGTTTCAATATGCTAAAATTTTCTAGGATGGAAAGCCCCTATGGGATTTCTGACTAAAAGACTGCATTTATTTTCTACCATCATCCTTGATCACATCTTTTAATATTTTTTAATTTTGCGGCTGGGGTGTTTTAAAAATAATTGTGTTTTGTTCTCTCCTGATAATGATTATACAAACCCAAGTAAGCTAATGCTATAAAGAAGCCTTATGGTGTTTTATATAAAAGTGGAAAGAATAGATAAAATTGATAATTATTTCATGGCTAACTGACTTTAGTTAATATTACTTTAAATAGTAATATTCATATTTTTATGAACATTAATATTAGTATCTATAAAAATTCACATCTTTTCCAAGCTATATAATTTTTTCCACTTGCTAAGCACTGTATTTGAAAGGACATTGATTTCTTGGAATTACAGTATCTCCTTTTTGTTCAGAAATTTAGACTTTATTCTGAAAATAGATTTTTATTTTCAACATCATTGATGCAGATGATTTATTTCAATGTCAAGTATTTATGCACAACCAAGCTATAAATCCCCATATGCCTGCTTTTTTATGTTTCATACAGTTTTTTAAAGAAATCATACAAGTTGGCAAGCAATTGAACTCTTTTGTGCTTATCCATTGAAAGTAGCTAAATATACTTTTAAGTTGGCTCTGGGGCTGAAAGGAATATAGTCAAATTACATGTGAATAAAACTGATTCAGTGTTACTGAGATTAGGAAAACTCATAGTGTCACAATGTGTACTTTATGTATATGGAGAAACTAACGTTTTTGTTTTTAAGCGATTCTTTATTATTTTCATTTAAAATAATGACATTTCAAGTGCATAGTTACTTTCAAGTCTTTTCAACCAAATTGCTAAGATGAGAAACTTTAAATCAGTTTCCTCCATCTGTGGTACATCCTCATCAGGTTTTTCTTGCTAAATAGTCAGTGGTGACACCATTTTATTATTAACCATGCTTTTTGGATAATGCAAAATGACAACTAAGATTTACATGGAAACTGTAATTTTTGATTTGTCTGGCTTTTGACAATGATATTTCATTTTCCAAATTTTCACATTAATACCATAACTACTTTGTAAATAATAACTTTTTGTTCTTTACTGTCTTGAATAGTCCTGTGACTGTATCTTACGTGAATTTGTAAGGACATTGGCGTCAAGCTTTAATTTGCAAGAACAAGAAGTCTGTAGTATGATTTAATAGCAGTTCGTTTTCCTTTGAATTTATTGGAAAAAAATGTAAGTTGGAAAGTTAAATATTTGGGTCAAGATTAGAGAAAGTGGAGTTTGCTTTTTTGTTTAACTTTATAATTTCCTTAATTTGTTATTAGCTCTGGCTAATTCAAGCATACGCAAGTAAGTCTGTCATATTCAAAATCTAAGGTCACAATGAGGTATTAAGTGACTAGCTAAATAAGACTTGATAACAGACAAAAGCCAGGCAGTTATGCCTAACTCTGATGTAGGTAGGAATAAAAGTAATAAAAAAATACAAACATGATATTTGTGTTTTAATTAATAATACAGTAGATTTTATATATATCTTGATGAGTCACTAGCCTTAGAAAATTGCATTTTCTTTATATTTCTTAATTAAGAAAGAATATATACTTTGAAAAGTATTGCATCATTTACTTGGAAAAAAGTAATATCCTTGCATGTGAACATGTGCAAGAGATAAGATGTCACACGTCTGCTCTTTATTTTCAGAAGCAAGGTAGGAAACTTCATTTGATATTCAGTGACTCACGTAAAAATGTGGTTAAGATCTGATATAAAATGTCTTTAAAAAATCCACCTACATACTATTGTTCTTCAGGTAAAACATACACAGTTGACAAGAAAGCCAACCTTGAGGAGACTATTTTGACCTTTCGGCGTGGGTCTCTGTGTTTTCTTTTGCCAGTCTATTTCCTGTCCCTGTTGTCCACTTGTCCTCACCTCATGACCTGGTAACTGCTTCTCCTTGCTGCCTGCCTCCTCCCTTACTGTTCTAAACACTTCCTCTGGCAAGGTGTTCAGAGGAACCTCAGGCACCAATGTACAGGTGGAACTGACATGGCTATTTCACTGCTTGGCAACGGTGATTCTGTTTAAGACTCCTTTAAAATTATTCATGTAAGACCAAAAACAGCCTCTAAGATTGGTTTTTGGTTCAGTGGACTGAACAGGAGAACAGAAAATGACTGCCCTCACTTTGAATGGATTAGGGCTTGACATCTTTTGGAAATGCCTATTTTGGGGTTTGATTTAGTTGTTTCTTACTTTACCTATGAACACTAAAATTTTGAATGAAGAGGTCAATATAGTGGATAAAGCCTGATATGGGAATCATTATGTTAGATGTTTCTAAGAAAATTGAAGACTGACTTCTGGATCTTTTGTCTACTTGCTTATACAACTAATCTAGTATTCACTCTTCAACACTGTGTTTGAAATTTTTTTTGTAAAGTACAAACAGCATCCTGACTACTTATGAGTCCCTATTCATGAGTAATTAGTGGAAGCATATGTCTCGGTATTCCTTACTCTTTATGAAAATGTGTCAGTGGGTTTGTCATGCAGTAAACAGGATTGGTGGCTCAGTGGTAAAGAATCTGCCTGCCAACGCAAGAGACACAGGTTTGATCCCTGGGTCAGGAAGATTTCCTGGAGAAGGAAATGACAACCCACTCCAATATTCTTGCCTGGGAAATCCCATGGACAGAGGAGCCTGGCCGGTTACAATCAATGGGGTCACAAAAAGAGTTGGACACAACTTAGAAACTGAACAACAATAACAATAGTGCAGGAAGCTGTGTGTATTAAAGATTTTATGTATTACTGTTTTATGAATTTGAATGAAGACTCCAAATTGCACCTGCTATCTAACCCTTCAAGGAACACCTGATACTTTATATATACCAAGAGTTCTAATACTCAAGAGCAGTTAGAAGAATATTTAGAAGATGAGTATATTCAAAAGCAGAGACATTAGTTTGCCAACAATGGTCTGTCTAGTCAAGGCTATGGTTTTTCCAGTGGTCATGTATGGATGTGAGAGTTGGACTGTGAAGAAGGCTGAGCACTGAAGAACTGATGCTTTTGATCTGTGGTGTTGGAGAAGACTCTTGAGAGTCCCTTGGACTGCAAGGAGATCCAACCAGTCTATCCTAAAGGAGATCTGGGTGTTCATTGGAAGGACTGATATTGAAGCTGAAACTCCAATACTTTGGCCACCTGATGTGGAGAGCTGACTCATTGGAAAAGACCCTGATGCTGGGAGGGATTGGAGGCAGGAGGAGAACCGGACAACAGAGGATGAGATGGTGCGATGGTATCACCGACTTGATGGACATGAGTTTGGGTCAACTCTGCAAGTTGGTGATGGACAGGGAGGCCTGGCTTGCTGCGATTCATGGGGTTGCAAAGAGTCAGACATGACTGAGCAACTGAGCTGAACTGATACTACAGATTAGATCTTGGCTATCTTTGTAAGCTTTGAGATTCATATATTATGCCTCCTCTATAGGACTTTAGTTAGAAAAGACATTGTGTATGAATACATTTTGTTAAACTGTATATCCTAACCAAAGGGGGCTAAGTTCTAGTTTGCAAAGCACATTAAATTGGTGGGTTGAGAGCTTTGAAGATATTCCACTACAACTTGATTGAAACTTGAGAGACTTTCAAAAGAGTTTGACAAATGAAGCTGTGATACATTGAAAAATTGGGCAAAATACATTTACCCAATTGCCCCAAAACTGGTAAAAAATACATTTACCAATTGGAATTGGGTAAATTCCAGATACCATGCTAGGAGTCCTTTGATGCACCTCCAGGGTGGAGGGTTGCTGTTGCTAAGTCGCTTCAGTCATGTCCGACTCTGTGCGACCCCATAGATGGCAGCCCACCACGCTCCTCTGTCCATGGGATTTTCCAGGCAAGAGTGCTGGAGTGGATTGCCATTGCCTTCTCCGGGGTGGAGGGTTGGAAATGTGTTAATGTTCTTCTCTGCTACTATCAACTCCTGGGAGGGCAAAGAGATAAACAGAGGCAGAGGAGGATCCTTTGCTAGATGGACCTTTATGTCTGTTTTCACTTCTTCCTCTTGGAGTTAATAATATGTAGCTGTAGCATTGAAGGGTTCTGCACAAAGACAGCTGACCTTCTGAGCTGTTTTCTCTATATTATATCATTATGTGAAGTAAAAGTGAAGTGACTGTGAAAGTCACTTAGTTGTGTCCAACTTTTTGCAACCCCATGGACTGTAGCCCTCCAGGCTCCTCTGTCCTAGGGATTCTCCAGGCAAGAATACTGGAGTGGGTTGCCATTCCTTTCTACAAGGGATCTTCTTGACCTAGGGGTTGAACCCAGGTCTTCTGCATTGAAGGCAAATTCTTTACTGTCTGAGCCACCAGGGAAGCCCGTATATCATATGGGCTTTGATTAATGGTTACTTGGATTTGGTATTGACAGTGTTGTCTTCTCTACTGCATGTGACCTAGTGACCCAGCTGAGATTTTTATGTTACTTTCTAAGTCTCTAAGCATCTGATTTAGGCTCCCCAGGTGACTCAGTGGTAAAGAATCTGCCTGCCACTGCAGGAGACACAAGATATGCAGGTTTGATCCCTGGGTCTCCTGACCCAGGCAGATCCCCTGGAGTAGGAAATGGCAACCCACTCCAATATTCTTGCCTGGAAGATTTCATGGACAGAAGACCCTGCTGCTGCTAAGTTGCTTCTGCCATGTCCGATTCTCTGCGACCCTGTAGACAGCAGCCCATGAGGCTCCCCTGTCCCTTGGATTCTCCAGGCAAGAACACTGGAGTGGGTTGCCATTTCCTTCTCCAATGCATGAAAGTGAAAAGTGAAAGTGAAGTCGCTCAGTCATGCCCGACTCTTAGCGACCCCATGGACTGCGGCCCACCAGGCTCCTCCATCCATGGGGTTTTCCAGGCAAGAGTACTGGAGTGGGGTGCCATTGCCTTCTCAAGGACAGAACACCCTGGTGGGTTGCAAAGAATCAGACCCAGCTGAGCCACTGAGCACACATGCCCACAAGCATCTGATTAGGGTCCTGCTGGAGACTCTTAACTCTTGCCTAGTTAAGTATGCACATGAGAGAGAGTGTGACTTTGCTTTCAGAGTTTAAAGGTTTAGATGGTCTCTACTACTTTGGTATAAGGTGGACAATGTTGTTAATCAGCTGTCACCCAGAACATGCTCTTGTTATGAGAGTAGGGAGGCATGTAGCCAGGTATTTCATTTCTACCATGATTCATTGAGTCTAAGGTGGCTTTGCTTGTAAGAAGCAATGTTACTTTTATACCATTGAGAAAGAAAAGTGCAGGCAAAGTTCTGGATAAGATGGAGCAAGATCACTGTCCTCTGTTGCTCCTATTGAATGACACTAAAAATTGGACAGAATACGTAGAACAGCTGTTTCAGGCTTCAAAGTAAAGAGTAAAGGTGGGTTAATGAATAAAACCTGAATTTGAAGTGCTGCCTAACTGGCAGTGAATTATGTCACAGTCTTCTGTGTCTTGATCTGGGTCCAGGGTAGCCCAAATTCCAGAAGTGGCAACTGGAGTTGACAGAGCTCTGAGAAAAGAGAAGCAGGAAAGGAATTTCCCAGTGTTTGGGGAGTGAAGATATCTCGCCTTTTTTCTTTGCTCTTACTCAGCAAGCGTTTCAGTGCCACACGCAATCATATGGCAGTAGTAACACTGACGAAGGGAAAAATGGGGGCTCAGAGAAGTCTAAAATTCTGAGGGAAGTGAACATTTCTCTTTGATTAGAGTCACTGTGATTTTTTTTTTGATAGATACATGTTGTGTGTGCGTGTGTGTTAGTCGCTCAGTCGTGTCTCTTTGCAGCCCCATGGACTGTAGCCTGTACATGTCATAGACTTATTCAAACCCATAGAACCGTGGAATATACAACAACAGTGAACCATTAATGTAAACTATGAACTTCAGATGATTTTGTTCTGTCTGTGTAGGTTCGTCAGCGGTAACAGATTTGCCATTCTCTGGTGGTTAGTTGATAATAGGAGATGCTATGCATGTGTGGGGCAGGGACTATATGGGAAATCATTAAATATACTTCTCCCTCAACTTTGCTTAAAAATACTTAAAATATTTTATAGAAAACAGTATAATTAATCAAACTACATTAAACCAGTAATTACCACGGCTTTATGGATGGCTACAATTAAGAATTTGCCTCTTAAATCACAGAATTTTAGAAATACTAAGTTATGGAAATGCTTCAGATATTACAGTTTTTATCAATTAGTTTGAATCATTGTGTAGCATTAGAAGTATACAAGGAACTTAAAATGGTAAAGTGAAATTTCTGTAGCTCCCTTTCACAATGCAGAATTTCTATTCCACATGTAACTTTATTCTGTATTTTTTGCTTCTTTTTTTATCATTTTATTTTTTAAATTATGAAAATATGATAGCACATTTACAGGAGACTTGGAAAATACAGAACAAAGATACATATACTTTACTGTATGTAAGATTTTTAAGTAGATAAGATTTTCAGTTGTTGTTTCAATGTCAAACTCTCAGAAATTAATAGATTGAATGTACAGAGAAGTAGAAGAATATATCCTGAAAAGCATTATGAACCAATTGAACATAATTAGAATTTATACAATTTTCACACAATAGTAGGATAAAAATTGTATTCAAGTTCCCATAGACTATAAACTAGGAGACACTGGAACATATCCAGAGACATAAGACTAGGTGTAAAAATTTCATGGTCTAAAGGTATTGAAATCATACAGAATCCATTCTCTTATTACTGTGTAATTATGTTAGAGATAAACATCAAAAGATATTTGAAAATAACCCATATATTTTAAAGTGCAATGTGACATTTACTAAGCTGGATCTTTGACTTAGCCATTAAAAGCCTCAATAAAGTTAGAAGACTGGAAAAACTCAGAGGGTGATTGCAGAGAAGAAACAATTTAACTGATAAATTAATATCAAAATGATAAATTAATATCAAACATACTTTTAAAAATTCCTTGTATTTGGAAATTAAATGTCTGCTTTTAAATGAGGGGTATATCTAAGAAGTCATAACAAGGAAAATTAGAAAATATTTGTAATAGAATAAAAATAAAAATAAATGCAAACGGAATTTACCAGAATTTGTTGCATGAAGCCAAAGCTGCTTAACTGAACTAAATACAGTATGGAGTCTTGAATAAGGTATGGAAACATGAGGGACACTGGCATGACACTCTGTGAGATCTGAGCTAAGCCTGCACTTTAGTCAGTGATACTGTATCCCATGTCAATTTCCTGGTTTTTAACAACGTAGTATGTCCTTCTATTCTCAGAATTGGATTGGAAGTTTCAGGCCTCATTAAAATTTTTTTTTTAATCATTAAGATGATAAACTTTCTAGACTTTTAGCAGTAATACTAGATGCCAAAATACATGGAATTACCATCAAAATTTTGAGTGAATATAATTTAGAAATCTAGCATTCTATTCATACTGAGTCAAACAAGTAGAATCAAAATATTAATTTTTAGCTAGGCAAAAATTCATAAGTTTTCTAAAATATATAGTGTACATCCTATATATATATATGTTTGTGTGCGTGCGTGTATATATATATATATATGTTCAGTTCAGTCGCTCAGTCGTGTCCGACTCTTTGCGGACCCATGAACTGCAGCACGCCAGGCCTCCCTGTCCATCACCACCTCCCAGAGTTCACTTATCCAGCCATCTCATCCTCTGTCGTCCCCTTCTCCTCCTGCCCCCAATCCCTCCCAGCATCAGAGTCTTTTCCAATGAGTCAACTCTTCGCATGAGGTGGCCAAAGTACTGGAGCTTCAGCTTTAGCATCATTCCTTCCAAAGAAATCCCAGGGCTGATCTCCTTCAGAATGGACTGGTTGGATTTCCTTGCAGTCCAAGGGACCCTCAAGAGTCTTCTCCAACACCACAGTTCAAAAGCATCAATTCTTTGGTGCTCAGCCTTCTTCACAGTCCAACTCTCACATCCATACATAACCACTGGAAAAACCATAGCCTTGACTAGACGGACCTTAGTCAGCAAAGTAATGTCTCTGCTTTTGAATATACTATCTAGGTTGGTCATAACTTTCCTTCCAAGGAGTAAGTGTCTTTTAATTTCATGGCTGCAATCACCATCTGCAGTGATTTTGGAGCCCCCAAAAATAAAGTCTGCCACTGTTTCCACTGTTTCCCCATCTATTTGCCATGAAGTGATGGGACCAGATGCCATGATCTTCATTTTCTGAATGTTAAGCTTTAAGCCAACTTTTTCACTCTCCTCTTTCACTTTCATCAAGAGGCTTTTTAGCTCCTCTTCACTTTCTGCCATACGGGTGGTGTCTGCATATCTGAGGTTATTGATATTTCTTCTGGCAATCTTGATTCCAGCTTGTGCTTCTTCCAGTCCAGCATTTCTCATAATGTACTCTGCATAGAAGTTAAATAAGCAGGATGACAATATACAGCCTTGATGTACTCCTTTTCCTATTTGGAACCAGTCTGTTGTTCCATGTCCAGTTCTAACTGTTGCTTCCTGACCTGCATACAGATTTCTCAAGAGGCAGGTTAGGTGGTCTGGTATTCCCATCTCTTTCAGAATTTTCCACAGTTTCTTGTGATCCACACAGTCAAAGGCTTTGGCATAGTCAATAAAGCAGAAATAGATGTTTTTCTGGAACTCTCTTGCTGTTTCCATGATCCAGCGGATGTTGGCAATTTGATCTCTGGTTCCTCTGCCTTTTCTAAAACCAGCTTGAACATCTGGAAGTTCACGGTTCATGTATTGCTGAAGCCTCGCTTGGAGAATTTTGAGCATTACTTTACTAGCATGTGAGATGAGTGCAATTGTGTGGTGGTTTGAGCATTCTTTGGCATTGCCTTTCTTTGGGATTGGAATGAAAACGGACCTTTTCCAGTCCTGTGTCCACTGCTGAGTTTTCCAAATTTGTTGGCATATTAAGTGCAGCACTTTCACAGCATCATTTTTCCAGATTTGAAACAGCTCAACTGGAATTCCATCACCTCCACTAGCTTTGTTCATAGTAATGCTTTCTAAGGCCCACTTGACTTCACTTTCCAAGATGTCCGGCTCTAGATTAGTGATCACATCATCATGATTATGTGGGTCGTGAAGATCTCTTTTGTACAGTTCTTCTGCATATTCTTGCCACCTCTTCTTAATATCTTCTGCTTCTGTTAGGTCCATACCATTTCTGTCCTTTATCGAGCCCATCTTTGCATGAAATGTTCCCTTGGTATCTCTAATTTTCTTGAAGAGATCTCTAGTCTTTCCCAATCTGTTCTTTTCCTCTATTTCTTTGCATTGATCACTGAGGAAGGCTTTTTCATCTCTTCTTGCTATTCTTTGGAACTCTGCATTCAGATGCTTATATCTTTTCTTTTCTCCTTTGCTTTTCGCCTCTCTTGTTTCCACGGCTATATGTAAGGCCTCCCCAGACAGCCATTTTGCTTTTTTGCTTTTCTTTTCCATGGGGATGGTCTTGATCCTTGTCTCCTGTACAATGTCATGAACCTCATTCCATAGTTCATCAGGCACTCTATCTATCAGATCTAGACCCTTAAGTCTATTTCTCACTTCCACTTTATAGTCATAAGGGATTTGCTTTAGGTCATACCTGAATGGTCTAGCGGTTTCCCCTATTTTCTTCAATTTGAGTCTGAGTTTGGCAATAAGGAGTTCATGATCTGAGCCACAGTCAGCTCTTGGTCTTGTTTTTGTCGACTGTATAGAGTTTCTCCATCTTTGGCTGCAAAGAATATAAATCTGATTTCAGTGTTGATCATCTGGTGATATCCATGTGTAGAGTCTTCTCTTGTGTTGTTGGAAGAGGATGTTTACTATGACCAGTGCATTTTCTTGGCAAAACTCTATTAGTCTTTGCCCTGCTTCATTCTGCATTCCAAGACCAAATTTGCCTGTTACTCCAGGTGTTTCCCCTACTTTTGCATTCCAGTCCCCTATAATGAAAAGGACTTCTTTTTTGGGTGTTAGTTCTAAAAGGTCTTGTAGGTCTTCATAAAACCGTTCAACTTCAGCTTCTTCAGCGTTACTTCAGCATAGACTTGGATAACTGTGATATTGAATGGTTTGCCTTGGAGATGAACAGAGATCATTCTGTCGTTTTTGAGATTGCATCCAAGTACTGCATTTTGGACTCTTGTTGACCATGATTGCTACTCCATTTCTTCAGAGGGATTCCTGCCCGCAGTAGTAGAGTCATCTGAGTTAAATTCACCCATTCCAGTCCATTTTAGTTCGCCAATTTCTAGAATGTTGACATTCACCCTTGCCATCTCTTGTTTGACCACTTCCAATTTGCCTTGATTCATGGATGTGACATTCCAGGTTCCTATGCAGTATTGCTCTTTACAGCATCGGACCTTGCTTCTATCACCAGTCACATCCACAACTGGGTATTGTTTTTGCTTTGGCTCCATCCCTTCATTCTTTCTGGAGTTATTTCTCCACTGATCTCCAGTAGCATATTGGGCACCTCATGACCTGGGGAGTTCCTCTTTTGGTATCCTATCATTTTGGCTTTTCATACTGTTCATGGGGTTCTCAAGGCAAGAATACTGAAGTGGCTTGCCATTCCCTTCTCCAGTGGCCCACATTCTGTCCAATCTCTCCACCATGAGCCACCCGTCTTGGGTTGCCCCGCAGGCATGGCTTGGTTTCATGGAGTTAGACAAGGCTGTGGTCCTAGTGTGATTAGATTGACTAGTTTTCTGTGAGTATGGTTTCAGTGTGTCTGCCCTCTGATGCCCTCTTGCAACACCTACCATCTTACTTGGGTTTCTCTTACCTTGGGCGTGGGGTATCTCTTCACTGCTGCTCCAGCAAAGCACAGCCGCTGCTCCTTACCTTGGACGAGGGATATCTCCTTACCGCTGCCGTTCCTGACCTTCAACGTGGGATAGCTCCTCTAGGCTCTCCTGTGCCTGCGCAGCCACCGCCCCTTGGGTTGCCCCTCCTGGCCTCTGGCCCTGGCCTCGGGCGTGTGTGGCTCCTCCCAGCTGCCGACCCCGGCCTCGGTCTCGGGGTGGCTCCTCAGGCTCACCACCGCTGGCCTGGGATGCTGGGTAGCTCCTCCCAGCCACTGCCCTGACCTCGGACAAGGGGTGTCTCCTCCCGGCCGCCACTGGCCTCGGCCACTGGGTAGCTCCTCCCAGCTGCCGCCCCAATCTCGAACGCTTGGTGGCTCCTCCCGGCCGTTCCTGCGCCGTTGCAGCCTGGCACTCTGGGCCGCTGTCCCTGACTCCGGATGTGGGGTAGCTCTCGGCTGCGCTTAGTGCGCCGGCCCGCTGCCACCTGCTGCGCGTAGTGCGCACACAAAATCTTTTGTATATTTATATATTTTGTATATATATGACAAAATCCTTTCTACTATGCTTGGTAAAGGCTTGAGAATGAAGATCAAAAGAGAAAAAAGAGATGGAGAAATTGGATAACATAAACTAAATGAAATGGGAGCAGTGAGTATGAAATAGAAAAAGATCATCATATAGTCCAGTTGTTTTTAAACATAGCTGCTCATTAGAAACACATCTGGAGCTTTGGAGGAAAAAACCAATACCTGGGCATTTGTATTTCTCAAAAAATCCCTAGGTAATTCTGATATGCTTCTGGATTTTAAAAAGTGATTACAGGTTTTTCTATTAACTGGTTATTTTAGTAATATTCTATTCTTTTAACCAATCATGATACGATTATTTTATTAAGCACAAATCACAATAGCAGAAAACATTTATCAGTTTTCACAATCAATAGCCATACAAAACCTAAAAGATCATTACAGTTGTAAGCCATAATGAAAACATGATTAACCTAGCAAAATAAAATAATTATATACAGTTTAGGGGGTTACATAAGAGTGATGTGGTAAGTGGAGGTGCATACACGCATAATTTTTCATCTTCCCAGCCAGTCTTTGTCCTTTGGTTCTTGCATTTGATTCATTTACATTTAATGTAATTATCAATATGTATGGTCCTATTGCCATTTTCTTAATCGTTTTGGGTTTATTTTGTGTAGGTCTTCTCTTTCTCTTGTGTTTCGTGCTTAGAGACATTCGTTTAGCATTTGTTGTAAAGTTGGTTTGGTGGTGCTGAATTCTCTTAATTTTTGCTTGTCTGTAAAGCTTTTGATTTTTCCATCAAATCTGAACAAGAGTCTTGCTGGGTAAAGTATTCTTGGTTGTAAGTTCTTCTGTTTTATTACCTTAAATATATCATGACATTCCATTTTGGCTTGTAGAGTTTCTGTTGAGAAATTAGCTGATAACCTTATGGGAGTTCCCTTGTATGTTATTTGTGCTTTTACCCTTGTTGCTTTCAATATTTTATCTTTGTCTTTAATTTTTGTCAGTTTGATTACTATGTGTCTCGGTGTGTTTCTCATTGTGTTCATCCTGCCTGGATCTGTCTGTGCTTCCTGGACTTGGATGACTATTTCCTTTCCCATGTTAGGGAAGTTTTCAGCTATTATCTCTTCAAGTATTTTCTCAGGTCCTTTCTCTGTCTCTTCTCCTTCTGGGGCCCTTAAAAATGCAAATGTTGTTGTGTTTAGTGTTGTTCTAGAGGTCTCTTAGGCTGTCTTGATCTCTTTTCATTCTTTTTTTCTGTATTCTCTTCTGTGGCAGTGATTTCCACCATTCTGACCTCCAGGTCCTTTATCTGTTCTTCTGCCTCAGTTACTGTGATATTGATTCTATCCAGTGTATTATTCATCTCTGTTTGTTTGTTCTTTAGCTCTTCTAGGTCTTTGGTAAACATTTCTTCTCTCTTCTCCATTGTTTTCCTGAGATTCTGCATCGTCTTCACGATCATTATTCTGAGTTCTTTTTTCTGGCAGTTTGTCTATCTCCACTTCATTGAGTTGTTTTTCTGGGGTTTTATCTTGTCCCTTCATCTGGAACCTAACTTTCTGCTTTTTCATTCTGATTAACTTTCTGTAATATGGTTTTTGTTCTAGCTACTATGGGATTGTGGTGGTTCTTGCTTCTTCTGTCTACCCTCTGATGGAGGAGGCTGAGAGGCTTGTGTAAGCTTCCTGTGGGAAAAACTGGGTCTTGCCCTAGTGGGCAGGGTTGTGCTTCAGTTCAGTTCAGTTCAGTTGAGTCACTCAGTCGTGTCCAACTCTTTGCAACCCCATGAATTGCAGCACGCCAGGCCTCCCTGTCCATCACCAACTCCCAGAGTTCACTCAGACTCATGTCCATTGAGTCAATGATGCCATCCAGCCATCTCATCCTCGGTCATCCCCTTCTCCTCCTGCCCCCAATCCCTCCCAGCATCAGAGTCTTTTCCAATGAGTCAACTCTTCGCATGAGGTGACCAAAGTACTGGAGTTTCAGCTTTAGCGTCATTCCTTCCAATGAACACCTAGGGCTGAACTCCCTTAGAATGGACTAGTTGGATCTCCTTGCAATCCAAGGGACTCTCAAGAGTCTTCTCCAACACCACAGTTCAAAAGCATCAATTCTTCAGCACTCAGCCTTCTTCACAGTTCAACTCTCACATCTATACATGACCACTGGAAAAACCATAGCCTTGACTAGATGGACCTTAGTCGACAAAGTAATGTCTCTGGTTTTGAATATACTGTCTAGGTTGGTCATAACTTTTCTTCCAAGGAGTAAGCGTCTTTTAATTTCATGGCTGCATTCACCATCTGCAGTGATTTTGGAGCCCCCCCAAATAAAGTCTGACACCATTTCCACTGTTTCCCCATCTATTTCCCATGGAGTGATGGGACCGAATGCCATGATCTTCATTTTCTGAATGTTGAGCTTTAAGCCAACTTTTTCGCTCTCCACTTTCACTTTCATCAAGAGGCTTGTGCTTAGTAAAGCTTTAATCCAATTATCTGCTGATGGGTGGCACTGTGCTCCCTCCCTGTTAGTAGGATTAATGATGATCTCCAAGAGGACTTACATCAAGGGGCCCCTTCCAGGACTGCTGCTACCAGTGCCTCTGTCCCTGCAGCAAGCTACTGCTAATCCATGCCTCCATAAGAGACTCTCTAACACTAGCAGATAGGTTTGTTTCAGTCTCCCATGGGGTCACTGCTCCTTTTTTCTGGGTTTTGGTTTATGCAAGATTTTGTTCATGCTCTCCAAGAGTGAAGTCTGTTTTCCCCAGTCCTGTGAAGTACTGTAATCAAATCCTGGTAACCCTCAAAGTCAGATTTCCTGGGGATTCCCAAGTCCTTTTTTGGATCCCCAGGCTGGGAGCCCTGACATGAGGCTCAGAACCTTCACAACAGTGGGCAAATTTCTTTGGTATTATTATTTTCCACTTTGTGGGTCACCCACCTGGTGGGTATGGGATTTGATTTTATTGTGCTTGTGGCCCTCCTAATATCTTGTTGCGGTTTCTTCTTTGTTTTTTGATGTGGGTATCTTTTTTGGTGGGTTCCACTGTTCTCTTGTTGATGGTTGTTCAACAGCTAGTTGCAATTTTGGTGCTCTCACAGGAGATGAGCACATGTCCTTCTATTCCACCATCTTAAACCAGAAACCAGAGTTGCTGTGATTTTAAGGGGTGGGGTTAGAGCACTGTTGCGGTTTTTAATTTCTCTTGTTCTTTAGCACTGGACAAGGGTGCAGTCATGGGAAATGTGTACAAAATGGGGTAAATAGAACCACGTCTTCCTGGTAGGAGTGCTGAAAAGAAATGCACTAAAGAAATGGAATGTACAGGGAGAGTTTGGGATGAGAGAGGGTGTTACTCAAATATACAGAACATGATCTAAGGTCACTTAAACATACAAAGAGTGAGAAAAATTTCAACTCCCGTGGGAAAGATGACTAATAGATACCCATGCTGAGATGGCACAAATGTTGGAATTTTCTGAAAAATACTTTTAAAGTGCTGGGTACATAAATGCTGTAACAAGTAAGGGGAAATCCTCTTGAAAGATGAAAAGTCTCAATGAAAGCATAGAAAATATAAAGAAGAACCAAATAGAAATCTTAAAACTAAAAAAAGAAGGTAACAACAACAACAACAAACTTACTGGATGGTCTTAATAACAGAATGGAGATGGCAGAGTATCACTGAAGTTAAAAATAAATCATTGAAAGTTTTTCAGTTTGAACTACTAGATGAAAAAAAATTGGGAAAGAAAATTAATAGTGCTTCTCATGTGTGGGAAGGCATCAGATCATCTAAATCCTGGAAGGAGAGGAAAAAGTGCAGTTTAGAAAAAAAACATTTGAAGAAATTTTGAATAAAATCTTCCTGAATTTGATAAAAGATATAAAACTGCAGATGCAAGATGCTCAGATAATTACAACATGATAACCCAAAGATTATCAAAGATTATGCTTCTCTGGTGACTCAGTGGGTAAAGAGTCTGTCTGCAGTGCTTGGGAAGATCACCTGGAGAAGGAAATGGCAGCCCACCCCAGTATTCTTGCCTGGAAAATTCCATGGACAGAGGAGCCTGGTGGCCTACAGTCCATGGGGTCGCAGAGTCGGACATGACTGAGTGACTAACACTTTTACTTTCACTTTCAACCCAAAGATATCCACACACAGATTCTTTGTAAGCAAAACTACTGAAAAGTAAGACAGTACTCCTGAAAGTAGCCAGAGAGAAAGAAGGCACTGCTAATAGAGGAACAACAATTTGAAAGACTATAAATTTCTCCTGAGAAAACATGGGAACCAGAAGAAGGTAGAACAAGATTTTTACAGTTCTAAAAACAAATAGTACTAACTCAGTATTTTATATCCAACCAAAATATACACTTTAGGAATAAAGGTAAAATAAAAACAATCTCATGTAATTGAAAACAAAGATAATTTTGTTGCCAGAAGATGTACTCTGAAAGGATATCTCAACAAAGCTTTTCATACAAATGAGATAATGCCAGAAGGAATCTTGGAACATCAGGAATTAAGGTGGAACAAGAGAATCAATGGGCGTCCCTGGTGGCTCAGTGGTAAAGAATCTGCTTGCCAAGCAGGAGATGCAGGTTTGATCCCTGGGTCAGAAAAATCCCCTGGAGAAGGAAATGGCACCCCACTCTAATATTCTTGCCTGGAGAATTCTGTGGACAGAGGAGCCTGGTGGGCTAAAGTCCGTGCTGTCCCAAAAGAGTTGGACATGACTTAGTGACTAAGCAACAACAGCTATAGAACCAATCAGTAGAATAGACTCACGTGTTTCTCTTTTACATTTAAAAACTATTATAGATAATATTTTTTGATGAGTTTTCCGATGTGTGAGACAGCTGCAGTGTTGTGGATAAGTAAATGCAGCACAAAGGTGGTAGGGTAAAGGGACCTCTAATTCCAGGTTGGTTTCTACATTTTACTTGCTGGTGTAAAATATTTTATTTAAACTCTAAAAGGGTAGATATGAATACTGAAGTCCCTAGAGCAACCGCTTAAAAATATACAGATTTGATCAGAAACAAAAGAGAGAAACCTGAATACTATAGAAAAGTTTAAACCAGGAGTTGTTCATTTGTTTAGTCTTGTCTGATTCTTTCCGACCCCGTGGACTGCAGCATGCAGTCCTTCACCATCTCCCGGAGCTTACTCAAACTCGTGTGCATTGAGTCAGTGGTGCCATCCAAGCATCTAATCTTCTATCATTCCCTTCTCTTTCTGCTTTCAATCTTTCCCAGCATCAGGGTCTTTTCCAGTGAGCTGGCTCTTTGTATCAGGTGGACAAAGTCTTGAAGCTTCAGCAGCATCCTTCCAATGAATGTTCAGGGTTGATTTCCTTTAGGATGGACTGGTTGGATCTCCTTGCAGTCCAGTGGACTCTCAAGAAGAGTATTCTCCAGCACCACAGTCCAAAGGCATCAGTTCTTCAGTGCTCAGCCTTTTTTCTTGCCCAGCTCTCTCATCCATATCTGATTACTGGAAAAACAATAGGTTTGACTAGACGGACCTTTCTTGGCAAAGTAATGTCTCTGCTTTTTAATTTGCTGTCTAGGTTTGTCATTGCTTTTCTTCCAAGGGGCAAGTGTCTTTTAATTTCATGGCTGCAGTCATTGTCTGCAGTGACTTTGCTGCTAAGTAGCTTCAGTCATGTCCAACTCTGTGCAACCCCATAGACGGCAGCCCACCAGGCTCCTCTCTGTCCCTGGGATTCTCCAAGCAAGAACACGAGTGGGTTGCCATTTCCTTCTCTAGTGTATGAAAGTGCAAAGTGAAAGTGAAGTTGCTTAGTCATGTCCGACTCCTAGCGACCCCATGGACTACAGCCTACCAGGCTTCTCCGTACATGGGATTTTCCAGGCAAGAGTACTGGAGTGGGATGCCATTGCCTTCTCCAGCAGTGATTTTTGGGGTCCCCCCAAAATAAAGTCTCTCACTGTTTCTATTGTTTCCCCATCTATTTGCCATGAAGTGATGGCACCAGATGCCATGATCTTCTTTTTTGATTGAGTTTTAAGCCAGATTCTTCACTCTCCTCTTTCACCTTCATCAAGAGGTTCTTTAGTTCCTCTTTACTTTCTGTCATAAGAGTGGTGTCATCTGCATATCTGAGATTATTGATGTTTCTCCCTGTAGTCTTGATTCCTGCTTGTGATTCATCCAGTCACATGTTCCATGATGTACTCTGCATGTAAGTTAAATAAGCAGAGTGGCATTATTCCTCCTTGATGTACTCCTTTCCCAGTTTTGAACCAGTCTGATGTTCTATGTCCACTTCTAACTGTTGCTTCTTGACCTGCATACAGGTTTCTCAGGAGGCGGGCAAGGTGGTCTGGTATTCTTATCTCTTGAAGAATTTTCCACAGTTTGTTGTGATCTGCACAGTCAAAGGCTTTAGTGTAGTCAGTGAAGCAGAAATAGATGTTTTTCTGGAATTCTATAGCTTTCTCTGTGATCCAAAGGATGTTAGCAAGAGAGAAAGGAGACAAGGGGGAACATAAAACAGAGGGAGAAAAAAATCTATAAATAATAAAGTAAATGACCTAAATCCATGTACATCAGTAATTTTATTAAATGACAGTGGTTTTAGCATACCAATTAAAAGGTAAAGTTTTTAGGATGAATATTAAAATATAACCCAACTATATGCCGCCTGTAAGAGTTCATTTCTAATATAATGTTTTAAATGAAGGTTGCAAGTAAATAAAAGTAAAAACACCTACCATGTATTCACTAATAAAAAGAAAGCTGGAGTGGCCATATAAATATCAGACAAAGTAATAAAGACATACCTTACATAATAAAGGGAAAAATTCACCAGGAAGACATAATTCTAAATGTGTTTCCACTTAACCACAGAGACTGAAAATATATTTAGCATGAACTGACCAAAATGAAGGGAAAATTAGATAAATCAACAGTGATAGTTGGAAAATGTCATGTTTCCATATTTGCTGGGATCGATAGAATATAAATTAGGATGTAAGAAGAGTGAATAGTACCACCAACAACTCACTTGATTTAATTTACACAGAAGTTTCTACCCAGCAATAAAAGAATAAACATTCTTCTCTAGTGCACTGAGAACATTCTCCAAGACATAATGTACCCTAGGTAATAAGACAAATCTTAACAAATTTAGAAGAATTGAAAGCGTGCAAAGTATGTTCTCTGACCATAATAGAAGCAAACTAGAAATCGATAATAGGTTATTTAAAAAAGACAATTGGAAAATAAACACTAAACCATCTGTGTCCGACAGAAAGTCTCAAGATAACTTAGAAAATACTCCTAACAAAATGATATCACACTTTATAGAATCTTGCTAGAACAGTACTTAGAGGGAACTTAATAGCATTTAAATGCTTATATTAGGGATGAAAAAAAGTCTTGAATCAATGATCTGAGTTCCTGTGTTGAGGAGCAATGTAAACCCAAAGCAAGCAGTAGGAAGGAAATGATAAATAGCAGAAATTAATGATGTTGAAAACAAAATGTTAGAGAAAAAAAAAACAACAACTAAAGCTGGTTCTCTGAAAAGATTAATAAAACTGAATAAACCTATCATAAGACTGCAAGAAAAAAAGGAAAACACAATTGGAAATGTTATACAATTGCTGGTGACAATGCCAAATGGTATAGCCACACTGAAATGCCACTTTACAGTTCTGATAGCAAGAAAAACACATTTATTGTATGAGCCAGCATCCTATTCCAATGCAAATATTCTAGAGAAAGGAAAACTTACTTTCACACAGGAAACTGTATGTAAATGTCTATAGCAGTTCTATTCATAATCATCAGAAGTGTGGAGCAATGCAGATATTCTTCAGTGGATGAATTGATGAACTGGTACAAATCTATACAGAGGGAATGCAATTCAAATGAAAATCTATGAATTGTCCATTTATAAAATAACTTAACCTCAGAGGAATCATACTGAATAAAAGAAACTGATCTCCAGAGGTTATAATTTGGATGATTCCATTTATTATGATATTTAAAAAAATTTTATTTTATATTGGAGTATTGTTGATTAACAATGTTGTGTTAGTTTCACGTGTACCGCAGAGTGATTCAGTTACACAAAGACATGTATATATATATTTTAAAATTATTTTCCCGTTTAGTTTATTACTGAATGTTGAGTAGACTTCCCTGTACTCTACAGTAGGTCCTTTTTGGTTATCTATTTTGATTTTATGGTTTTAATATTTAAAATTAAAGAATTATTGTATATTGGAATATAGTTAATTAACAGTGATATTAAAGATGCCATGAGGGATTGAACTGCTTTGTATCCTGACTCTGGGGGTGGTTATGCAAATCTGTAATGTTACAACTGCAGAAATAACAAGTGTCCACACAAAACGGTAATTTCACTGTATGCTAATAGAGTTTAAGTGTGTCTTCATAAGGTCCTGATGATCAGCAGTGTTATGATGCCATCCCTATTCCAGAGAAGTTCTACAGAGGAAAAAGGAAAGTTTTAATTCATGAAATAGAGTAATTCAGTAGTGCAAGTTTACCAGTTATTTCATTACAAGCTACAAGAGAAGACTTTGTATTCACCTCAGTGTGATGTCATTTTCTCTTACATTCTATTAGCCGGAATGTTTGGGAGATAAGGGGGTATGCCAGAAACTGTACAGAATCCTTTTTACTCCATGAACTTGTGAGACTGCCATTCATGTATTGTTTCAATTGAAAAAGTAAAAGATTGGGAAACTCCTGGGTAAAATGCTGAATTAGGGAATTATCTGTGTTGTGTATCAGTTTTGTCAGCATGTGGGGTGGTTGAGGGCCTTGACTCCACACCAGGTTGCTTGATTGGAATGCTGGCTCCTGCAGTTGCTAGCTATGTAATCTCAGGCAAGTCATTTGTGTCATCATCTCTGAAGAGGCTAGGATGATTTTGCCAGCTTTAGTTTGGTTAGAATTTGATATGTATTTATAATAATATAATATCATCATCATCATCAATCACTCAGTGAGAAATAATCCACTGATTTGGCTGAGGTACTCTAGGCCTCAGTTGCTTTTTATGTTAAAGGAGGCTAATATTTTCTGTTTATTAGGAATATTGCATTGATTCATCAGAACTTATAGGACTCTAAGATATTTTGAGCTCTTAAAGCTTCGTGCTTTGTAAATAAAAATACCATTGCTCATCTCTTTTTATGTTATTGGCAGTTTTTTTCTAAGTTAAATTTTTTTTAAGTTACTGATTGCTTTAACAGTGTGTTTTAGACCCTTTTGTACCATTATGTGCTATACTGAAGACCATATTTTGTCCCTTGATCATCTATAAATATACTTTTTGAATGAATAGAAGTACAGATGAGAAGACTAGTCTAATTTCAGGTAATTTTTTTTTCTATTTTGTAAAACTTTTTATTGTCAAATAACCCACAGAGAGAAACCTAAACCAAACCAATCTGTAACTTAAAGAATAATGCACAGGTTTTCGTAAAGTCACTCAAATCAAGAAGATAACTTTGTACCCACTGCACAAAAGCCTTTTCCTCTGTTTTACATACTTGTAGTGGCAATCCAGATTTTGTAGCAATCTCCTCCTAATATTTCCTTTAACATTTATCACTCATATGTGCATCCATAGAGTCTATGGTTTGGTTGTGATAATTTCTAAAATGACATTTAAAATCTCAGTCTACAGGTTCCCTATCCCTTTATTTTGCTTACACTTTGTTCTTTTTCTAGACTTGGGCCATCTGACTTGTGGTACTTCTCTTTTGAATTTTGATGAGTGCATATTTATGCATGATACAGTTCTGTATGTTTTTCTGTCCTCTACAAAATCATAACTGGACCTAGAAGCTTGACCAGATTTAGTTTCATCTTTTTTTTTTTTTTGCAAGACTAGAGGCAGTGTGAGTTTTTTGTTGGGACACCTAATGTCTGGTTGCTCTGTAGTGTGTTGATAGCAGCACAGCTACTCATTGCTTGTATTTGTTAATAGACTCGGAAAGTGAAAGCATTAGTCACTCAGTCATGTCCAACTCTTTGCAACCCCATGAACTGTAGCTCACAGGGCTCCTCTGTCCATGGAATTTTCCAGGCAAGAATTCTGGAGTGAATTGCTATTCCTTTCTTCAGGGGATCCTCCCAACCCAGGGATCAAACCTGGGTCTCCCGCGTTGCAGGCATCTTCTTTCCTATCTGAGCCACCAGGTTTGAGGGGGCCTGCAAAATCATGAAATATATTTTAATTCTATTAATTAGTTTACAGGTATTAGTTGAATTATTTTCACGAAGAAACACTTCTATCTACTGTTCAGTTATCTAGTGGTCCAGTTTCTATGACAAAAGTAAATGCTTGATTATTTTCCTTTATGGGTTTATCATTCTCTAAAGTTAGCAATTCTTTTATGAATAGCATTTTTACGTGAAGATGAACTATTTCATGAGTTCATAGTGATACTTCAGTATTGAAAGTGAAAGTGAAGTCGCTCAGTCGTCTCCGACTCTGCGACCCCATGGACTATAGCCTACCAGGCTTCTCTGTCCATGGGATTTTCCAGGCAAGAATACTGGAGTGCGTTGCCATTTCCTTCTCCAGGAGATCTTCCCGACCCAGGGATTGAACCTGCATCTCCTGCATTGTAGGGAGATGCTTTACCATCTGAGCCACCAGGGAAGTACCCACCAGGGAAGTCACTTCAGTATTAAGTTGTATCTTATTTCCAGCATGTTGAGAATCATGGTTCTCAAAGCTAGAGGGAGTAATAGAATTTGAATATTATATAAATACTCATTTGTTTTATTCAACATTGCACACCCTAGGTCTCAAAGTGCCAATATTAATGTTATAAACCAATATTATTTCCATAAAAGTTTAAACAATTTTTTCCTACATGTACTGTCCCCAGTTACTCTCCTATTCCATTTTTTTTACGATGTATGTTTTCAGATTATATAGCTGTTATGCACTGCACTGTTTTAACTTGAACTCTTATACAGTTGCAGTTCTGCTAGTAACTGTTTTACACTGTTCATCAATAATTTTGTTCATGTCTCTCTAGACTTAGTTATCTTAAGCATGAGCTCTCATACATTTCTTGGGAAAGGTCCCTGGGAAAATTTAATTTAACTCACATTAATAACTGCTTGTGCTTTATTCTTGAAAGTTTATTCTTGTGCTTTATTCTATAAAATCCTTGGCTCACATATTTTCCCTGGCATAACTTAAGTGGATTTCTCTGTGTTTTTCTTGTATAAAGTCCTATGATTATCTCATTTTATTTCCTTATCTGTTTGTTCTTTTTGCCTGTGTGCCCAAAGGAATTATTTTTTAGAAGTCTATTAATTTTGCTAGAAAATGTCTTCATATTGATTTTTATTGGTAATTTTTGTAGATATTGATATGTAATATACTTGTGTGTGTATAGGTGTTACATGTAGTTTTTAGTAATGTCTTTTTTTTTCATAGAAACCATTATGTTTATTTTGGATCATCTTTACCTAACTTTAATATTTATTTTATATTGAATGTTTATTTAAAAAAAATTTATTGTTACATTTTTTCTCTTAAAGTATTATTGGTTAGTTTTATAGTTGTGTCACTTTCTAATGTGGTCTTCATTTCTTTTTTTTTCTTTTCTCTTTTGTACTTTTTTACGTTAAATGGTTGCATAGAGTTTTAACACATATATATTTTACATATACATAGCAATATATTTATCATAATTTATTTAATCAATCCTCTATGAATAAATATATATTTTTTTTAGATTTTATTTTATTTTATTTTTAATTTTTTTTTACTTTACAATATTGTATTGGTTTTGCCATACATCAACATGAATCCGCCACAGGTATACACGTGTTCCCTATCCTGATTTGCATTCTTTCATGAGTTCTGCAGCTTAATTTGAGTCTATTAAATTCCAAATTAAGTGGTTCTTTCATGTTTGACTTCATTAGTAATGTTTTTTAGCTTGTGTTGAAATAGATTACAGTTTGGCTTGATTTGATAGGCACATCTTTCTGGCATGCTCTCATTATTTTTAGAGGTGTTATTCTGGTCCTTGTTTTCTTTTTGCTTATAATAATTTTTTGTGGGCTTTGGCTTGGATATTTTTCCATTTTTTGGATGTGAATTTCTTTTTTCTTAAACTTGAAGATGAAGAAAGCTGTCACAATAACTCAAAAAGCTTCCTCTTCTGTTGCGTCTCATGGTGTCTACAAGTAGGGAAACGCAATTCTAATATTTTTCTGACCCTATTCTTCTCTCATACTTTCATGTGGATCTTCTCTTCCTTTTGACTTTGTTTCTGTCCTGTGTAGTTTTGATTCCACTTCCAGTTTCTCTTTTACTTGGACCCTGTGCTGAAGGGGGTCTCTGGTGTGTCAGTTTGCATAGTATGTATGCCGTTCCTTCAGACCTAACCAAGCTCTCTTGTATTGTGTATGTGTGCCAAGTTGCTTCAGTCGTTTGCGACTCTTTGTGACCCCATGGACTGTAGCCCCCCAGGCTCCTCTGTGCATGGGATTCCCCAGGCAAGAGTACTGGAGTGGGGTGCATTACCTCCTCCAGGGGATCTTCCCGACTCGGGGATTGCACTCACGTCTTTTATGTCTCCTGCATTGTCAGGTGGATTCTTTACTACTAGCACCATTTCTCTCGTATTAACCCTATATGAAGTTATTTTACTGTGTAAAACTCCTCCAGTTAGTGTGGCTATTGACTGTCTATGGCAAACTTTAAGTTTTTTCTATTATCCTATCTGTTAGACATCCTGTTTTTACTGATTCCTAGATGGTGTACAGTGTTTCAGGCCTTATATCGTTGTTGGTTCACTTTGTTTGACTGCATCGTGAGGGTTATTTATGTTACCTTTGTATCTAAGCTTATTGAAAATGTTGTCCATGAGTTCTTGGTTTTACCATCCAATTTTGTTTTTATATTGGGATTCTTAAAAAGTGTTCCTTGACTGTCATTGCCACTTTTCAAGAGTTCTCTTTTATTTTTCCCTTTTAAAAAAATTTTTCTCTTGGTATTGAGCAAAATTTTGTAAATGAGATGTTTTTTCAAAAAATTTCTCTTAATCATAAGTCACTTTCGTGTGCATAATTTAATATTTTCTACTTCTTTCCATATGGAAACTAGTAAATGTATGTATATTTGTGTATTATCAAATAGAAGAGAAAATAATCTGTGTGTGTACCTACAGGTAAAAATGATTCTTAAGTGTTAAGCCTACAAAACTTGGAGTTACATTATATTGAAGACATTTTCTTAAGGCTGACCTTATTTTTTAATTCTTATTCTAGAAAATAAAAATTTAAGATAAATGTTTTATTTTGGCTTTTTGATAGTTAGGAATGTTTTTTTGTATTTAAAGTTGTTTGTTTTGAAACAAAATTGTTGCAGTAAAAAAATCTTCTAAGTCTTACATATTTTACTCAGCATAATGCATTTGGTGTTAATCCAAACTGTTGCATTTATTGATAGATTATTGCTGCATTTGTATTCCTTTGTGTGGAGGTTTTATCCATTCACTCATCAAAGGATATCTGGGTTGTTTCCAGTGTTTAGTAGTTACTAATAAAGCTTCTCTAAGCATTCATGTATAGGTTTTGTGTGGACATACACTTTCATTTCTCTGAGGTAAATACCCAAGAGTGGGATTACTAGGTTCATAGTTCAGTTCAGTTCAGTCACTCAGTCATTTCCAACTCTTTGCAACCCCATGAACTGCAGCACACCAGGCCTGCCTATCCATCACCAACTCCTGGAGTTTATTCAGACTTATGTCCCTTGAGTCAGTGATGCCATTGAACCATCTCATCCTCTATCATTCCCTTCTCCTCCCGCCTTCAGTCTTTCCCAGCATCAGGGTCTTTTCAAATGAGTCAGTTCTTCACATCCGGTGGCCAAAGTATTAGAGTTTCAGCTTCAGCATCAGTGCTTCCAATGAATATTCAGGACTGATTTCCTTTAGGATAGACTGGTTGGATCTCCTTGCAGTCCAAGAGACTCTCAAGAGTCTTCTCCAACACCACACTTAACTTCATGAACAGTAGGAAAAGGTTCATGGTAGGTATATGTTTCGGAGAAGGCAATGGCACCCCACTCCAGTACTCTTGCCTGGAAAATCCCATGGACGGAGGAGCCTGGAAGGCTGCAGTCCATGGGGTCACTGAGGGTCGGACACGATTGAGCCACTTCACTTTCACTTTTTACTTTGATGCATTGGATAAGGAAATGGCAACCCACTCCAGTGTTCTTGCCTGGAGAATCCCGGGGACGAGGTAGCCTAGTGGGCTGCCGTCTATGGTGTCACACAGAGTCGGACACGACTGAAGTGACTTAGCAGCAGCAACAGCAGGTATATGTTTATCTGTTTCAGGAACTGCCATACAGTTTTCCAAGGTGGCCAAGTCATTTAGCATTCCCAACAGCAAGATTTTAGAGTCTAGTTGCTATGTGTTCTTGCCAGAACTTGGCATTGTCAATATTTTTTATTTTACTTATACTGATAGGTATGTAGAGGAATCTCCTTGATATTTCTCTAATATTTAATGGTGTTGACCATCTCTTCATGTACTTTTTTTTTCTGTTTGTATCTTTCTTAAAAAAGTTATTTACTTTAATTGGAGGATAATTACAATATTATGATGGTATTTGCCATACATGGGCATGAATCAGCCGTGGGTGCACATGTGTCCCTCCATCCTGAACCCCCCCTTCCACCTCCCTCCCCATCCCATCCCTCTGGGTTGTCCCAGAGCACCGACTTTGAGTGCCCTGCTCCATTCATGGAACTTGCACCAGTCGTCTATTTTATATCCACGTTTCAATGCTGTTCTGTCAAATCATCCCACCCTCGCCTTCTCCCACAGAGTCCAAAAGTCTGTTCTTTACATCTGTGTCTCTTTTGCTGCCTTGCATACAGGGTCATCATTACTGTCTTTCTAAATTCCAAATATATACTCTCTATATATAATACATTCCATATATATAATGCATTCCATATATATGCTTTAATATACTGGATTGGTGTTTCTCTTTCTGACTTACTTCACTCTGTACAATAGGCTCCAGTTTCATCCACCTCATTAGAACTAACTCTGATGCATTCCTTTTTATAGCTGAGTAATATTCCATTGTGTATATGTACCACAACTTCCTTATCCATTTGTCTGTCGATGGACGTCAGGGTTGCTTCCATGTCCTGGCTATTGTAAACAGTGCTGCAATGAACCTTGGGGCACATGTGTTCTTTCAATTCTGGTTTCCTCAGTATATATGCCCAGCAATGGGATTGCTGGGTCGTATGGCAGTTCTATTTCCAGTTCTTAAAAGAATCTCCACAGTATTCTCCATAGTGGCTGTACCAGTTTTTCTTCCCACCAGCAGTGTAAGAGGGTTCCCTTTTCTCCACACCTCTCTCCAGAATTACTGTTTGTAGACTTTTTGATGGTGGCCTTTCTGACAGGTGTGTGATGATATTTCATTGTGGTTTTGAGGGATCATGGAAAAAGGAAGAGAGTTCCAGAAAAACATCTATTTCTGCTTTATTGACTATGCCAAAGCCTTTGACTCTGTGGATCACAATAAACTGTGGAAAATTCTGAAAGAGATGGGAATACCAGACCACCTAACCTGCCTCTTGAGAAACCTATATGCAGGCCAGGAAGCAAGTTAGAACTGGACATGGAACAACAGACTGGTTCCAAATACGAAAAGGAGTACGTCAAGGCTGTATATTGTCACCCTGCTTATTTAACTTATATGCAGAGTACATCATGAGAATCGCTGGGCTGGAAGAAGCACAAGCTGGAATCAAGATCACCAGGAGAAATATCAATAACCTCAGATATACAGATGACACCACCCTTATGGCAGAAAGTGAAGAGGAGCTAAAAAGCCTTTTGATGAAAGTGAAAGAGGAGAGTGAAAAAGTTGGCTTAAAGCTCAACATTCACAAAACGAAGATCATGGTATCCGGTCCCATCACTTCATGGGAAGTAGATGGGGAAACAGTGGAAACAGTGTCAGACTTTATTTTTTTGGGCTCCAAAATCACTGCGGATGGTGATTGCAGCCATGAAATTAAAAGACACTTGCTCATTGGAAGAAAAGTTATGACCAACCTAGATAGCATATTCAAAAGCAGAGACATTACTTTGCCAACAAAGGTCCGTCTAGTCAAGGCTATGGTTATTCCAGTGGATGTGAGAGCTGGACTGTGAAGAAAGCTGAATGCTGAAGAATTGATGCTTTTGAACTGTGGTGTTGGAGAAGACTCTTGAGAGTCCCTTGGACTGCAAGGAGATCCTACCAGTCCATTCTAAAGATCAGTTCTGGGTGTTCTTTGGAAGGACTGATGCTAAAGCTAAAACTCCAATACTTTGGCCACCTCATGCGAAGAGTTGACTCATTGGAAAAGACTCTGATGCTGGGAGGGATTTGGGGCAGGAGGAGAAGGGGATGACAGAAGATGAGATGGCTGGATGGCATCACCAACTCAATGGACATGAGTTTGGGTGAACTGCAGGAGTTGGTGATAGACAGGGAGGCCTGGCGTGCTGCAATTCATGGGGTTGCAAAGACTCGGACACGACTGAGTGACTGAACTCAACTGACTGAATAATGAGTAAGGGTGTTTGCTATGACCAGTGTGTTCTCTTGGCAATACTCTATTAGTCTTTGCCCTGCGTCATACTGTACTCCAAGGCCAAATTTGCCTGTTACTCCAGGTATTTCTTGACTTCCTACCTTTGCATTCCAGTCCCCTATAATGAAAAGGGCATTGTTTCTGGGTGTTAATTCTAAAAGGTCTTGTTGGTCTTGATAGAATTGTTCAACTTCAGCTTCTTCAGCATTACTGTTTGGGCCATAGACTTGGATTACTGATGGCTGATGGCCTCACCGACTTGATGGATGTGAGTTTGGGTGAACTTTGGGAGTTGGTGATGGACAGGGAGGCCTGGTGTGCTGCGATTCATGGGGTTGCAAAGAGTCAGACACGACTGAGTGACTGAACTGAACTGATATTGAATGGTTTGCATTGGAAACAAACAGAATTCATTCTGTCATTTTTGAGATTGCATCCAAGTACTGCATTTTGAATTCTTTTGTTGACTATGATGGCTACTCTATTTCTTCTAAGAGATTCTTGCCCACAGTAGTAGATATAATGGTCATCTGAGTAAATTCACCCATTCCAGTCCATTTTAGTTCACTGATTCTTAAAATGTCAATGTTCACTCTTGCCATCCACTTCCAATATGCCTTTATTCATGGACCTAACATTCGAGGTTCCTATGCAATATTGCTCTTTATAGCATTGGACTTCACTTCCATCACCAGTCACATCCACAACTGGGTGTTGTTTTTGCTTCAGCTCTGTCTCTTCATTCTTTCTGGAGTTATTTCTCCACTGATCTCCAGTAGCATATTGGGCACCTACTGACCTGGGGAGTTCATGTTTCAGTGTCCTATCTTTTTACCTTTTCATAATGTTCATAGGGTTCTCAAGGCAAGAATACTGAAGTGGTTTGCCATTCTCTTCTCCAATGGACCACGTTTTGATGCTTTTGAACTGTGGTGTTGGAGACTCTTGAGAGTCCCTTGGACTGCAAAGAGATCCAACCAGTCCATCCTAAAGGAAATCAGTCCTGAATATTCATTAAAAGGACTGATGCTGAAGCTGAAACTCCAATACTTTGGCCACCTGATGTGAAAAGTCCCTGATGCTGGAAAAGATTGAAGGTGGGAGGAGAAGGGGATGACAGAGGATGAGATGGTTGGATGGCATCACGGACTCAATGGACATGAGTTTGAGTAAACTCCAGGAGTTGGGGATGAACAGGGAAGCCTGGTGTGCTCCAGTCCATGGGGTCGCAAAGAGTCAGGTATGACTGAGCGACTGAACTTAACTGAACTGAATAATGAGTGATGTTTAGCATCTTTTCCTGTGTTTGTTAGCAATCTATATGTCTTCTTTGGAGAAATGTCTGTTTAGTTCTTTGGCCCACTTTTTGATTGGGTCGCTCATTTTTCTGATATTCAACTGCATGATCTGCTAGTATATTTTGGGGGTTAATTCTTTGTCAGTTGTTTAATTTGCTATTATTTTCTCTCATTCTGAAAGCTGCCTTTTCACCTTGCTTATAGTTTCCTTCATTGTGCAAAAGCTTTTAAGTTTAATTAGGTCCCAATTGTTTATTTTTGTTTTTATTTTCATTAGTCTGGGTTGTGGGTCATAGAAGATCTTGCTGTGATTTATGTCAGTGTTCTGCCTGTGTTTTCCTCTAAAAGTTTTATAATTTCTAGTCTTACATTAGATCTTTAATCCATTTTGAGTTTATTTTTGTGTATGGTGTTAGAAAGTGTTCTAGTTTCATTCTTTTACATGTGGCTGACTAGTTTTCCCAGCAGCACTTCTTAAAGAGGTTGTCTTTTCCCCAATGTATATTTTTGCCTCCTTTGTCAAAGATAAGGTGCCCACAGGTGTGTGGATTTATCTCTGGGCTTTGTATTTTGTTCCATTGATCTATATTTCTGTCTTTGTACCAGTACATACTTTCTTGATGACTAGCTTTGTAGTATAGTCTGAAGTCAGGAAGGTTGGTTCCTCCATTTCCATTCTTCTTTCTCAATATTGCTTGGCTCATCAAGTTTTTTCTGTTTCCATACAAATTGTGAAATTATTTGTTCTAGTTCTGTGAAAAATACTGTTGGTAGCTTGAAGGGATTGCATTGAATCTATACATTGCTTTGTGTTGTATATTCATTTTCACTGCATTGATTCTTCCAATCCACAAATATGGTATATTTCTCCATCTCTTTGTGTCATCTTTGACTTCTTTCATCAGCGTTTTCTATATATGTCTTTTGTTTCTTTAGGTAAATTTATTCCTAAGTATTTTATTCTTTTCATTGCAATGGTGAATGGGATTGTTTCCTTAATTTGTTTTTTCATTGTTAGTGTATAGGAATGCAAGGGATTTCTGTGTATTAATTTTATATCCTACAACTTTACTATATTCATTGATTAGCTCTAGTAATTTTCTGGTGGTATCTTTAGGACTTTCTATGTAGAAAATCATGTCATCTGCAAACAGCGAGAGTTTTACTTATTCTTTTCCAATTTGGATTCCTTTTATTTCTTTTTCTTCTCTGATTTCTATGGCTAGGACTTCCAAAACTATGTTGTATAGTTGTGGTGAGAGTGGGCACTCTTGTCTCGTTCCTGATTTTAGAGGAAATGCTTTCAATTTTTTGCCATTGAGGACAATGTTTGTTGTGGGTTTGTAGTACATGGCTTTTACTATGTTGAGGTATGTTCCTTCTGTGCCTGCTTTCTGGAGAGTTTTCATCATAAATGGGTGTTGAATTTTGTTAAAGCTTTTCTCTGCATCTATTGAGATAATCATATGATTTTTATCTTTCAATTTGTTAATATGGTGCATCACATTGATTTGTGAATGCTGAAGAATCCTTGCATACCTGGAATAAAACCCACTTCATCATGATGTATGATCTTTTTAAATATCTTCATGTACTTTTTATGCCCACTGATAGATCCTCATTGGTGAAATATCTGTTTTAAGTCTTTCCACTCATTTTAAATGGGTTGTTTATTTTCTTGCTGTTGAGTTTTGAGAGATTTTTACATATGCTGGATGCAGATTCATTGTTGAATATGTGATATGCAAATATTTTTCCTAGTTTGTACCTTGTCTTTTCATTCTCTTAGAAGTATCATTTGTAAAGCAAAGTTTTGTTAGTTTTAATAAATTCTAATTTATCCTTCTATCTGTTATACATTATGATTCTCTTGTCATATCTCAGGACATTCTACCTAATACCAAGGTATATATATTTTCTTTTATGTTTTCTTCTGAAACTTGAGACTGTTACATTTGCACTAATTATTGCATATCATTTATGTATGATTTTTGCATGTGAAGTGTAAGGTTCATTTTTATATGTAAATATTCAATTGTTCCTCTATCTCGTTTTAAAAGGATAATTTTTTTTTTTACAATGTTGTGTTGGTTTCTGCTATACAACACAAATAAACCATGCATGTATATATATCCCTTCTGTCTTGAACCACCCCACCCCCCCCGCCCCCGCCGCCCCATCTCCCACCCGACCCCATCCCTCTAGGTTGTCACAATACCTGGTTGAACTCCCTGTGTTACATAGAACCTTCCCATTGACTAGCTGTTTTACATATGGTAATGTATATGTTTCAGTGCTACACTCTCAGTTCATCTGACCCTCTCGTTCCCATACTGTGTCCACAAGTCTGCTCTCTATGTCTGTGTTTTATTCATGCCTTGCAAATAGGTCCATCAGTACCATTTTTCTCAATCTATCTATATGTATTAATATATGATACTTGTTTTTGTCTTTTTGATTTACTTCGTTCTGTATAACAGGCTCTAGGTTCATCCATTAGAACTGACTTAAGTTCATTCCTTTTTATGGCTGAGTAATATTCCATTGTATACATGTATCACAACTTCTTTATCCATTCATCTGTTGATGGACATCTAGATTGCTTCCATGTCCTGGTTCTTGTAAATAAGTGCTGCAGTGAATGTTGTGGTACATGTGTCTTTTTCAGTTATGGTTTTCTTAGGATATATTCCCAGTAGTGGTATTGCTGAGTCATACAGTAGTTTTATTCCTAATTTTTAAAGGAGTCTCCATGCTGTATCAATTTACATTCCCACCGTCTGTGCAAGAGGGTTCCCTTTTCTCTACACCCTCTCCATCATTTATTGTTTGTAGATTTTTTGATGATGGCCATTCCGACTGGTGTGACATGACATTTCATTGTAGTTTTCACTTGCATTTCTCTAGTAATGAGCGATGTTGAGCATCCTTTCATGTGTTTGTCGGCCGTCTGTATGTCTTATTTGGAGAAATATCTGGTTAGGTCTTTTGTGCATTTTTTATTTGGGTTTTTTGTTTTTCTGGTATTGAGCTGCATGAGCTGCTTATATATTGAATCTAACTTTAGAGATAGAAATTTTAAAATGCAACAACTTTTAAATTCATTTCTCTAAAGTTAGATTCTCCTGATATGATTTCTGATCTCTCATTCTAGATATCTAGTTACTTCTTTATATTCGCAAATTTGTATTGCATCCTGGTCTAAAAAATGAGATGAGATATGGCGAACAAAGGTAATTTTTCTTCAACAGATTTAAGACAGAGAATTTGTATATTAGTTTTCCAGGGCTGCCATAATAAAGTACAAACACTGGGTAGCCTGAACAACAGAAATGAACTTTCTCACAATTCTGGAGGCTGGAAGTCTGAGGTCATGATTTTGGCAGGAGAGGCTTTTCTGAGGCTTGTGTGTTTGACTTGTGGATGGCCTAGCATCTTCTCCCTGTGTCTTCACAGGGCCTTCCCTCTGTGCATGTCTGTGTGCAGATTTCTTCTTCTTCTTTTTTTTTTTACAAAGACACCAGTCATATTGGATTAGTGCTCACCCTAATGTCTTCACTTTAATTGATTACTCTTGATTGCTCTTAGAGTTCATATCTCTAAATATAGCCACATTCTGAGGAACTGGGACTTAGAGCTCCAACAGATACATTCTGAGCGTGACACAGTTGACACCATTAACAGTGTCTTGGTTATGATCCTTGCACAGGGCTGGGAAACTAATCAGTGTTCAGTACCTTCTTGGTGCCCTGTGCTAAAACCTGGCATTGGTGTTGGAAAATAGTAAGTTACAGAGTCAGGAGTTTGTGATTTTGGGGAGAAAGGAACAAACAAATAATATAGCCCAGTGTAAAAACAATAATGAAGGCAAAATAAAATTTGAAACAGTATGAGAGAGAGAGAGAATTATCATCTAGGATACCAGCCTCCATAGATTTGAGCTAGAAAGCTGGCAGTTCACAGTGCATGGCAGTGTGATCTTGGGCAAATTAACTGGCTTTATAACCTCACTTAGCTCATCTGTAAAATGGGGAATTGCTCTGCTTGGTTTTTGGGATGATTAATGAAATAATTTATAAAAGTATTACCATAGTAAAAAGCAATGCAATACTACAAATAATTACAGAATGGTATGAATAGAATAATCAACATGAATGCACTGACAACCAGAATGATGGCTGGCGGTAAGGAACGGATATGGCTCTGTTGGTGTGTACCACCTGACCATATGCTTTGTGGATAGATGTACCAGGGTCACAGTGCATGTGCATTTCTTTCCTGTTTGGAAACTTTATGGTGAGAGACCTTTCCCCAGGAACACTTAGATTCAGCAATGTGGTGATTCATACTCAGATATGAGGAGGATCCTAGTTGTGTGGTTATATGTGTTTGAGAGAGATATCTTCATGTATCAGAACTGGAGGTTTGGAGATGGGGGACTGTAGTTTCAAAAATGTCTTCCTGGTGATTCTGTTACTGTCTCCCCTTTTTTTCTCTTACCACCAAAATACATCTGAAACATTTGCCTGTAGTTACTAATGCAGGTGATACTCACTGTAGCCCTTACTGGAGAATCAGACAAGGAAATGTAATGGCACTGCAGGCAGGGGGTCAGGAACTTTAAGCACAAGGATCGTGATGTGTTCAGGGAATTGGAGGTGCTATGATTTAGTGACTGAAGAATAAGGTGTAAAACCTAAGGGGTTGGGGGTGATCATATGCTGGCCCACGTAAAATAAAAGGAATGGGAATCCTCTAGTGAGGACTTTATAATACTGAACTATCTGTTGAAAAATGCTTAAAATGCTTAGAGTTCTTCAGAGAAACACAATAAATGAGATGTGTATACACACAGTAAGGAATTGGGTTATATGATTATAGGTTATCAAGACTGACAAGTCCAAAATCTACAAAGCCAGTATCCCAGTTCAAGTCCAAAGGCCAGCAGACTTGTGTGGAATCATAAAGAGCCAGGTTTCAGTGTAAAGCTGTTACACAGGAGATTCATTTCTTACTTGGTGGGAGGGTCAACCTTTTGTTTTATGTGGGTCTTCAAGTGATTGGATGAGGCCCACCCATATTAGGGAGAGCCATCTGCTTTACTTAGTTTACAGATATAAATGTTAAACTCATCTAAAAATACCCACAGCAAACACCCAAATTATGTGTGACCAAATATCTGGGCATCCTGTGACTCCATCAAGTTGACACAGTTAATCACCATAGCCGGTAAAGTAAAATCGAGTTTCACATTATTTTTGGCATTATTATTGATTATTGGCAATCATACATATACGTTGGCCATTTAGAAGTTGTCATGCATGGGGAGGAAGAGTCCACTCAAACTGAAAATTTTGAGTTTGTTAATTAATGTTTACAGCTTTTATACTAACCTATTGATTTCCAAGTTATGTTCCAGTTTTTTATGTTAAGTCCCTTGGAGAGCTGTGTGACACCAAATGTGATCTATAAATCAAATTATTCAATATAAATTCGAGTACTTGTTTAAAATGATTTTTTAGGGGAATGTACCCTACTGGTTTAGATATCAAAATATTTCCCCATGTGACACAGGTGCCTTTTAGAAAAATTTTTAAAAAGTTGTTTATAAAAGAGGGTAGTATGAAGATTGAAACTCAGAATAATATTAGTCATCAAGTTGACTGGTCAGGTATGATTTAATTTCAGTGGTTTTCCAATTTATCCTTAGGTTGTTTGAGGGGAGAGAACAAAGAATAGATTCTTGTGTGAGTGTTTTTATGATTCTGGGAAGTCAAATGATTTTATGGTTTTTTTCCCTCAGTGCTATTGTTTTTATTTTACCCTCTAAAAACTTCTAAGAAGTGCTTTATTAATAGTTAGAACAGTAGATTAAGAATTCTAAAGGCTTCTGTTTTTCTTTTGATTTCATCATTAACCTCAAGGAAGTTGTTAAATACTTTGTTTGCATTGAGAAATAATAAGGATTAATCATATTATGTTGAGAAAGTGTTTTGTGCTTCCTGAAAAAAGTGAATTTAAAATATGTGCATTTTCTCCCCTCTTCCTGAGTTGAGAAATACTAGAATAAATGTGGATTTGAGGAGGTACAGTTTGAGTTCTGTTCCTATAGCTACATTCCTTCTCATTTTAGCCTTCCATCTGCATGGCACAAGTCTGTCATAGCAGATGTTTTTTGTTGATAAAGATCTTAAGTACATCAACATTGTCAGTTAAGGTTGTCAGTGTGTGTTTGTGGAATCATTAATAGAAATCATATAAGATGCTTTAACATGGGGCTTCCCAGGTGGCACAGTGGTAAAGAACCCACCTGCTGATGCAGGGGACATGGGTTCAATCCCTGGTTAGGGAAGGTCCCCTAGAATAGGAAATGGCAACCCACTCCAGTATTCTTGCTTGAAAAATTCCATGTGCAGAGAAGCCTGGTGGGCTGCAGTCCATGGGGTTGTAAAGAGTTGGACATGATTGAGCCACTGAGCACAAACACAAGATGCTTTAGGCTAGGTCTGGTGGACAAATTAAGACATGAATAATTAGAATTAGAAAGTATCTATTTCAACTTTAGAAGATTTCAGTGGTGAAAACAGGGTACTATTTATTACTTAAGATGTGTATTCCAGGACTTCCCTGGTGATCCACTGGTTAGGACTCTGTGCTGTCATTCCTGGGTCCCTGGGTTCAATCTTTGATCAGGGAACTAAGATTCTGCATGCTACGTGGCATGGACAAAAAAAAAAAAAGATATGTATTCCATTACCACACAGAACTACTGCATATTTGGTGAAACTTTGAAACTTGAAAAAAAGTGGGGCAAAGTTGATAGGGATTGTTTATTAAACTCTGAAAGGTGAAGACCACAAGACAGTATGTGGAATTAGAGGTAGGCCATATAGGGACTTTCCTGGTGGCTCAGATGGTAAAGCATCTGCCTACAGTGTGGGAGACCTGGGTTTGATCCCTGGGTCAGGAAGATCGTCTGGAGAAGGAAATGGCAGTCCACTCCAGTCTTGCCTGGAAAATCCCATGGACGGAGGAGGGCAGTAGGCTACAGTCCATGGGGTTGCAAAGAGTTGGACATGACTGAGCGACTTCACTTTCACTATATTTTGATAAGATAAAAGGAGTCTTAATTTATATCTTACTGAATGTATATGACCATAAAAGCATTTATTCTGTGAATATTTATTGGGGAAGTACTTGTACAAAGCATTATGCATAACTTTACGTATGTTAACTCATACAGTCTTTATTAATCCTCCTATAGGATCTTTTATTATTCCCATATCTTCTTTTAGATACTTATAAACTCCTTATATTGGGCTTCCCTGATGGCTCAGTGGTAAAGAATCCACTTGCAACACAAGAGACGCAGGAGAGGGAGTTCGGTCCCTGGGTCAGAAAGATCCCCTGGAGGAGGACATGGGAACCCACTCCATTATTCCTGCCTGGAGAATCCCATGGCCAGAGGAACCTGGAGGGCTACAGTCCATGGGATCACAAAGTGTCAGACACAACTGAAGTGACTAAGCACAGAATAGACTCCTTATATTAATAGAAAAAAATGGCTTTACATAGAAATTGTTAGTCCCCTTTCTCATTTCATACATGTAAAATGCTGTCAAAATATGACTATATTATTTGTAGAATCTTTTCAGATATAAAATTTGTGTAAAATTTTGAAAAACTGCATTTGCCTCAGTAATTTCACCAATATCAGACACCAAGAAGTGACTCATACCTGTAATTGAAATATAAACATGGCATTTTATTCTTATGGTATTGCCTTTACAGTATTGAGCAAGACATGGCTAAATTGTGAACCCCAGTGAGTCATGCAGATCAGTGTAGGAGTTGGGTGGATTTGGGTTTCTTTAAAAGTTTCACACACCAAATATCAAAGGGAAATGAGTAACACAGTACCTTTTTTTCTCACTAACCTTTTCATTCTCCAGTGACCACAACTGGAGAAGGAAATGGCAACCCACTCTATTATTCTTACCTGGAGAATCCCAGGGACAGGAGCCTGGTGGGCTGCCATCTATGGGGTCACACAGAGTAGGACATGACTGACGTGACTTAGCAGCAGCAATGACCACAATATGCACATGATAGAACACTGAAAAAATACCCCCAAATGATTATACTCAAAAAGATTTGTACCACTTTGGGGGAATTAACCAACTATAGTAGGTAATTTGTATATTTTTAAAGATACAGAAATCTTTATAAATCTCACAATATAGCAAATTAGTGCAGTGCGTAAGCTGAGATTTTCACCCTGGCTGAGCATCAGAATCACTTTTGGAGCTTCAAAAATAGAGGCAAGAACCTTGTTGGTTAAGTTATACACATGTATTTTAAAAATAAAAAGGCAAAGCAGAAAGGATACTGAGAGTTGTTTCTTACGTGCAACCATGGTTGAGAACCAGTTGAACCTAGTTTAGACTTGAAATGACCACAGCCAGGCAGAAAATTAATCATTGTTGGTGGTAAAGGACATTGATATGGACTGTAGAAACTGTAAGAAAGTGGCCAACTGGGACAGACCTCTGTGTAGAATATAAGTGAGAATTACTGAGACCAGCAGGCAATACAGAAACCACATAATAAAAGATTCACTTTGTTCATTATTACGTCACATTGTCTTGAATCTAGACCCTTATTTATGTTTTGCTCAGTTGATCTTTGATGAACAGAGAATTTGCTTGATGTATGGCAAAACCAATACAATATTGTAAAGTCATTAGCCTCCAATTAAAATAAATAAATTTAAATTTAAAAAATAAAGTGAGTGAAAAAAGATAGAATTTATATAATTTAAGTTGTATATCAAATACAATCATATTTGTTGATTGTATGTATTGTGAAATGATTACCATAATAAGATTAGGTAACAGATCCATCACCTCACATAATTAAAACTTTAGATGAATTTTAAAGCCTCTGACTATGTGTATATGTGTGTATATAAATTTATTTTTAATCGTGTATTGTTTGTTTTGGGGATTTGAATATTTAATATACTTTCAAACTTAAAAGATGTAAGAATAGTGCATATAACTTCCATCTGTCTTTTATGCAGATTGAGTGAAAGTCACTTGGTTGTGTCCAACTCTTTGCGACCCCAAGGAGTTTTCCAGGCTGGAATACTGGAGTGGGTAGCCATTCCCTTCTCCAGGGAATCTTCTCAACTCAGGGGTAGAATCCCAGGACTCCCGCATTGCAGACAGATTCTTTACCAGCTGAGCCACCAGGGAAGTGCACGGATACTGGAGTGGGCAGCCTGTCTCTTCTTCAGGGGATCTTCCCGACCCAGGGGTTGAACTGGGGTCTCCTGCATTGCAGGTGGATTCTTAACCAGTGGAGATACCAGGGACTCCCTTAAAAGCTGTAAGAATAGTACATATAACTTCCACCTGTGTTTCAGGCAGATCAGCATTTCACTGATTTTTTACATCTTGCCCCTGTTGCTTTATTGTTTCTCTATGTGTGAGCCCCCTTGGGCATGCTCATGCTCTCCTTTGCTCTTTCTTTCTCTTTCCTGTCTGCCTTATGGAATTGTGAATTAATTAGTTGGTGTTTTAGGCTGCTAAATTTTTGACCACTCATTGCACAATAGCAGACTAATAAAAACAATAAAAATTAATAACTCATGAGTTAAATGAGAAATCACAGTGGAAATTAGAAATGTATACAGTGAGAAAACTGAAAATGAAATAATTTAAACTGAAAAACATCACAAAGTTTAATGTATAGATTAAGCTGTTATTAGAGCCTTAAGTTTTGATCCTTGAACAACATGGGGGCTGGAACCTCACCTTCCATATAGTATAAAATTTATGGATAACTTTACAGTTGACCTTCTGTGTCTGAGGTTCTGCCTCTGCAGATTTAACCAGTCACAGTTGTGTAGTACTGTAGAATGTATATATGGAAAGACTCCATCTGTAAGTGGATTTTCACAGTTTAAACCTGTATTGTTCAAGGGTTGACTGTATTAGAAAAAAGGAAAAGCAGAGAGCCCACTATTTAAGCATCTTTTGTAAGAAATTAGAACAGTGAGTTAAACCCAAAGATAGTGGAATGAAGAAGATATTGAAGAAAATAGTAAGGATTTAAAAAATAGTAAGGACTTAAAAAATAAGTCTAAGATAGAGTCAATAAAACTTTCTTTTGAAAATGTTAATAAAGTTGATAAAACCTTGGCAAAATTCAACAGGAAAAATATTGAAGGCTCAAGTAATTATCTTCAGAAATGAAAAGAGAGCATTGGCGCAACTCATAGACATTGCAATGCGATGTTGTAAATCACTTTGTTGGTCATCTTAAAGGGAAAGTGTTCGTTGCTCAGTCATGTTCGACTCTTTGCGACCCCATGGACTGTGGCCTCCCAGCTCCTCTGTCCATGGAATTCTCCAGGCAAGATTACCGGAGTGAATAGCCGTTCCTTTCTTCAAGGGATCTTCTGGACCCTGGAATCGAACCTGGGTTTTCCAAATTGCAGGCAGATTCTTTACTGTCTGAGTCACCAGGGAAGCCCTATAATGAAATACTGTAGCCTGGGTGGATTAAACAACAGTGTATTTCTCACAGTTCTGGAAGCTGGGAAGTCCAAGATCAAGGTGCTAGGAGATTTATTTCCCAGATAAGGGGTCTCATCTGGGCTTGCAGAATCCTTACATGGATGAGAGAGGAAAATCTGATGTCGTTTTCTCTTTTTATGAGGGCACTAATCTCATCATGGGGACTTCACTCTCATGATTTTATCTAAACCTATTTACCTCCCACAGACCCTGCCTCCTAATACTATCACATTGCGGGTTAAAGCTTCAATATGAGTTTTGGAGGGAACACAAACATTCAGTCTACAGCTTTATGCTAGATTTTAGATCAAATGAACACATTCATAAGCAAATACAACTAGGAAAAGTAGTCTATACATTTAAGACATGAATCTAACTGAAAATGCTGCTACAAAAGCAGTTGGCTTTTCCCAGTGAATTTTACAAAACCATTAAAAAGAAGAAATAATGTCAATTTACATCAAATAACGTCAATTTCATGGTGACTGCAGCCATGAAATTAAAAGACACTTATTCCTTGGAAGAAAAGTTATGACCGACCTAGACAGCATATTAAAAAGCAGACATTACTTTGCCAATAAAGGTCCATCTAGTCAAGGCTATAGTTTCTCTGGTAGTCATGTATGGATGAGAGAGTTGGACTATGAAGAAAGCTGAGTGCCAAAGAATTGATGCTTTTGAACTGTGGTGTTGGAGAAGACTCTTGAGGGTCCCTTGGACAGCAAGGAGATCCAACCAGTCTATCCTAAATGAAATCAGTCCTAAATATTCATCTAAGGACGGATGCTAAAGCTGAGATTCCAATACTTTGGCCACCTGATGAGAAGAATGGACTCATTTGAAAAGACCTGATGCTGGGAAAGATTGAAGGCAGGAGGAGAAGTGGATTACAGAGGATGAGAGGGTTGGATGGCATCACTGACTCAATGGACATGAGTTTGAGTAAACTCCAGGAGTTGGTGATGGACAGGGAGGCCTGGCGTGCTGCAGTCCATAGGGTTGCAAAGTTGGACACAACTGAGTGACTGAACACATTTTTCCAGAAAACAGAAAAAGAGAGAACAATTTTCCAATTTATCCTATGAAGGCAGTGTAAATGTTTAGTAAAAATCTGACAAGGACCTTAGAAGAAAAAAATTACATGCTAATTTTTGTCATAAACATAGGAGCAATATTCCAAAGATTGCATTATCAGATTAAAACATGAGTTAGAAAAAAGGAGATAAAATTTTATTCACAATTGACATGTTTTTATATGTAAAAAATTGGAAATAAGTTGTAAACTCTTAGAATTTATAAGTGCATTTAGCACAGTTACTGAATACAAAAATTGTATAAAAATCTTAATATATTTTTGTGTATCAACAAAGAGAAAATGTAATAAAGTATTATTTGCAATAGCATCAACAAAGTTGTTTAGATATTTAGCAAACATTACTAAAGGACTCTGTACTGGAGATTATAAAGCTTTGAGAAAAACTTAGGAAGATATTAAATAAAGAAATATATTCATAATTGAAAACCTTGATATTTTAAAGGTGTCATGTTTGTCTAAAAAGCAGGTGATTTTGAGCAAATTTATTGTAAAATTTATTGCAAAGATTCCACCCCCGAAAAAGCTTTCTTTTTAGAACAGCTGACACATGGCATAAAATTAGTATCGTAGATTTTGAATTACTCCATTTTATTTATACAGTTGATCTTTGGAGAACATGGGTATTAGAGGCACTGACCCTCCACAAAACTGAAAATACACATGTAGTTTACAGTTGGTCTTCCTTGTCTCTTGGCTCAACCAACTGTGGAGTATATAGCACCGTACCAAGAACTATACTACTTTCTGTTGAAAAACTGTATAAGTGGGTCCTTTGCAGGTAAAACCCATGTTCAAGGGCCACCTATAGTTCACTTTGAAGGGAGGTAATGTCAATTTTAATTTATTGTTGATTTTTACATTTGATAGAGCTTGGAATTCGGTAAAGGATATATGATGCAACAAAGAAGGGATATCTGTATACGTCGTGTTTTGTTTTAAAAACTATTGTTTAGGCTCCGAGGTGCAGGCTGGTGGTCCTCGCTGGCTCCGTTTACCTGAGGAACGTGGGGCCGCCCCCGCCGGTGTCGCAGCCCCCCGGGAGCCCGGCCCCGAGGTGTCAGATAATTTCAGTCAAAGAAAGAAATAGCTCTGAGTCTCCTAAGATGGAATCTGTTGTTTGGGAATGTGGTTGATCAACTTGACACGTTGGCCACATGGTATCCGATGTAATAAAATGAAAAGAGGCAAGATGATGTCATTTTCCCATATTGTGAAACCAAAAACAAATGCCTTTTGTGAGACCAAGCTAACACACCTCTGACAGTGCAAAGAGTAATTCTGTTTGAAGAACTTAACAGTAAGATAGAAGAAATCCTTTCAAGCTGAGACCTGCAGGTGTACAAAGATCTAAAATACATATTGAGTAGGCCAGATCATCTGAATCCCATTCCATCAAGAAAGCATGGCTGTGAGTTGGCTCGTCTTCTGTCTGTGGCCCTTGACTATGTTTGTGGGCCATATAGGTGGGCACAGTTTGTTTTCTTTGAGCCTATTACCTTGAGGATGTGCCAGGATTTGCCTTATAACACTGCCTTCACGCCCAATCTTCTGAATCACTATGACCAACAGACGGCAGTTTTAGCAGTGGAGGTTCCCAGATTGTGGTGAGCCGTATCCTCGGCTGGTGGGCCTGAATTTAGCTGGCGACCCTACAGAAGGAGCCTCAGTGGCAGTGCAGAGGTGTCTCGGAGAGTTGCAAATCGATCCTGATCTTGGCTGTTCCGTTTTGCACATGCATGATTGTTCACCTACTTGTCCAAATATGTGCTTCAGGAGGGGAGAGCTTTCATTTGCTCGGTATTTCATAGGATTAATTTCAGTCATTTGCCTCTCTGCCAGGTTGTTTACTTTTTAAAAATTTTTGATTGATGTGATAAGATTCCGTTATCCTGAAAGACCCATTATAATGTATGGCGTCTGCTACATGATGGTGTCATTAATTTTCTTTATTGGGTTTTTGCTTGAGGACCGAGTCGCCTGCAGTGCATCCAGCCCTGCACAGTGTAAGGCTTCCACAGTGACCCAAGGATCTCATAACAAAGCCTGTATCATGCTTTTTATGAGACTCTATTTTTTTCACTATGGCTAGCAGCATTTGGTGGGTGATTCTTACCATCATGTGGTTCTTGGGGCTGTGCCAAAGTGGGGGTAGTGAAGCTATTGAGAAGAAAGCCTTGCTGTTTCATGGCACTGTGTGGGGCATCCCTGGAACGCTGACCAGCATCCTTTTAGAGATGAATAAAATTGAAGGTGATGGTAAAAAAAATAAATAATACATAAACAATACTTTTTATTTTTATTTATTTATCTTATAAATTAGTAAGAATTATAGTGGTGCCATCATATTCAATGTATATGTAGTCTGGGAAGGCCTTACAAATAGCTGTGAAATGAAGAGAAGCGAAAAGCAAAGGAGAAAAGGAAATATATACCCATGTGAATGCAGAGTTCCAAAGAATAGCAAGGAGAGACAAGAAAGCCTTCCTCAGCGATCAATGCAAAGAAATACAGGAAAACAACTGAATGGGAAAGACTAGAGATCTCTTCAAGAAAATTAGAGCAAGTGTCAGACTGTTTTTTTTGGGGGGGGGGGGACTCCAAAATCACTGCAGATGGTGACTGCAGCCATGAAATTAAAAGACGCTTACTCCTTGGAAGGAAAGTTATGACCAACCTAGACAGCATATTCAAAAGCAGAGACATTACCTTGCCAACTAAGGTCCATCTAGTCAAGGCTATGGTTTTTCCAGTGGTCATGTATGGATGTGAGAGTTAGACTGTGAAGAAAGCTGAGCACCGAAGAATGGATGCGTTTGAACTGTGGTGTTGGAGAAGACTCTTGAGAGTCCCTTGGACTGCAAGGAGATCCAACCAGTCCATTCTGAAGGAGATCAGTCCTGGGATTTCTTTGGAAGGAATGATCCTAAAGCTGAAACTCCAGTACTTTGGCCACCTCCTGTGAAAAGCTGACTCATTGGAAAAGACTCTGATGCTGGGAGGGATTAGGGGCAGGAGGAGAGGGAGACGATAGAGGATGAGACGGCTGGATGGCATCACTGACTCGATGGATGTGAGTCTGAGTGAACTCTGGGAGTTGGATGGACAGAGAGGCCTGGCGTGCTGCGATTCATGGGGTCACAAAGAGTCGGACATGACTGAGCAACTGAACTGAACTGATATGTAGTGAGTTACTTGATGCTTACACATTAGATTTTTTATTATAAGTTTTTGGTATGTGAAAGAAACATTTGGAAATATAATCAGACTTTTACTAGGATGTTATAATGTCCAAATATTTCTCCAAATATTTGAGAGACTATAACAGATATTTGAATTAACTTGGTTTTCAAAAGCTATTGCTTATATTATAGTTACAAGCAATAACTATAACCTTCTGATCTAAAGCTTTCAGGACACTCAAGTGTTCAGAACAGCATGCAACCATTACGTTCTGGCTTCACAGCATTCATTGCTGAATCATTCCATGTTTTTTTGAGTTCTTATTGTATCTTATCAAAATCTTGTATCTTATCACAGTAACTTCATGCTTATAATCTTTCTACCCCCAAAACATTAAGTTTTAAAAAAAATGTTGTTTCCCTTCATAGCTTTCACAGCCCCTTGCTTTCACTAAGCAAAACTTACTCACCTTTCAAGCGTGAACTCCTAGCTCATGTTAGTGTAAAGAATCATCTAATATTGTCAACCAAGTTATCTTTCTAATTGCAGTGATGTTCCATAGTACTTACTATCTTGACCATTCATTTGTGTTCTTAATTATATTTAATTAGGCTCCTGTATTTAAAACTTTTTATATTGTGTTGGGGTGCAGCTGACTAACAATGTTGTGATTAAAGTGAACAATGAAGGGACTCAGCCATACATACAAAGGTATCCAATTCTCCCCCAAATTCTACTCTCTTCCAGGCTCCCACATTACATTGAACACAGATCCATGTGCTATACAGTAGGTCCTTGTTGGCGATCCATTTTAAATATAGCAGTGTGTATGTGTCCATCCCAAACTCCCTAACTACCCCTTCCCTCCATTCCCCTAGCAATTGTAAATTTGTTTTGTGAGTCTGTTTCTATTTTGTAAATAAGTTCGTGTCATTTTTTTTTAGATGCCACACATATGGGATGTCAAACAATATTTCTCCTTTTCTGTCTGACTACCTTCACTCATTATGACAGTCTATTTACCATTGCTGCAAATGGCTTTATTTCATTCTTTTTAATGGTTGAGTAATATTCCATTGTATATGTGTACCACATCTTCTTTATCCACTCCTCTGTTGATGAACATTTAGGTTGCTTCCATGTCTTGGCTCATGTAACAGAAAAGTATAGACATTTTCAACTTGGTAGGAGCCTTACTGATGGGTGAACACAGTCTTAAAAGGATAAAATGATTTTAAGATATTATAGCAGCTCCATTTTCAGTATAGTAGTATCTTCTCAATCCGTATTTAAATTACTGTTCCTGCATTAGTCTTCTTGAATTTGTAGGATGTAAAAGAGTGAATGTGAAATAATGTGAAACATTCTTATTATTTTTATAATTATGTTATTATAAAATACTTACAATTATAATTATGATATTTATAATATTTATAATATAATCATAATTATAATTATTATAAGGTAGACAGCATGACAAGAAAAGCACAAGCTTTGGAAAGACCTGGGTCTAAGTACCTTGTGATGAGTAAAAACAGGAATTATAATACTTAGCTAATAATCCATATTTATTTTGAGCCATTAAATGGGATAATGACTATGAAACATTAGGAACTTTCATAGGAAAATCCTTGAAGTTCAGTTTATGTCAGATAACTCTTTTCATTTTAGTGCTGTAGAATAGCTGTGTGTTTGTGTGCTTATTTTCTTCAGATTTGGATTCTTTTTCTTCTAATCATAACCCGGTGATCTTGGGCAAGTTACTTTGTTTCTCTGAAGTAAAGTTTCCTTAATCTGTTTTATAGATTCACAATAATACTGTTTGCAGGATCATCATGAGAATTGATGTGAATATAGGGTATGACTCTTGGAACATGTCATACTCTTGATAAGTGGGAAGTGGATAGTAGTAGGAATACCATTAACTGGTGACATTATTTTAAATGGTTTGTCATTCTCAGCTTTGTTTGGATGAATCATTAACTATTGTTTATAGAAAGCCTGTTATATGGACCCAGAAGCAGCTGGGTCAAGTGTTAAACCTACTTTGATTTGGGACTCCTATTTAAAATTAGGCTTTTTAAAAAAGTCCTTGACATAATACCATGAAATATTATCTTAAATTGGTAGTAATAAAGCCTTTTCTTAGTATTTTATATCTGCTATAAAGGAGAACTGTGTATATTTTGTGAGAGTGTATCCAAGGTTTACCAAGGTGACTATCTCTATGTCATACAGCTTATGATTTTAAATTATATAATTTCCAACCTTCCAAATTTGGAGAATATCTATTTTTGGCTATTTTAACATGTGATAATAGTTAAAGAGGCAGGAATGTAATTGAATTGACTGAACCTAAAGGAATGGCAAGGAAAATGCTGTGTGTCATCCAGGTACCAGATGGCACAGTGAACTGTATGCAGGAGATATCTGATGGCCTAAAGAGAGGATCTGCTGGAGAGAAGGGATTCCACCAGATCCTGGGGGGATTCCTTGTAAATGCAAAAGGACTGAAGTCTTGAGCAAAAGAGCTGTCGCCTCCAGTTACTCTCTTGAGATGTTTCTGAAGATCTCTTATTTCTGTTGCTTACATGGTGTCCCAGTTATCTACCCACAAAATATTAAATAGATAGATTTACTGGCTTGATTGGTTAATGAGTCAAGAATATCTCTGTGTAGTTCAGGTCACTTCACTTGGCCCAAAGCCCACAAGCCCCTATTCAGTACTTATGAATAGCAGGTAAGTATAGGTTTCAGTGTAGTAGGGCTTTGTTTCATAATCTGTTTGAAGCTTAAAATTTCATCTCTTTTTTATTTCAGAAAGAATTTCACAACAAGTTTGTGTAGTTATGGACACAAAAGAAGATGAAGAACATGTAGGTCGTTGTCTTGAAGAAATGCTAAAAATGGAATTAAATGTAAGTATTCAAAGATCCAGTTTGATGAATGATATTAGATTGCCACATACTTTAGTTGTACAAAGATGCCTTCTCTTAGAAGGCATGGAAATGCTTTCAAGCTAATTTTCTTATTTTACTTTAACGGAACTCTTTGTTTTTCCTACACTTTTGACTTGAGATACAGTCCATTCCTTTCATCTGCTCTCTTCTGGTCTTCCTCCCTAACTTCATCCTCTGAGTTCTATTTCTCCTTTAAAATTCAGAGTCAGTGTGGCTTCTTTAGAAAACCCCCCTGCCCTGGTACACTTGGGCCCCTGTGAGCTTGACACTTGCCTTGAGAGCCACAGTGTCTAGTGCATTCTGCATACTTAACTAAAATTCACTGAGAACATGAAGAAACTAGATTGAGCGAAAGAAAGAGACAAACGCATTTGCAAAAGATAGGATAATCATGATACTGAAGAGGTGGATGTGTGTTTCTTGCTGCCACCTCCTTTTTCTGAACTGGTCAATGTCCAAGTTAACCTCATATTTAATATTAGGGTTAAGGAAATGCAGAAGTAGTAGTGGGTGTGGGGGGGGGGGTGTATAGGAATTATGTACTACTTTTACCCCTAAGGACATCCATTATTTTTATAATAATCTTGTGTTTTGAAATGTTTCGCTTGCCAAACTGATTTGTATTAAGTTTTCCACAGTTTTCTTGTTTTCATTAAATTGTGTAACTGCCCAAGTTTATGGTCAATGTATGATGACTTTTTAACAACATACATGATTCTAGTTGAAAGTAAAAGGAACAAGTTTATTTTAGTAGGCTAGTTTTATCATGGTAGCAGTACAGAGAACAGGCTCTGGTATCAGGCTGCTGGTGCTTAGTTCTCTGTTGTATTGCCTAATTTTCTTATCTTAAATTGAAAATGTTAATGATATCTTCATTGTAAAGTTGTTGGGGCAGTTGAACTTTAAAATTGTATTTTAATGCACTTAGAAAAGCATCTGCCATATCATAAGTTTTCAGTGAATAGGAACTAAAATAGACTTGATGAGTTGAGATGAAGATGTGACAACATTAAGTAGTAAATCCTTGTGTTTGTTGCGTCACTAAGCCTTGTCTCACTCTTTGAGACCTCTTGGACTGCAGCATGCCAGGGCTCACTGTCCCTCACTATATCCTAGAGTTTGCCCAATTTCATGTCCAAGTAGTAAATACTACTAGTTTCCAAATTTCAGTCCTGTGTTAAATCCATGAACTGCTAAATACATAGATTCCTGAAATGTGTCAACATTTAGTGAATCATCTGGGATAAGTTCTAGAATCTCAGTTTTCAACAAGCTCCGCTCGGTGGTTTTGATGGCAGTCAGTGCTAAATTCTACCAGTAGCATTTGGAGCAACAATTTAAAGCTGAAAAGAAATGGCAGCTATCTGGCTGTCTCTTGAGTTTGAAGGTTATATACTACATTCTTCTTTTCCATGTTGCTTCTATCTGTAGACTCTAGGTATTCTACTTCTGTTGCTGGAGATTTTAGCATCTTGTTCTTTGTTTTGTATCTTGAATTCACTGCTAAGAATCTGTTTCTAAATTCTGTGCCCTCAGATGTGTAGAGTGGACTTTTGGACTCTGAGGGAGAGGGTGGGATGATTTGGGAGAATGGCATTAAAGCATGTATACTATCATGTAAGAAATGAATTGCCAGTCTATGTTTGATGCAGGATACAGGATGCTTGGGGCTGGTGCACGGGGATGATCCAGAGAGATGATATGGGGTGGGAGGTGGGAGGGGGGTTCATGTTTGGGAACTCATATACACCCGTGGTGGATTCATGTCAATGTATGGCAAAACCAATACAGTATTGTAAAATAAAGTAAAAATAAAAATTAAAAAAAAAAATTCCGTGCCCTAATTCCATTGCTGTGTCCTGGAGGATATTTAAGTGTAGATAACTTACCATTGTCTGACCTCCTGAGGCAATAGTTTGGACACTGGCAACATTTTGCCTGAAAAATAATCTTCTACTGTTGGATAATTTCATTCATGCTCTACCCACTCAGTGCAGAAAACCAATAGGATGGGACCCTGAAAGACTGCCTGGAACTTTGGCTATCAATCCTTGGTTTAGAAAGCTGGGTTCTAAAAATGGGTTCAATACTCTTGTTGAGCACCCAACTGATGGATCCTATGTGATTTATCCCTTGATCTTCTCGGTGTTAGATACTACAAAGAGTCCTTTTTGTTAAAAATTGTTGTGGTAGTCTCTTTTTGTTCCTGCTTTTCCTGTATATGTTTGGTAATTATTGACCTAAAACAGACTGCTGTATCTTTCTTCAGCAAAGATAGGCTTCTTTGGGGTAAACAGAGGAGTGAAATTTGTGGTCTGCAACCATGACAAGCCACAAGTAAGTACCCCAATAGCAAGGGAAGAACACTTTTATAGAAGGGAAAAGGAAGTTGGGAGGGCTAGAGTGAATAGACAGACCATGGTTTTCCATTTACTGAGTCCTCTCCAGGAAAGATGAGTGCTTGCTCTTGTAGAACAGACTGTAGTAGCAGGTTGTGAGATCTCCCCATTCTGGTCTCCCAACTCTGTTTTAACAGAAATTTCTATTTATTCATTGCTTGTTGTTTTGTTGTTTTAATTTTTATTGGCGTATAGTTGATTTACAGAGTTGTGTTTCTGCTGTGCAGCAAAGTGGATCAGTTATACAGATATGTATATATACTCTTTTCAAGATTCTTTTCTCATATAAGTCATTACAGATTATTGAGTAGAAGTTCCTTATGCTATACGGTAGGTTCTTATTAGTTATCTGTTTTATTTATAGTAGGGCTTCCCATGTATCTCTCTCTGTAAAGCATCTGCCTGCAGTGCCAGAGAGACCTGGATTCAATTCCTGGGTCAGGAAGTTCCTCTGGAGAAGGAAATAGCAACCCACTCCAGTATTCTTGCTTGGAGAATCCCATGGACAGAGGAGCCTGGCAGGCTACAGTTCATGGGACTGCAACAGGTGGACATGACTTAGTGCTTTTTTTTTTTTTATAATAGTATGTATAGTCAATTCCAATCTCCAATTTATCTGTGCCCCTCTTTCCCCTCTGGTAACCATGAGTTTGTTTTCTACACCTGTGACTCATTTCTGTTTTGTTAAGACCATTTGTAGCATTTTTTTTTTAGATTCCACGTATGAGTGATATCATATGATACTTGTCTTTCTGCATCTGACTTACTTCACTCAGTGTAACAATCTCTAGATCCATCCAGATCGTTGCAAATGGCATTATTTTATTATTTATGGCTGAGGAATATTCTGTTTTCTGTATGTACCATATCTTTTTTATCCATTCTTCCTTCGGTGGACATTTAGGTTTCTCTCATGTCCTGGCTATTGTATATAGTACTGCAGTGAACATTGGGGCCCATGTATCTTTTTGAATCATTAAATAAAGATATGACATTTAGGTATACACACAGTGGTATATAACTGGCACTGTGTGATTTTTTTCCCATCACCTAGCTTCTCAGGTCCTATCCTCAGTTCCAGTGTCCATTATTTTCAGCGCTCTTCATCTGTCTGCCTGTTGGGTCTCATGTGGATACGAGTTGCCGTCATCCTAACTGTGCTGAAAAATAAATACTAAGTCTATTTTTTAACTTCTGGCTACAATGTTTTCCTCAATTACTTTTCCTCAATTACTCTCAATGCACATATTAAAATTTCATAGAAAACTCAAAGCCTGCTATCTTCTCTCTTTCAGCTACCTTTTGTTTCATACATTTCTTTACTTGGATACCATGATCCTTCACTTTAGTGGATCATGGCTCTTTTATCAGTATCTCTGATTCTCTTGTCCTTCTATTAAGACCTGTTTTGTAAAACCTTGTTCATGTTGTCAATTTAACTTTTCACTTCTCTGAGCCTATATCTCATCTTAATACTGCTGGAGAAAATTACACACCAGTGCAGATTATTGTCATTTAAAAATGATGGTTTTCATTTTGCAGTGAGCACTAAATATTGTAAAGTAAGTGTACCATGATTCCACCATCAGCTCCTTGTTCTCCTCAGTGGATATTTTAAACTTTTTCCTCTCCTTAAATGTCTAACCCAGGTTTCTTAATGTCAGGACTATAGCATTTTGGACTATATATTGTGAGGAACTTTCCTATACCTTGTACAGTTTAGCAGCGTACCTGTCTTCTACCCACTAGTTGACAGTGTTATACCCCCTGGTTGTAGCAAGCAAAATGTTCTCAGACATTGCTAAAGGTTGCCTGGAGTGGGGCAAAACCACCCTCCAGTTGAGAATCACTGGTCTAACCCAACCATTAGTACATCCACTCTTAGATATGATCTTGCCTCTAGCTTCAGAGTGTAATTACATACTTAAATATGAGAACATTCTTATCTTCCAAGCACCAGATCTTTCAAGAACCTTGCTTCTGTAGCCACCTTTTCATTAAAACTATTTCCTCTCCTGAGCTTTGATTTTGCTTTTGTCTTCTCCCTCCCCCATTGATACATGTTCCTTCCATTAAAACAAAAACAAAGAAGTAGTTCTAAAAGCAAGGTTACCCTGTAGTAATCTTGCATAATTTTAGGATCATTTATCTTCTTCTTCCTCAATCATCATACCCTGGCTTCTACCCCAACCTTCCATGGGAACTGCTCTCAGTGAGGTCCTTAGCGACTGACCGTTCTATGGGAAATCCATAAGACCTTTATTGGGCTCTTACCTTATCTATTGTACCCCTTGACTCTCTTGTATGATACTCTTCTTTTTCCTAGGAGGAATCATATCCAGTGGATTCTGTAACATCTTGTCTTTCCTATTAACCTCTTTCATTTTTGGTTTCTTCTTCCAAGTTTCTTTTGCAGGATTCAAGATTCTATTGATGATTTTTAGATTTTTCTACATATTTCTTTTCTTTTCTTTTTTTTTTTTTGTTTTACTTTACAATACTGTATTGGTTTTGCCATAAATCAACATGTATCTGCCACAGGTGTACATAAGTTCCCACTCCTGAACCCCCCTCCCACCTCCCTCCCCATACCATCCCTCTGGGTTATCCCAGTGCACCAGCCCCAAGCATCCTGTATCCTGCATCGAACCTAGACTGGCGATTCGTTTCTTATATGATATTATACGTTTCAATGCCATTCTCCCAAATCATGCTGCCCTCTCCCTCTCTCACAAAGTCAAAAAGTCTGTTCTGTACATCTGTGTCTCTTTTGCTGTCTTGCATACAGGGTTATCATTACCATCTTTCTAAATTCCATATATATGTGTTAGTATACTGTATTGGTGTTTTTCTTTCTGGCTTACTTCACTCTGTATAATCGGCTCCAGTTTCATCCACCTCATTAGAACTGATTCAAATGTATTCTCTTTGATTGCTGAGTAATACTCCATTGTGTATATGTACCACAGCTTTCTTATCCATTTGTCTGCTGATGGACATCTAGGTTGCTTCCATGTCCTGGCTATTATAAACAGTGCTGCGATGAACATTGGGGTACACGTGTCTCTTTCAATTCTAGTTTCCTTGGTGTGTATGCCCAGCAGTGGGATTGCTGGGTCATAAGGCAGTTCTATTTCCAGTTTGTTAAGGAATCTCCACACTGTTCTTCATAGTGGCTGTACTAGTTTGCATTCCCACCAACAGTGTAAGAGGGTTCCCTTTTTCCCACACCCTCTCCAGCATTTATTGCTTGTAGACTTTTGGATCGCAGCCATTCTGACTGGCATGAAATGGTACCTCATTGTGGTCTTGATTTGCATTTCTCTGATACTGAGTGATGTTGAGCATCTTTTCATGTGTTTGTTAGCCATCTGTATGTCTTCTTTGGAGAAATGTTTATTTAGTTCTTTGGCAAATTTTTTGATTGGGTCATTTATTTTTCTGGAATTGAGCTGCAGGAGTAGCTTGTATATTTTTGAGATTAGTTGTTTGTCAGTTGCTTCATTTTCTATTATTTTCTCCCATTCTGAAGGCTGTCTTTTCACCTTGCTTATAGTCTCCTTTGTTGTGCAGAAGCTTTTAATTTTAGTTAGGTCCCATTTGTTTATTTTTGCTTTTATTTCCAATATTCTGGGAGGTGGGTCATAGAGGATCCTGGTGTGATGTATGTTGGAGAGTGTTTTGCCTATGTTCTCCTCTAGGAGTTTTATAGTTTCTGGTCTTACATTTAGATCTTTAATCCATTTTGAGTTTGTTTTTGTGTATGGTCTTAGAAAGTGATCTAGTTTCATCCTTTTACAAGTGGTTGACTAGTTTTCCCAGCACCACTTGTTAAAGAGACTGTCTTTAATCCATTATATATTCTTGCCTCCTTTGTTGAAGATAAGGTGTCCATAGGTGTGTGGATTTATCTCTGGGCTTTCTCTTTTGTTCCATTGATCTATATTTCTGTCTTTGTGCCAGTACCATACTGTCTTGATGACTGTGGCTTTGTAGTAGAGCCTGAAGTCAGGCAGCTTGATTCCTCCAGTTCCATTCTTCTTTCTCAAGATTGCTTTGGCTATTCGAGGTTTTTTGTATTTCCATACAAATTGTGAAATTATTTGTTCTAGCTCTGTGAAAAATACCGCTGGTAGCTTGATAGGGATTGCATTGAATCTGTAGATTGCTTTCGGTAGTATACTTATTTTCAGTATATTGATTCTTCCAATCCACGAACATGGTATATTTCTCCATCTATTAGTGTCCTCTTTGATTTCTTTCAACAGTGTTTTGTAGTTTTCTATATATAGATCTTTAGTTTCTTTAGGTAGATGGAAGAAACACAAGCTGGAATCAAGATTGCCAGGAGAAATATCAATAACCTCAGATATGCAGATGACACCACTCTTATGGCAGAAAGTGAAGAGGAGCTAAAAAGCCTCTTGATGAAAGTGAAAGAGGAGAGTGAAAAAGTTGGCTTAAAGCTCAACATTCAGAAAACAAAGATCATGGCATCTGGTCCCATCACTTCATGGGAAATAGATGGGGAAACAGTAGAAACAGTGTCAGACTTTATTTTGGGGGGCTCCAAAATCACTGCAGATGGTGACTGCAGCCATGAAATTAAAAGACGCTTACTCCTTGGAAGAAAAGTTATGACCAACCTAGATAGCATATTCAAAAGCAGAGACATTACTGCTAAGGTCCGCCTAGTCAAGGCTATGGTTTTTCCTGTGGTCATGTATGGATGTGAGAGTTGGACTGTGAAAAAAGCTGAGCACCGAAGAATTGATGCTTTTGAACTGTGGTGTTGGAGAAGACTCTTGAGGGTCCCTTGGACTGCAAGGAGATCCAACCAGTCCATTCTGAAGGAGATCAACTGTGGGATTTCTTTGGAAGGAATGATAGTAAAGCTGAAGCTCCAGTAGTTTGGCCACCTTATGCAAAGAGTTGACTCATTGGAAAAGACTGTGATGCTGGGAGAGATTGAGGGCAGGAGGAGAAGGGGACGACCCAGGATGAGATGGCTGGATGGCATCACTGACTCTATGGACGTGAGTCTGAATGAACTCCGCGAGATGGTGGTGGACAGGGAGGCCTGGCGTGCTGCAATTCATGGGGTTGCAAAGAATCGGACAAACTGAACTAAACTGATTCCTAAGTATTTTATTCTTGTCGTTGCAATGGTGAATGGAATTGTTTCCTTAATTTCTTTTTCTACTTTCTCATTATTAGTGTATAGGAATGCAAGGGATTTATGTGTGTTGATTTTATATCCTGAATCTGTACTATATTCATTGATTAGTAATTTTCTGGTGGAGTCTTTAGGGTTTTCTATGTAGAGGATCATGTCATCAGCAAACAGGGAGAGTTTTACTTCTTCTTTTCCAATTTGGATTCCTTTTATTTCTTTTTCTGCTCTGATTGCTTTGGGCAAAACTTCCAGAACTATGTTGAATAGTAGTGGTGAAAGTGGAATTGAAAAATAAAAGCCATATGATTATCTTAATAGATGCAGAGAAAGCCTTTGACAAAATTCAACATCGATTTATGATAAAAACTCTCCAGAAAACAGGAATAGAAGGAACATACCTCAACATAATAAAAGCTATATATGATAAACCCCCAGCAAACATTATCCTCAATGGTGAAAAACTGAAAGCATTTCCCCTAAAGTCAGGAACAAGACAAGGATGTACATATTTCTTTTTTTAAAAAAGTTGATGGCTTCATGGATCTTTTGTTTGCTAGGGACACAAAATATTCTGTAGCCCTGAGTTTAATCACTTTGCTGAATGTCAGATCTGTATATTCAATCAGAAGTCCTTTAAATATCAATGATATTTCATATTCACAGATTCTTTTTCCAGCCAGTCCTCCATCTACTGGGGGTATCAGTTTCTGAAAATGTGTATCATTTACTTAGTTACCTAAAGCTTGTGTGAGGTCTGACTCATTCTCTATCTCACTCGTGAAGCAAATCAAGTTCCAAAGCATTTGAATTCTACCTCTCATTTATCCTTCCTATGTTCCTTTGCTCTTGATTACCACTGCCACTGTTCTATGCACCATGACTCTTGTCCAGATTATTGTAACAGTCTGTTAGCTCCCCACCAGCCTTCAATGTTACTCTTCCCAGATTTATTCTTTATGGGGCTGTTTGAATGATGATTATAAACTGTTTATCTTATGATATTATGCCCCAGTCAAATCTGTTTCTTGGATTTCGATTGCTTCTAAAGTAGTATGAAAATTCCTTGGTATGTCTCATAAGATCTTTCACATCTTACTAGTACTACTAATAAAAATAACAAAAACGGCAATAATAACAGCCAGCAATTTTCAGCACTTATTTTGTGTTAGGTGCCATAGCTTTAAATGCCCTTAACAACCTTTTGAAATGTGTACTGTTATCCTTATTTTCCAGAAGAAAGAACTGGGACATAGAGGGGATATTTAAATGGTTCTCGTTAACATTGCTATGAAGGGGGAGCACAGGTACATGGAGGTGAACTTGGACTCAGGTAATGCCAAATCTATCTTAACTGGTACCTGGCCAAAGAGCTCTGCACTCTATAACCGTGCCCTCTTCAGGCCAGCTTTACTTTCTGTAGTTTCTCAAATGCAATAGTACTGTTTGCCTCATGGCCTTCACCCATGATGTAATTTTCCCCCAGGAAGCTTTTCCTGCTTGTTTTTCTCTGAATTCTGGTTTATGTATCCTTCTGTTTTGTTCTGTGGAGTCTCTACAGCCCCACGTGAGGTCTTCCCAAATCATGATGCAGTCTTGATAAAAGGCAGACATTTATAGAATGTTGAATAGATAAATAAGTGACTAGATAAATGGTCATGACTTCTTATTACTAAGCTGAACATTGTCTTACATATTGTACCATGTTTGCTGCATAACAAGTTACCCCCAAATGTAGTGACCTTAATTAACAAACAGTTACTCTCTCACAGTTTCTGTGGGTCAGAAATGTAGGCACAGTTTAGCCAGGTTCCTTTGACTCAAGGTCTTTCATCTGATTTCAGTCAAGCTGTCTGACCTCGGTAGACTGTCCTCTGCAGTCGAAGCTGAAGACTTGATGTGGAAGTAGATTCTGCTCTCACACCCACCTCGTTATTAGTAGGTCTCAGTCACCTGCATGCGGGCTTCTCCACAGGGCTCCCTCACCACATGGCACTCAGGATCGAAGGCACAGTGCTTTTGTAATCTAATCTGAAAAGTGACACTCCATTGATTCTTTCATATTCTGTTGATTTGAATCAAGTCTGTATGTCGAGCCCACACTCCAGAGGAGGGAATCATACAAGACTGTGCATATTGGGAAGCGTGGATGTCATTGTGGGGTGCGTATTAGAGACTGATTATCACAAACTTATTATCTAAAAATAAACCTCTTACTAAGTTGCAAAATAGAAAATGCCCACTAGTATTGCCATCTTTCTTATCTGTGGCCTGTGAGGCAGACTATATATAGACCTGTGTCTCCTCTGAACATCAGAAATTTGCTTTATTGTACCTAAACTTTCCTCTTTGGGAACATTAGCCATCTCAACTATAATTCCCTAGTGAAATAAGTGTAGGTACAATCTATTAATATATGGAATCTAGTCCTTAGTACTTAAGTCTACCAGAAATTCTGTATAAAAATTGCAGAGTTGATCAGGAAATGCTGAATAGTTTTGGAATCAGTGCCAGACAAGGAGCACCAACTAGCCCAAACTAATGGCCTGAGAACATACTCTCTCCAAGGAATGAATATAATCTCCTGAATTAAATGTCTAATGTAAGCCAGCCTAACAAATTTTCAGATTCCAACCAAGAAAAAAATTAAAGATTAATTTGTTCATATTTTTATGATGATCAGTCCTTAGTATAGCCGTATAACCTGTTGTATAATCTGATGAAACATACTGAGTATAGACTGAATTTTAGAAGAAATGAGCCTAATGAAGTTATAGCTTGTAAAGTGGAAGTTCGTGTATCTTGTTAACTGACTCAGGCAATCTTGGTTGACCTTAAGAGGAGATGTCATTCCTTTCTGCTAAATCTGCCCTATCTCCTAAATTTGCCTAAAAACTATTAAACCCCATAAGGACTATATCAGAATGTTTTCTGTTATAAACAGTCACAACACTAACAATGATTGAGTGCCCTCCATGTTCTAGAGAGAATAATATGTACCTTAATCCTTTAAAATAAACCTATGACCTTCCTTCTCATTTTATAAATAAAAATAGGGAGACCTATGGCTTAATACTTTGTCCTAAGATTATGTAACTCATTGACTGTAGGTGCTGCTTGATTCATTATGATTTCTACTACTGAATACTTTTCTAAGAAAAGATGAAAGAAAAGATTTTAAGTTTGACAGAAGGCTTGTACCTAAGGTCAGAAAGAAGTTTCCTTGGGAAAGTAATTAGCAGTTTTCTGTCATTTTTCTCTCCCTTTATAAGGGCACATTTACCTTACAGCATTTTCAGCCCATAACTTACAGATGCAAAATGCCACATATTCTAATATTTTTACCCCCAGAGCTTTTGTCTGATTTTGAAAAGAACATATATAAACGGTGAAGTCACACTACTGAAATCCAGGCATCTGTAGGGCAGATCCATGTAGGTGTGGAGTTGCTCAGTGCACAATGGGAAGATTGTTTTATTGGCATGAAAAGAAAGAAAATTTCCTTATGAAACTAAAGGAAGAGATTGGATATGCTTATTATAATTATCCATGCTAGATTGTGAGCCATACTTCAGTGTATTGAATATCTCAACTCAAATGTAATGATACACGCCAAACACATGGAAGAGATAGCTAAAAGGTGAAATAAAGAATTAACTGAATAGAGAACCCTTCTTCCACCCTCCATTCATGTGCACATTTCACTCTAAGTAAAATTTCCATTCTTCATTATCAGGCTTGATTTCTTTAAGGAGACTGAAGTATTTCACAGAACCAAGCTACCTCAGAGACAGAGATCTCCAGAAGGTACATCCGGGCAGTAGACAGTAATGGAAGAAACTTTTTCCCTTCTTCCCAACTCTTGTTGAAAAATAATTCATGCTATATACCGTGCTGAGAATAGTAAGGAATTTATTAGTAGGAAAGTTAGTCTTTCATTAGTTCCTTAGTTCATGAATGTCTTTCAGTTCAGTTCAGTTCAGTCGCTCAGTTGTGTCCGACTCTTTGCAACCCCATGAATCGCAGCACGCCAGGCCTTCCTGTCCATCACTCAGACTCACGTCCATCGAGTCAGTGATGCCATCCAGCCATCTCATCCTCGGTCGTCCCCTTCTCCTCCTGCCCCCAATCTCCCCTAGCATCAGAGTCTTTTCCAATGAGTGAACTCTTCGCATGAGGTGGCCAAAGTACTGGAGCTTCAGCTTCAGCATCATTCCCTTCAAAGAAATCCCAGGGCTGATCTCCTTCAGAATGGACTGGTTGGATCTCCTTGCAGTCCAAGGGACTCTCAAGAGTCTTCTCCAACACCACAGTTCAAAAGCATCAATTCTTCGGTGCTCAGCCTTCTTCACAGTCCAAATCTCACATCCATACATGACCAGAGGTAAAACCATAGCCTTGACTAGACGGACCTTTGTTGGCAAAGTAATGTCTCTGCTTTTAAATATGCTGTCTAGGTTGGTCATAACTTTGCTTCCAAGGAGTAAGCGTCTTTTAATTTCATGGCTGCAGTCACCATCTGCAGTGATTTTGGAGCCCGCAAAAATAAAGTCTGCCATTGTTTCCACTGTTTCCCCATCTGTTTCCCATGAAGTGATGGGAAATAGTGATGTTAGTTTTAGAACTAACACCCCAAAAAAAATTGTGAATAGAGAGCAGTAAATGAGAATCTCTTGGCAAATGTGGCATTCATTTAAGGCTAGACTGGTAATGGGACTTCCCTGGTGGCTCAGATGGTAAAGAATCTGCCTTTAAGAGAGACCTGGGAGACCTGGATCAGGAAGATCCCCTGGAGAAGGGTATGGCAACCCACTCCAGTAATCTTGCCTGGAGAATCCCATGGACAGAGTAGCCTGGTGGGCTACAGTCCATGGGGTATCAAAGAGTCAGACATGACTGAGCGACTAACACACAGACTGTGGTACGCAGGAGTTAGCTATTTAATACAGAAGGGACAATATGTGAAAACCCTCAAAGAGTTCCGTTCAGGGGCTCCACAGTAAGAGTTGTGTGACTGGAGTGGAGGTGGACTGGTGGGAGGTGCGGGCAAGAGACTGGGGTGGGTCTAAATGCAGCCTTGTAGGTTTCGTTAGATTACCGTGACTGCTGCTACCAACTCCACTGCTGCTGTGATCACTACCATTGCTCATATTTTGTGCTAAAAGCAAAATGAAGTGGTGGAAGACTTCAGCTGAAAATGCCATGATCCAGTTTAACTAGATTGTTGGCTGTTGCTCCTTTAAAGTAAAATTCTATAGAAAAAGGAAGCATTTAATGTTTTTATACATCACAGTACCCCTAAAATCACAAGTGTCTTTAACTCAATTTTTGTTCCTATAATAAAAGAAAAGCACCTCCTGAAGAATGCTGATCTATAATCTGAACAAACAAGGACCATAGGGGCTTTTTGTATTTCGCTTATCCACCCCTGCCTGTTTCCTGGAGCATATAATTTAATTATTGTTTAATGTAACCACAAATGACAAACAGGATATAATTGAAAATCATTTGTTTTCCTGGGTGAAAGGCATGCTTTGGTTTTATCGAGGCTGTCTGGGGTACTTAGTTTATTTTTCCTAATGCCTTCAAGGTTTTGTCCAGTGTATGGATCTGTGCCTTTTTTTATAGACCTAACTGAATTCAGTGTATTAAATATTAGTCAAACAAACATCCAAGACAGCAAATGAAGTAAGAAGAAAAGCAGAAATTAAAGAAATAGAACAAACTCAGTTATCTTAGCATTTTAAGACCTGTTCAAAATATGGCTGAAAGTGAAAAGTGTTAAGCTACTCAGTCATGTTTGACTCTTTGTGACCCTGTGGATTGTAGCTTGCCAGGCTCCCCTTTCCATGGGATTCTCCAGGCAAGAATACTGGAGTGGGTTGTCATGCCCATCTCCAGAGGATCTTCCCAACCCAGGGATCGAATTCCGGTCTCCCGGGTCTCTTTTGAAGGCAGTTTCTTTACCGGTCTGAGCCACCAGGGAAGCCTCACAGGTTATTTCTTGCTTGTTTTAACACATAACAGTTTTAAACAATGTTTAAAATAGCGATTTTTCATTTTTTTGAAGCTGAATGCTGTACAGTGTAATAGTGAAATAACATTGTGAACACCATTTCTTGGATCTATGACTCTAAACAATGCCAACACAGTTAATTCAGTTAGAGTATGTGGTTTTGGTGTATTTTCAAGACTATAGAAATTAGCTGAAGGCCATCCAATAAAATCCATTTAGTTTCTTTAGGATGTTAGCCAGATTTTCTGATCAGTTTTCTAGAGGTAGAAAGGTCCAAAGTTACAAGACCACCTAGTTGCTTGGGATGGTATTAATTATGTTCATGCTCTATTTAATAAAATTAACAGTTTATAATTATATGGATTGTCAAAGTTTTAGAATATGGTTATTAATGAGAGAGTAAGGATTATCATCCCTAAATGGCACTTTCTCTACTTTTTCTTTGTGTACTTAACATGTCTTTACCTTTTGTATCTGTGTATATTTTTGAAACATGAGGACATATTGAAACATCATTTTCCCTAAAGAAACCAGATGGTTAATTTGTAAAAATGGTAATCCTTGTCTGGTTAGTCACGAAGTCATTGCACACAAGTTCTAGTTATATTATGCTAAGTTGAAAACAAACAATTTGAGAGAATAGCCATTAGTCTAACTTTGGGCATATATTTGTAAAAATCAAGTCTCCTCTTATAATTCAGGAAATTGATTTTACACACATGGTAGATATGTTTAGAGAGAAGATTTTTATAAAAAGCTGAAAAAATTGCTCTTCGGCATGTAGATTATAGTTCTGACCCTCAACTGTTGATTTTCATGAATATGTATGCACTACTATTTTTATGCTATTTAAACTGAGATAGCATTTTAAAGCTTATTTCATTTCACTGATTTCATTTCATTTTATTGATTTCTTTTTGGTTCTGAATAGATGATAAGTAATATTTTTAAATAATCATTTTATACTTATTAATGTTTCCCAGAGTAATTGAGTTTGGTGATATGTTTCAACTATTTGCTTGAAGCATGACTATACTTAGTAACACCATAAAGTAGATTATTCTGTTGTTCTGGTGACTTTAAGTATATAACAGCTCTGAGGTTTTTGTTGTGTTAGGGAAACTGAACCAAATATGCTCCTTTGAACTTTTGGTCAGAATAAATTATCAGTGGTATTTTGGTACCTGAGAACTTGTTTTCAAAGCCTTATACATAGTTATCTGCTTAGGTTAAAAATCTTTCTTTCTTCTCATTCGCTCAGTGACTGTTCACTGCAAGTGAGTCAAAGTCTATACATTTTAACCTGTTATTTCAGTCTTTTCACAGTTGGTACTGAATCTTTCGGGCTTCCCTGGTGACTCACTGGTAGAGAATCCGTCTCCCAGTGCAGGAGACGCGGGTTCTATCCCTAGGTCAGGAAGATCCCCTGGAGGAAGAAATGGCAACCCACTCCAGTATTCTTGCCTGGAAAATGCCATAGACAGAGGAGCCTGGTGGGTTGCAGTCCATGGGGTTGCAAAGAGTTGGACATGAGTGAGCATGCATGCACGTGTATAAGTCAGTCCCAGACTCCCTCCCTGTCTTCCTCTTGGTAGCCATAAGATTGTGTTCTGCTTCTGTGACTCTACTTCCATTTTGTAGATGAGTTTATTTGTATACTTTTTTTTTAGATTCCACATATAAGTGATATCACATAGATCTTATCTAATCATTTTGAACATACTTGCTATATCTGTGGTGTGTTATTTTAAACACCTGTCTGATAAAATGAATTTTTTAAAGCACAATTTTAATATTCTCTTTTTCCAAGTAACTCTACTTAAGTCTTTAAGTTGTTAGAGTGTTATTTCTTTCAATGTCAGCTACTGATTGAAGATCGAAAACCAGAACTATCCATCTAATCCAGGATATTGCAGTTGCTATGTTATTAAAATTTTGGTACAGATAATTCTTTGTTCTGGGGGCTGGCTTCTGTGTGCATTGTAGAATATGTAATAGCATCCCTGTCTTAGGCTTCCCTGGTGGCTCAGTGATTAAAAAAAAATCCACCTGCCATTGCAGGATACGCAGGTTCAATCCCTGGGTCAGGAAGATCCCATGGAGAAGGGAATGGCTACCCACTCCAGTATTCTTGCCTGGAAAATCCCCTGGACAGAGGAGACTGGTGGACTAGAGTCCACAGGGTCTCAAAAAGTTGGGCACGACTGAGCACAGGAACTGTCCTTTGCTAACTGGCACAGGTATTACTTTCCCATACCAATTCTGACAACTGACAGTGTCTCCTGATGTTGCTGGTTTGCCTCTGAGGACAGTTCCCAACATTTAAGAGCTGCTAATGTAAACTGGCTTCAAATAGGAAAAGGAGTACATCAAGGCTGTATATTGTTACCCTGCTTATTTAACTTATATGCAGAGTACATCATGAGAAACGCTGGGCTGGAAGAAGCACAAGCTGGAATCAAGATTGCCGGGAGAAATATCAATAACCTCAGATATGCAGATGACACCACCCTTATGGCAGAAAGTGAAGAGGACCTAAAAAGCCTCTTGATGAAAGTAAAAGTGGAGAGCGAAAAAGTTGGCTTAAAGCTCAACATTCAGAAAACGAAGATCATGGCATCCGGTCCCATCGCTTCATGGGAAATAGATGGGGAAACAGTGGAAACAGTGTCAGACTTTATTTCTTTGGGCTCCAAAATCAGTGCAGATGGTGACTGCAGCCATGAAATTAAAAGACGCTTACTCCTTGGAAGAAAGGTTATGACCAACCTAGATAGTGTATTCAAAAGCAGAGACATTACTTTGCCGACTAAGGTCCATCTAGTCAAGGCTATGGTTTTTCCAGTGGTCATGTATGGATGTGAGAGTTGGACTGTGAAGAAGGCTGAGCACCGAAGAATTGATGCTTTTGAACTGTGGTGTTGGAGAAGACTCTTGAGAGTCCCTTGGACTGCAAGGAGATCCAGCCAGTCCATTCTGAAGGAGATCAGCCCTGGGATTTCTTTGGAAGGAATGATGCTAAAGCTGAAGCTCCAGTACTTTGGCCACCTCATGCAAAGAGTTGACTCATTGGAAAAGACTTTGATGCTGGGAGGGATTGGGGGCAGGAGGAGAAGGGGATGACAGGATGAGATGGCTGATGGCATCACTGACTCGATGGACGTGAGTCTGAGTGAATTCTGGTGTTGGTGATGGACATGGAGGCCTGGTGTGCTGCAGTTCATGGGGTCGCAGTGAGTCGGACACAGCTGAGCGACTGAACTGAATGTAAACTGTTTTGTTTCATGCACACTCACATTTTATAATTAATTGGGGATAAAACCATATATGTGTGTGGCTTTTTATATGTAATTATAATTTCTAATAAATGCATAGCTAATATAATAAACTGTAAACTTTAGGCTATTTATATCATTTATAAAACTGAAAACTATTTTGTGTGGATTCTAATAATTTCAAATTAATGACATTTCAACTAGAACATAATTGTACATACTTAATTAGTGCATGGTTATATGGAAACTAGGTTGTAATGTTACTCTGTGAAGTCCCTTGGACTGCAAGGAGATCCAACCAGTCCATTCTGAAGGAGATCAACCCTGGGATTTCTTTGGAACGAATGATGCTAAAGCTGAAACTCCAGTACTTTGGCCACCTCATGCAAAAAGTTGACTCATTGGAAAAGACTTTGATGCTGGGAGGGATTGGGGGCAGGAGGAGAGAGGGACGACAGAGGATGAGATGGCTGGATGGCATCACTGACTCGATGGACGTGAGTCTGAGTGAACTCCGAGAGTTGGTGATGGACAGGGAGGCCTGGCGTGCTGCGATTCATGCGGTCACAAAGAGTCGGACACGACTGAGCAACTGAACTGAACTGATCTGAGCAGTGTCTGTGTTACTTAGAGTCAAAATTTTATAAGTATAAATTTGATTATGCTGTTAATTTGGTAAGGATTTGAGGGAAAATACAGTTGAAATAATGAATTCTTTCATTTTTGTTATTTAGTTTGCCATACTGATAGATTTAATAAAAGACATAGGTAATTTATTTTAGATGCCTCTTAAGTAAGGCAATACTTTCAATAGAGTCAAGGTTACTCTCTGTTGGTTAGATGAAGGTACATTCCTCGGTGAATCCTCGGTGTGAATTTATCTACTGAGAATGAGACAGGACTTTCAGATTATATAACCACTTGTTTCTTCAGTGTGATCCATGAACCAGTTATGACAACATTGCCTGATAGCTTGTTAGGAATGCAGATTCTTAGCTCCCATTCCACATCTGTTGCTGCTGCCAAGTCGCTTCAGTCGTTTCCAACTCTGTGCGACCCCATAGATGGCAGCCCACCAGGCTCCCCTGTCCCTGGGAATTTCTAGGCAAGAATACTCGAGTAGGTTGCCATTTTCTTCTCCGATGCATGAAAAGAATCAAAATCTGTATTTTTAATGAGATTCCCAGGGTTTCTTATGCAGATCAAACTTGGAGAAGCACAGGTCTTAACTTTATTTCGGTTAATTTTATTTTCCCAGCATGATCTCCTTGAGGATAGAAAGTGTCTGGTCTGTTGCTATGGTTTCAACGTGCAGTGTAGCATCTAGCTCAGAGTCCTTAATAAATACTTATCGGTTCAGTGAATGAAACTCTAACCTATGCTAATCCAGTAGATAGGAGGGTACCCTATTTTTTGTGACTTGAACACAATTTTAAATTAGGACAGATTAGATTTGTTTATGACAGCTTGTCAAGTCTCAGCTTGCAGATGTTTCATATATTACTAAGAAATGATAAGTGAAAGTCACTCAGTCGTGTCAGACTCTTTGCGACCCCATGGGCTACAGTCCATGGAATTCCCCAGGCCAGAATACTGAAGAGGGTAGCCTTTCCCTTCTCCAGGGAATCTTCCCAACCCAGAGATCAAACCCAGGTCTCCCGCATTCCAGGCAGATTCTTTACCAGTTGAGCTACAAGGGAAGTCTAAGAAATGTAGGGTGGTCATATTATCGTGCATACTTTTTTAAACATATCATCCTTTATCATATACAAAATGGGTAATATTTACAAAATATGCCTGCCAAATATGATTTATGGGAACTAGTTTCTAAATACTACAGATTTTCCCATTAGTTATATACAGTGTAACATTCTGTAGTAAAACTCAGTGGAAAGATAAGCTTGAGCAGATTTGGTAGCTTTGCCTTGTGCCTGGATCCTTTCTAGCTTTAAAAGTATAATCTGAATGATAAAATGGGAGTCTTGAATTCTTTGTGATAGTTCTCCAGTTTGTTAAGATTAGGATCTGTACCTTCAATTCCACAATTTTTGTGGTTTTGCATCAGAAAATAACTGACCTCCCAGGGAAGTTTTAACAGTGAGACACAGGGACGTGTAAAGGAAGACTTCCATTAAGGTGGTACTATGACCTAAATCAAATCCCTTATGATTATACAGTGGAAGTGAGACATAGAGTCAAGGGATTAGATCTGATAGACAGAGTGCTAGAAACTATGGACAGAGGTTCATGACATTGTACGGGAGGCAGGGATCAAGACCATTCCTGAGAAAAAGAAATGTAAAAAGGCAAAACGGTTGTCTGAGGAGGCCTTACAAAAATAGCTGTGAAAAGAAGAGAATCAAAAGGCAAAGGAGAAAAGGAAAGATACACCCATTTGAATGCAGAGTTCCAAAGAATAGCAAGGAGAGATAAGAAAGCCTTCCTCAGTATTCAATGCAAAGAAATAGAGGAAAACAATAGAATGGGAAAGACTAGAGATCTCTTCACGAAAATTAGAGATACCAAGGGAACATTCCATGCAAAGATGGGCTCGATAAAGGACAGAAATGGTATGGACCTAATAGAAGCAGAAGATATTAAGAAGAGATGGTGAGAATACACATAAGAACTGTACAAAAAAGATCTTCGTGACCCAGATAATCACAATAGTATGATCACTTACCTAGAGCAAGATATCCTGGAATGTGAAGTCAAGTGGGCCTTAGGAAGCATCATTGTGGACAAAGCTAGTGGAGGTGATGGGATTACAGTTGAGCTGTTCCATTTGAGCTATTTCAAATCCTAAAAGATGATGCTGTGAAAGTGCTGCACTCAATATGCCAGCAAATTTGGAAAACTCAGCAATGGCCACAGGACTGGAAAAGGTCCGTTTTCATTCCATTCCGAAAGAAAGGCAATGCAAAGAATGCTCAAACTACCACACAATTGCACTCATCTCACATGCTAGTAAAGTAATGCTCAAAATTCTCCAAGCCAGGCTTCAGCAATATGTGAACCATGAACTTCCAGATGTTCAAGCTGGTTTTAGAAAAGGCAGAGGAACCACAGATCAAATTGCCAACATCCTCTGGATCATTGAAAAAGCAAGAGAGTTCCAGAAAAACATCTACTTCTGCTTTATTGACTATGCCAAAGCCTTTGACTGTGTGGATCACAACAAACTGGAAAATTCTGAAAGAGATGGGAATACCAGACCACCTGACCTACCTTCTGAGAAATCTGTATGCAGGTCAGGAAGCAACAGTTAGAACTGGACATGGAACCACAGACTGGTTCCAAATCAGGAAAGGAGTATGTCAAGGCTGTATATTGTCACCCTGTTTATTTAACTTCTATGCAGAGTACATCATGAGAAACTCTGGGCTGGAAGAAGCACAAGCTGGAAGCAAGATTGCTGGGAGAAATATCAATAACCTCAGATGTGCAGATGACACCACCCTTATGGCAGAAAGTGAAGAATAACTAAAGAGCCTCTTGATGAAAGTGAAAGAGGAGAATGAAAAAGTTGGCTTAAAACTCAACATTCAGGAAACTAAGATCATGGCATCCAGTCCCATCACTTCATGGCAAATAGATGGGGAGACACTGGAAACAGTGTCAGACTTTATTTTCTTGGGTTCCAAAATCACTGCAGATGGTGACTGCAGCCATAAAATTAAAAGATACTTGCTCCTTGGAAGAAAAGTTATGACCAATCTAGATAGCATATTAAAAAACAGAGATACTCCTTTGCAACAAAGATCTGTATAGTCAAATTTATGGTTTTTCCAGTAGTCATGTATGGATGTGAGCGTTGGACTGTAAAGAAAGCTGAGAGTCAAAGAATTGATACTTTTGAACTTTAGTGTTGGAGAAGACTCTTGAGAGTCCCTTGGACTGCAAGAGAACCAACCAGTCCATTCTAAATGAAATCAGTCCTGAATATTCATTGGAGGGACTGATGCTGAAGCTGAAACTCCAGTGCCACCTGATGAGAACTGACTCATTTGAAAAGACCCTGATGCTGAGAAAGATTGAAGGTGGAAGGGGAAGGGGACCACAGAGGATGAGATGGTTGGATGGCATCACCGACTCAATGGACATAAATTTGAGTAAAACCGGGAGTTGGTGATGGATAGGGAAACCTGGTGTGCTGTAGTCCATGGGGTCGCAAAGAGTTAGACGTGACTGAGCAACTGAACTGAACTGATGACAATAACTATGGTACCATCACCTGCTTGGTGTATATTGATTTCAGTGGCTCCGAAGCTCTTGACTCTTCCAGTATCGAATCTGAAGACCTGCCTTAACAGACTTTGTTTTCTGTGCAGAACCCAGAAAAATGATCTGAGGAGATTGTCAGTGTCAGTGGTGGCAATTAAGCTTTTTAGTACTCAAATAACTTCCTCTGAATGAGTTGTTTCTCTTGAGCTGACCTTGGGACTTGTAGTGTCACTGTCCTTTGAGTAAAAGTCTTACGGCTTCCATGACATAGTACTAGTTACCCAGAGTAAACCAACACCCTGTCTATTTGAGAGATTAATGGTGGTGAGGGTTCCGCAGAGCATAGTCCGGGTACTACCGCTCACAAGCAGTGTGGTTTCAGATAGGCTCTGTGACTTCTGTGCTTTCCTTCCTTATCTGTAATGTGTGTATAATGCTGGTGTACTCAGAATCCCCCTGCAATGCAGGAGACCCCTCTTTGATTCCTGAGTTGGGAAGTTCCCCTGGAGAAGGAATAGGCTATCCACTCCAGTATTCACGGGTTTCATGGTGGCTCAGATTGTAAAGAATCCTCTTGCAATGCAGGTGACCTAGGTTTGGTCCCTGGGTTGGTAAGATCCTCTGGAGGAGGGCATGGCAACCCACTCCAGTATTCTTTCGTAGAGAATCCCCATGGACAGAGGAGCCTGGTGGGCTACAGTCTATGGGGTCACAAAGAGTCGGACACGACTCAGCCCAGCGTGTCTGATGAATAGTGAAACCTTGATAAATGTAATATTTAAAATGTAAAGGGATAATGGATAAGGGATATGGTGATGTGTCGCAATGTCATTTAAAAGTGGAAGTTAAATAAGAAGTGAGTGGAATAATAGCAGACATTACATGTATGCTCTATGCAAAGAGGGGCATCACATAAATTCAAGAAAATAAAGATGGAAGACATGACAGGACTCACACTAGATTTGGTACTTCCTAGAACAGAGGTTTTTCACTTTCATGCATTGGAGAAGGAAATGGCAACCCACTCCAGTGTTCTTGCCTCGAGAATCCCAGGGACGGGGGAGCCTGGTGGGCTGCCGTCTATGGGGTCACACAAAGTCAGACACGACTGAAGCGACTTAGCAGCAGCAGCAGCAGAACAGAGGCAGTTTTCACTGCATTATAAGACTCTTATCTCTGTGCACTGTGGCTTTTAAGGTACATAATTAAAGGAGAACCAGCCCTTTCCTGGGTGTTATAAAGGCCTGGGATCCAACGCCATTACAGTGTAGCAGAACCTTGGTTCTAGTACTTCTCCACCTGCCCAGCATTTGGGATGAAGACACTGTCAAGACTTTGATATGTCTGACAGGCTAGGGTCTGAGGCTTGTGGTGGCAGCTAAGGAAGTGGAGGGCCACTGATATGATCCACCAGCTCAGTGTTCGTGGTTAGAGATGTTAGATGTTCTAACATAGATGCTAGAACATGGTATAATGGTAACCTGATTTATGAACGTTTACCACCTCAAAACTCTACCAACGTTTGTTGTGTTAAAGCTATAGCTTTTTCCTTTGAAGCTTTCCTGGAGACCAGCCAGTAAGAAATAGTCCTGAAAAAGTTCATTTTTTTTTTTTTTTTAGTTTTTTATTTTTTTAATTTTAAAATCTTTAATTCTTACATGCGTTCCCAAACATGAACCCCCCTCCCACCTCCCTCCCCCAGTTCATATTCTTTTTTTTTTCTCATTTTTTTTTTTAAAATTTTAAAATCCTTAATTCTTACATGTGTTCCCAAACATGAACCCCCCCTCCCACCTCCCTCCCCATAACATCTCTGTGGGTCATCCCCATGCACCAGCCCCAAGCATGCTGTATCCTGCGTCAGACATAGACTAGCGATTCAATTCTTACATGATAGTATACATGATAGAATGCCATTCTCCCATATCATCCCACCCTCTCCCTCTCCCTCTGAGTCCAAAAGTCCGTTATAGACAGCTGCGTCTTTTTTCCTGTCTTGCATACAGGGTCGTCATTGCCATCTTTCTAAATTCCGTATATATGTGTTAGTATACTGTATTGGTGTTTTTCTTTCTGGCTTACTTCACTCTGTATAATCGGCTCCAGTTTCATCCATCTCATCAGAACTGATTCAAATGAATTCTTTTTAACGGCTGAGTAGTACTCCATTGTGTATATGTACCACAGCTTTCTTATCCATTCATCTGCTGATGGACATCTAGGTTGTTTCCATGTCCTGGCTATTATAAACAGTGCTGCGATGAACATTGGGGTACATGTGTCTCTTTCAATTCTGGTTTCCTCGGTGTGTATGCCCAGCAGTGGGATTGCTGGGTCATAAGGTAGTTCTATTTGCAATTTTTTAAGGAATCTCCACACTGTTCTCCATAGTGGCTGTACTAGTTTGCATTCCCACCAACAGTGTAGGAGGGTTCCCTTTTCTCCACACCCTCTCCAGCATTTATTGCTTGCAGATTTTTGGATCACAGCCATTCTGACTGGTGTGAAGTGGTACCTCATTGTGGTTTTGATTTGCATTTCTCTGATAATGAGTGATGTTGAGCATCTTTTCATGTGTTTGTTAGCCATCTGTATGTCTTCTTTGGAGAAAAGTCTATTTAGTTCTTGGGCCCATTTTTTGATTGGGTCGTTTATTTTTCTGGAATTGAGCTGCATAAGTTGCTTGTATATTTTTGAGATTAGTTGTTTGTCAGTTGCTTCATTTGCTATTATTTTCTCCCATTCTGAAGGCTGTCTTTTCACCTTGCTTATAGTTTCCTTTGTTGTGCAGAAGCTTTTAATTTTAATTAGATCCCATTTGTTTATTTTTGCTTTTATTTCCAGAATTCTGGGAGGTGGATCATAGAGGATCCTGCTGTGATTTATGTCTGAGAGTGTTTTGCCTATGTTCTCCTCTAGGAGTTTTATAGTTTCTGGTCTTATGTTTAGATCTTTAATCCATTTTGAGTTTATTTTTGTGTGCGGTGTTAGAAAGTGATCTAGTTTCATTCTTTTACAAATGGTCGACCAGTTTTCCCAGCACCACTTGTTAAAGAGATTGTCTTTACTCCATTGTATATTCTTGCCTCCTTTGTCAAAGATAAGGTGTCCATATGTGTGTGGATTTATCTCTGGGCTTTCTATTTTGTTCCATTGATCTATATGTCTGTCTTTGTGCCAGTACCATACCGTTTTGATGACTGTGGCTTTGTAGTAGAGCCTGAAGTCAGGCAAGTTGATTCCTCCAGTTCCATTCTTCTTTCTCAAGATTGCTTTGGCAATTCGAGGTTTTTTGTATTTCCATACAAATCTTGAAATTATTTGTTCTAGTTCTGTGAAAAATATGGCTGGTAGCTTGATAGGGATTGCATTGAATTTGTAAATTGCTTTGGGTAGTATACTCATTTTCACTATATTGATTCTTCCGATCCATGAACATGGTATATTTCTCCATCTATTAGTGTCCTCTTTGATTTCTTTCATCAGTGTTTTATAGTTTTCTATATATAGGTCTTTAGTTTCTAACTCTCACATATTAATTTAACAAACCCATCAGTTTTGAAGTATTCCCTTTACATGAGTGAACTGAGCCATGGGACTTAAGCAATGTGCCCAATGTCGTACAGCAAATTTTTTGCAGAGCTAGATTCTAACACCAAGGGATCTTGGCTCCAGGTGTTTTGTTCATAACTACAAAGAGCTTTAGAGTTCATTCTACAAAATAAGAGAGTAAATGTGCATTGAAACATGGACAAAACCACCACAAAAGTCTGAAAACAGCCATGAAGCAAATATTAATTGGCAACTCAGAATTTGGAAATAGTGAGTACTTCTGAAAGGAGTGTCTCAGGTGAATATTACTGAGGTGCAGGGTGAGGAGGCTCTGGGCTCTTCTCCTTAGACGGGAGGTCCAGGGACAGCACCCACAGGCCAGAAGCCACTCCACTGGTAAAGGCAGCAACTGATGGAACAGACTCAGCCTTCTTTCGACAGCAGTGGTAGCTACCTAAGATTCTCTGGATTTGCAGTGTAGAAATACTTTCCACCCCAGCTGTATTGAGATATTTTGTTGTTGTTCAGTCACTAAGTTGTGTCCAGTTGTTTGTGACCCCATGGACTGCAGCATGCCAGACTTCCCCTCCTTCATATCTCCCAGAGCTTGCTTAAACTCATGTCCATTGATTTGGTGATGTCATCCAACAAACTCATCCTCTGTCATCCCCTTCTCCTGCCTTCAATTGTTCCCAGCTTCAGGGTCTTTTCCAGTGAGTTTTCTCTATGCATCAGATGGCCAAAATGTTGGAGTGTCAGCGTTAGCATTCCATTGGTCATTCCAATGTATATTCAGGTTTGATTTCCTTTTGGATTGACTGGTTTGATCTCCTTGCTGTCCAATTATTGAGGTTTAACTGACCAATAAAAATTGTGCATATTTAATGTATACAACTTGATGTTTTGATACACACTTTAAAATGATCACCACAGTCAAGCCAATAGGTCAATCACCTCACATAATTTCCATTTTATTTTTGGGAAATTGGGGTGAGAAGACTTAAGATTTACCCTCTTAAGTAAATTTTGGTTTTACAATATACCATTGTTAATTATAGGCACCGTGCTATGCACAGGACTGGAAAAGGTCAGTTTTCATTCCAATCCCAAAGAAAGGCAATGCCAAAGAATGCTCAAACTACCGCACAACTGCACTCATCTCACACGCTAGTAAAGTAATGCTCAAAATTCTCCAAGCCAGGCTTCAACAGTACATGAACTGTGAACTTCCAGATGTTCAAGCTGGACTTAGAAAAGGCAGAGGAACCAGAGATCAAATTGCCAACATCTTTTGGATCATTGAAAAAGCAAGAGTGTTCCAGGAAAATATCTACTTCTGCTTTATTGACTTTGTAGACCACAATAAACCATGGAAAATTCTTTAAGAGATGAGAATACCAGATCACCTGACCTGCCTTCTGAGAAATCTGTATGCATGTCAAGAAGCAACAGTTAGAACTGCACATGGAACCACAGACTGGTTCCAAACAGGAAAAGGAGTACATCAAGGCTGTATATTGTCACCTTGCTTATTTAACTTCTGTGCAGAGTACATCATGAGAAACTGGGCTGGATGAAGCACAAGCTGGAATCAAGATTGCTGGGAGAAATATCAAAAACCTCAGGTATGCAGATGATACCATGCTTATGGCAGAGAGCAAAGAAGAACTAAAGAGCATCTTGATGAAAATGAAAGAGGAGAGTACAAATGTTGGCTTAAAACTCAGCCTTCAGAAAACTAAGATCATGGCATTCTTGTCCCATTACTTCATGGCAAATAAATGGAGAAACAGCAAAAACAGTGTCAGACTTTATTTTTGGGGGTTCCTAAATCACTGCAGATGGTGACTGCAGCCATGAAATTAAAAGACGCTTGCTCCTTGGAAGAAAAGCTATGACCAACTTAGACAGCATATTAAAAAGCACAGACGTTACTTTACCTACAAAGGTCTGTCTAGTCAAAGGTATAGTTTTTGCAGTAGTCATGTATGGATGTGAGAGTTGGGCTATAAAGAAAGCTGAGCATTGAGGAATTGATGCTTTTGAACTGTGGTGTGGGAGAAGACTCTTGAGAGCCCCTTGGACTGCAAGGAGATCCAATCAGTCCATCCTAAAGGAAATCAGTCCTGAATTATCATTGGAAGGACTGATGCTGAAGCTGAAACTCCAGTGCTTTGGCCACCTGATGAGATGAACTGACTCATTTGAAAAGACCCTGATGCTGAGAAAGATTCAAGGTGGGAGGGGAAGGGGACAACAGAGGATGAGATGGTTGGATGGCATCATTGACTCAACGAACATGAGTTTGAGTAAACTCCAGGAGTTGGTGATGGACAGGGAGGCTTGGTGTGCTGCAGTCCATGGGGTCTCAAAGAGTCGGACATGACTGATTGACTGAACTGAACCATGCATTCAATCCCCAAAACATTTTCATCTTGCATAATTGAAGCTTTGTACCCTTGGACCAACATCTGCCCCATCTCCCCTACCCACTAGCCAACACAGGATTGTAAGTTATTAAAGTGTTGTCTCCATAGTGAAAACTTCATCTCTCTCTGAGTCTCTTGTGTGTGTTTGCTTGTTAGTTGCTTAGTCATGTCTGACTCTTTGCAACCCCATAGACTGTAGCCCCCAAGGCCCCTCTGTCCATGGGATGCTCCAGGCAAGAACACTGGAGTGGGTTGCCATTTCCTTCTCCGAAAGGAACTATAGAAAGAAAGAAAGTGAAGCCGCTCAGTAGTGTCCAACTCTTTGTGACCCCATGGACTGTAGCCTACCAGGCTCCCCCATCCAAGGAATTTTCGAGGCTAGAGTACTGGAGTGGGTTGCCATTTCCTTCTCCATTCATTGCCTTGTATATACCTACATATACCCACATTAGTGCCCTGTTTCAATGGGAGGGAGGTGAGAAATTGATGGATTCAGATTAAGAAATGATCCAGCTAATATAGTCTATAAAAAGAGGGCTGGCTTTCAGAAACACATTTTTGAACCTCTGACTCATGGGACCTGAAACCAAAGCCTTTCATCCTTAGTTAAGCCTCAACTATTCTTGAAATGGAAAACGTTTTTTGGCAACCCAGCTTCCTTCCTAAGATCCCTACTTTAAATAGTATTTTGAATATGCAGATGTTTCCATTTTGTTAGTGGTAAATATTTTTAAATTTCTTATTTTTTTATGATGTAAGGAAAATATTTCATGGTGGTTTTTTTTGGGGGGGGAGTGGGGGTTATGCTTTTTAAATTTTAGTAAACACATTGGAAGGTTGTTTTAAATTTTGTTTAAATGTTCTTTGAACCAAAATATTTACAGATCAAGGAGTTCTAGCCAGCAGATTGTTCCATTTGTTATGTTTGAATGTGGAAACATTAGGAATGACAGTTTAAGATGATGCCATAGAACATTTTCATAAACAACCTAATAGCATTGTCTAAGGCTGTCTTTGTTTATTAAAGGTGTCAAAGTCTCCTCTGCTATATTTAGGTAAAATCTAAGTTTCTTTACTCAAGCATGGAAAATATTGTTTGTTTTCTGTTTGGGAGAAAAGCAGTATGACCAAATAAAAGAATTAAACTTCACTGGAAACAATTAAGAGTCTCAGTTTCAAGATGGAAAAAAATGTAGTTTGACTTTCATTTTTTTTTTGTTTAGGTGGGTTAAAAAAATGAAGGTCTGGAAAAGTGGGCAAATTCCTCAACTCTCTGTGGTACTTCAGCAGAGGCAGGGAATACTATCAGTGCCTATCATTCTATCATTTTAAAACTCATCAGTTTGTAAAAATAATAATTAAGCTCTATAATGCATACTGAAAATCACAAAACATACAAATCTGATTTTAAAAACCTGGAAGAAACCTCAAGACTCTCCTACCCCTCAAAATAGTCTCACTCCTTTTGGTTCTGTAGAAAAACTCAGTAAAAATCTGAATTCAAGAAGGTTAAAAATTCAAAAGACAGTATTTGAAGAGTTTAATGGAATCAGAACTATGATGGCTAACAAACACGTGAAAAGATGCTCAACATCACTCATTATTAGAGAAATGCAAATCAAAACCACAATGAGGTACCACTTCACACCAGTCAGAATGGCTGCGATCCAAAAATCTGCAAGTAATAAATGCTGGAGAAGGTGTGGAGAAAAGGGAACCCTCCTACACTGTTGGTGGCAATGCAAACTAGTACAGCCACTTTGGAGAACAGTGTGGAGATTCCTTAAAAAAATTGCAAATAGAACTACCTTATGACCCAGCAATCCCACTGCTGGGCATACACACCGAGGAAACCAGAATTGAAAGAGACACATGTACCCCAGTGTTCATCGCAGCACTGTTTATAATAGCCAGGACATGGAAACAACCTAGATGTCCATCAGCAGATGAATGGATAAGAAAGCTGTGGTACATATACACAATGGAGTATTACTCAGCCGTTAAAAAGAATACATTTGAATCAGTTCTGATGAGGTGGATGAAACTGGAGCCGATTATACAGAGTGAAGTAAGCCAGAAAGAAAAACACCGATACAGTATACTAACACATATATATGGAATTTAGAAAGATGGTAATGACAACCTTGTATGCAAGACAGCAGAAAAGACACAGATGTGTATAGCGGACTTTTGGACTCTGTGGGAGAGGGAGAGGGTGGGATGATTTTGGAAAATGGCATTGTAACATGTATACTATCATGTAAGAATCGAATTGCCAGTCTATGTCTGACACAGGATACAGCATGCTTGGGGCTGGTACATGGTGATGACCCAGAGAGATGTTATGGGGAGGGAGGTGGGAGGGGGGTTCATGTTTGGGAACGCATATACACCCATGCTGGATTCATGTCAATGTATGGCAAAACCTATACAGTATTGTAAAGTAAAACAAAGTAAAAATAAAAAGAAAGAAAAAAAAAGAAAAAGAACTATGGAGACAATTGAGCAACAATGTAATAGAAATGATTAGTACATTAGATATAGAAGCAAAGGTCAGTTATTATCATAGGGAAACTTGAGATAATAACAGTGTATTCAAAGTAAAAATTAAATGATAAACAATAGAGAATAGATGTGAATAATGATAAAAGCATCCAATATATGGGCTATATTTATGTAATATGTCAAGTAGAAAAATGATATTATTTGGAAAGTTAGAAAAAAAGTTTTATTGAAATGCCTAACTGGTTCTATAAAATGTAAAGGGTATATTTTCAGAAAAAAATGTGGAACAGCAATTGAAAATTTAAATATGGTCTGATTCTAATTAAGATTTTGAACTTCCTCATAAAGAATTCTTGAGGTAGGTACCTAGGAGCAAAACACAAAAACAAAACTTATAGAAAGGAGGACAGTGTCCCAGACCTCTTACACCTTCTTACTTACCATTCAAATACATACAATGAATCATTGTCTGTAAATTTTGGAGGGAATGAAAGTGGAATCCAAGAATATTACCACCAGCCAAGTTGTCATTTAATTAGACAACAGGAAAAAACTTTCATGTAACTTCTGTGTCTATTTTCTATTAGAGCTATAGAAGTTGAAATCTAACCCCCAAAAATGGTGAATAGAGATTGAGTAAATGACATATGGACTTTAAAAATCATCAGGACAATGCTTTGTGTTTGAATATAGTTGTGCAGAGACTACAAATCTTTGAGGAAAAGTGTGGACTGAACTTTTATTCCTAGATAAGCTATTCTCCCAGAATAGAAGGAAACACTCAATGAATGTAAAAATGTCGAGGCTTGTATTAAAAAACAAATGAAAAACTACTTGCAGTTGAAGTTCATCAAATAGAGAAGTGAATTAATATGAATTTATAAATGGAGAGATTTTGTTTAAAGCTGTTGTCTTGAGCATAGATATATTATGTCAACTTGTGTGAATTATGGCTATAGAATAGGCTATGAATCTAATAACCCTTGTCAGGATAAAAGTATGATTGACCAGAACTAGGCTGTGGGCAGAATTACAATCTGCTGTTTCTTTCTCTATCCTAGAAGGAAATCAGTTAACACTGACTTACACATGCAGTGTGTCGCCATTGAAAGTCCAGTGTCCTCTCCCGGTTCATGACATCTTAACCTTTAGGAAAAGCTCCCTGGAGGTGAAGAATAATTTGAAGTTTAGCAGCAATTTCAGGTTTATTATGTTTAAGGTTTTGGGGTTTTTTTTTTTTTGCTAACACTAAAGAATTTTTAAACTACGTGCATATAATTTCTGTCCTCAGAGACCCCATTCCCTGTTCTCAAGGATTTTATCAGTTTTAATACTTGAAAAGCTAAATTGGAATGTCCCTCATGTTCTTGTCCTAGACCTTATTTCATGTATCTACAAAAGGAAAATCTTTTTAAGTAAGTCATTTTTTTTGAGTTTGGAATTCACTCATATTTGCTGAAGTTTTTTTTTTCTGTTCCTTTGTCCTTTTGTCCTATCAGCTTACTGCATATATTATTAATAGATGACTGCTGAAATGATACTTATCCAACGCTCAGGGTAATTATTTCTAGGTAGTGTTATTTTTGGATGTATTTTTTTTTAACCTTTTTAAAAAACTTCCATGTAGTTGATTTTAAGAACATATCCTTTTTTTCTTTTTTCTGGAATAAGACCACTAAATTTTAAAAACCTATTTGTTGAGTATGTGCTAGTGTTTACAAACATGTTTCTGTCCTCAGAGACCCCATTCCCTGTTCTCAAGGATTTTATCATTTTTAATACTTGAAAAGCTAAATTGGAATATCCCTCATGTTCTTGTCCTAGATCTTATTTTATGTATCTCCAAAAAGAAAAAAAATTTTTTAAGTAAGTAATTTTTTTTGAGTTCGGAATTCACTCATATTTGCTGAAGTTAAGATACATGGTTGCCTTATTTCATTAACTGTCAAGTCAGAAACTATGCAGGATCTGAGGATTATACTCATTTTGAATGCAAACACACATGTCGATGTTGTAAATATTGGCAAAAGACATGAAACTCCAGAGTCAGTGAAAAGAGTTAGTTAAGACTATTGCAGTAAGGAGAATAACAGAGCAGCACAGATTTTCTGAATTGCAATTCCTCCAGGGAAATGTCAGTAGAGATGGATGTTAGGCAGTGGAGCACGTTAAAAAAGAATCTTCTTATTGAGAAGCACTGCTGTTAAACTGGGACTGCTGGCAAACCAGCCCATCCTCCTCTTACAAGAGAGACGTTGTCTTTATTACTCTAGAATACCAAGCAGATCTTCTCTATAGAGAGAGATGTCTCTACTTTGTAGAACACAAGCAAATTTGCTCCAAGAAGGTTTTGCCTGTTTTTGAAAGTCTGCCTGCTATATGAACATCCTTGAAAAGTCAGTTTGGTGTATACTAGCTATTCATGCCCTTAAAAATGTTTGGATACGGGAGAGACCCATGAAAAATAATGTCCCTGTAATATCTAGAAGATGAAACTTCTTGAACAAACTTAGTGTTACACAGTGCAAGATGTTTTCTTCTCTATTTTACTATGGCAGCATTTTGTTTCTGTCTTTTTTTTAAAGTAATGTTCTCTCTCAAATATCTACTCAAGAACTTTAAACAAAAATAAAAATTTTGAAATTTATGAGCCACCTAATTTCTATCGCATCGCCAAGACCTCAAACCTTTACTTCTCTTTCTCATTTTCTGTTTTCTGATTGGCCTGTAGTTCTTTCTCTCTTTCTTCTCTTGTTCTTTTCCCTTGTCGTTTGATGCCTCTGTTTAGTGTTAGTTTGGATTCCTTTCTCTTTATTTTTTGTGTATCTGTTAGAGGTTTTTGGCCTGTGGTTACTGTGGTGGTTTAGGTGGTTGAGTTGCTAAGTCGTGTCTGACTCTTGTGTCTCCAGGCACTGTAGCCCACCAGGCTCCCCTGTCCATGGGATCTCCTAGGCAAGAATGCTAGAATGGGTTGCCATTTCTTTTTCCAGGGGATCTTCCCAACCCAGGGATTGAACCTGGGTCTTGGCATTGCAGGTCGATTCTTTACTGACTGAGCCACTGGGGAAGCCATGAGGGTCATGGTGGCTACCATGAGATTCATATATGACCAACTATGTATGTAGTAGTCTATTTGAAGTTGATGGTGGCTTAAGTCCAAATTCATTCTAAAAGCACAGCATTTTGTTCTTATCCGTGTTTTATGTTTTTGATGTCATATTTTATATCTTTTTGCTTTGGGTATCACTTAAATATTTTAGATACAGATGATTTTTACTACTTTTGGTTTTTAGTCTTCATACTAGCTATATAGGTGGTTGATCTACTACCTTTACTAAATGTTTGCCTCGCAGTGAGTTTTTCCTTCATACATTTCTGGTTTCTAGCTATGGCATTTTACATTTAAAGAATTCCCTCTAACATTTCTTGTAAGGCCAGTTTTGTGGTGACAGACTGTTTTAGCTTTTGCTTGTGGAAAACTCAAGTATCTCTCTTTCAATTTTGAATCATAATCTTGCTGGCTAGAGTATTCTTGGTTGTAAGTTTTCTCCTTTCTGTACTTTGAATATATCATGCTAGTTGCTTCTGGGGCTATAAATTTCAGCTGAAAAAAATAGTTGATAGTCTTATGGAGCTTTTCTTGTATATAACTAATTGATTTTCTCTTGCTGATTTTAAGATTCTCTCTTTATCTTTGAATTTTGACATTTTAATTATAACGTGTCTTGGTATACATCTCTTTGGATTCATTTTGTTTGGTACTTTCTATATTTCCTGGACATGGATGTCTATTTTTTCCCCAAATTTAGGAAGTTTTCAGATGTTGTTTTTTCAAGCCAGATATGATGGCAGCTCTTCTTGCTGGTGCAGGCCCCTCTGCCCCAGGCTGGGGAATCCAGTGTGGGACTCAGACTCCGAACTCCTTAGGGGGGACTTCACGTTTGCAGTATTCCTCCTGCATATGGAGTGAGGCACCAGGAGTGGGGGTCCTGACTAGATTGGCCCTCTGCCTATTCCCACCTGTCTTGATGCAGTCTTTCCTTTATACCCTTGGTTGTAGAAAGTCTGTTCTGCTAATGTTCAAGTCATTCTCAGAGAAAATTATTCTACATATGGCTGTAGTTTTGGTGTTTCATGGGAGGGGTGAGCTCAGGGTCTTTCTATTCTGACCCTCAGAATAAGCCCTCTTATGATATAATCTCTTGTTGCTTTCCCTATTTCTAGTCATTCCATATTTAGTGAAATCTCTTCTTTGTAACTGTAGTATTTAACACGCTTCCAGAATCTCTTAACAAATCTCATCTAACCAAGTTTAAATTTTATTCAGTTATTTTTTGCAGTATATTTTTATATAAAAAAGCCAGACTATTTACCTAGTCCTAAATATATCTTGAGCTTTTTCTACCTCTTTTTATCTAAAACAATTTCCCAAATCCTTATTTGCTACAATAATATTAACTATTTATGGACTATTTCAAATGCTTTTTTTTTTTTTAGCCTCAGAAACTTAAGTCAGAGTTATTTTGTTTTTATATATGGTCCTTGGCTTTATGTACCTATAGAATTTTGTGTTCATAAAGTTATCTATCTTCATGTTTCGTTTTCTTTGTACTTTGTAAACTCTTTTTTCCCTGTATGTTCTTTGTCCTAGCATGTACAAGTCACATCTGGCCAAGATCTTCAGCAAATCATCTTAGAGCAATGCTACAATTTTGTTTGTGTGAATGTAAGTAGTAAATACAAATGATTGAAAGTGCTTGAGAATTTATGTGAATGTAATGTGGAAGAGTACTTAGTTTTCTTGATTCTTAAATATTTGATTTAAGATTTTCATAAGATTTTCGTCTGTTGAAATAAGGAAATAACATTTTCTTACAACCTAATTCCCACAATGAGAAGAGAGTGATATTTCTTTAGACAGTATTTTCAAGTTTCTGATAAAAAATAGATAAAAAGACAGGTTTGAATTAATGAATTCTTTAATAGCTATAATCTTCTGGGTATCAACATTGCTTGAAAATTTAAAATTAAGCTTGATAGATATTTTAAATGTTTAAATATTTAAAGCTCTCCATTTTTCTCCTTGAATTAACTCTTAAGTCACCTAACCTCTTTTTACTTTCTTTTATTTTTCTGGTCTTTCAGGTTATGACCTCTGATTTTGAAGAAACCCAGAGGTTACTGAATATGCTGGAAGAGAGTAATCTTTCCATTTTATACCCTGTTGTGGTTATTTCAGTAAGTTAATTAACTCACTTTTCAACTTATGCTTTTTTCTTTGAAATTGAGCTTTTCTTTTTAACAAAATTTCATCCAACTGAAGAAATCGAACTAAACCTAAATGAAGAAATTCTTCTTGGTGGATTCTTGAATGTGCTTTCTTACTCTGACTTCTCTAACTGCAGGTGCTTAATATTTCAATTATTTGGTTGAACTGACAGGTTTGAAAAACAATTTAATTCAACCTAGCAAAAATTTCATGTCTTTTCCTTCATTTGAATGACAGAGTTTATTGCTGAGTTGACCAAGTTGTTTGGATAATGTGAAAGAACTTTATTTGAAAGAACTTTATTTTAGTGTATCATCAGAATGCCATTAGAGAAGAAATCCCAAAGATAAAAAAAACAGTGGGGAAAAATCATATCCAATAAAATACTCTTACTTTTTTTCATCTTCTGTGTCCCATGGACAGCAAAAGTAGAATGAACAACCAATGAGAGAGGAGTCCTAGAAAGATGGCCCAGGAAAGTTTGAGAGATTTTTTCTATGAAAGACTAAAGCTCTATGTTTAGTACAGAATTTACTTTTATTGGCTTTTAAAACTGTGTCGCAGAGAAGAATTTCAGAGAGCAAAACCAAGAAGTAATAAAATCAGAGCCCAGGCCTGAGGAACCAGCCGATAAGAATCTGCAGTCAGCAGCATTGGTGTGGGAAGGGATTCCAAACATGAAATTCTCGAAACAATTGCTTAGCAGTTGGTGAATTCTAATGCACAGGCCTGTCCCATAGTGTGGAAATTTACCTTTTGTTAGGTGAGATTATTAATACAGAATAAAGAAAATTTGCACTAAAAATAAGTAGCTGTCAACAAAGCCGTGCGTGTAGAAATGAAGTAGCAGTTGGGGGAAGTTTGATTATTTCACAGGCCTGTTGTATTTGACTTCATGCCCTAAAGATGAGTTCCAGGATTGCTACTGACTGTGGCAATCCAAATTCCTCATTTGACTGATTTTAACAGAAATATGGATGTTTTCATTGAGATTTTTAGGAACATCATGAGGCGTTCCCAGGGCTGGAGGTCTCTAAGGCTCTATAGGATGGAGACAAAGTCAAAGTTCTGTTTGGCTCCCTGTTCGTCTCTCCATGTTCACTTGCTTAGAAATTTCATTCATATCAACTCTTTGGCCAATTCTTTTGTGATCCCATGGATTGTAGCCCACCCTGCTCCTTTGTCCATGGAATTTTCTAGACAAGAGTACTGGAGTGGATTGGCATTTCCTCATCTTCCTGACCCAAGGATCAAACCTGCATCTTCTGTGTCTCCTGCATTGGAAGGTGGATTCTTTACTTCTGAGCCACCTGGGAAGCCTCATTTATATCATGTTCCCAGGTATTCTTCTAAAGAGACAGAATGTGGCTTTGTAGTAGAGCCTGAAGTCAGGCAAGTTGATTCCTCCAGTTCCATTCTTCTTTCTCAAGATTGCTTTGGCTATTCGAGGTTTTTTGTATTTCCATACAAATCTTGAAATTATTTGTTCTAGTTCTGTGAAAAATATCGCTGGAAGCTTGATAGGGATTGCATTGAATTTGTAAATTGCTTTGGGTAGTATACTCATTTTCACTATATTGATTCTTCCGATCCATAAACATGGTATATTTCTCCATCTGTTAGTGTCCTCTTTGATTTCTTTCATCAGTGTTTTATAGTTTTCTATATATAGGTCTTTAGTTTCTTTAGGTAGATATATTCCTAAGTATTTTATTCTTTTCGTTGCAATGGTGAATGGAATTGTTTCCTTAATTTCTTTTTCTCCTTTCTCATTATTAGTGTATAGGAATGCAAGGGATTTCTGTGTGTTGATTTTATATCCTGCAACTTTACTATATTCATTGATTAGCTCTAGTAATTTTCTGGTGGAGTCTTTAGGGTTTTCTATGTAGAGGATCATGTCATCTGCAAACAGTGAGAGTTTTACTTCTTCCTTTCCAATTTGGATTCCTTTTATTTCTAAGACAGAAATATAGATCAATGGAACAAAATAGAAAGCCCAGAGATAAATCCACACACATATGGACACCTTATCTTTGACAAAGGAGGCAAGAATATACAATGGAGTAAAGACAATCTCTTTAACAAGTGGTGCTGGGAAAACTGGTTGACCATTTGTAAAAGAATGAAACTAGATCACTTTCTAACACCGCACACAAAAATAAACTCAAAATGGATTAAAGATCTAAATGTAAGACCAGAAACTATAAAACTCCTAGAGGAGAATATAGGCAAAACACTCTCCGACATAAATCACAGCAGGATCCTCTATGATCCTCCTCCCAGAATACTGGAAATAAAAGCAAAAATAAACAAATGGGATCTAATTAAAATTAAAAGCTTCTGCACAACAAAGGAAACTATAAGCAAGGTGAAAAGACAGCCTTCTGAATGGGAGAAAATAATAGCAAATGAAGCAACTGACAAACAACTAATCTCAAAAATATACAAGCAACTTATGCAGCTCAATTCCAGAAAAATAAACGACCCAATCAAAAAATGGGCCAAAGAACTAAATAGACATTTCTCCAAAGAAGACATACGGATGGCTAACAAACACATGAAAAGATGCTCAACATCACTCATTATTAGAGAAATGCAAATCAAAACCACAATGAGGTACCACTTCACACCAGTCAGAATGGCTGCAATCCAAAAATCTGCAAGCAATAAATGCTGGAGAGGGTGTGGGGAAAAGGGAACCCTCCTACACTGTTGGTGGGAATGCAAACTAGTACAGCCACTATGGAGAACAGTGTGGAGATTCCTTAAAAAATTGCAAATAGAACTGCCATATGACCCAGCAATCCCACTGCTGGGCATACACACCGAGGAAACCAGAATTGAAAGAGACACATGTACCCCAATGTTCATTGCAGCACTGTTTATAATAGCCAGGACATGGAAACAACCTAGATGTCCATCAGCAGATGAATGGATAAGAAAGCTGTGGTACATATACACAATGGAGTATTACTCAGCTGTAAAAAAGAATACATTTGAATCAGTTCTGATGAGATGGATGAAACTGGAGCCGATTATACAGAGTGAAGTAAGCCAGAAAGAAAAACACCAATGCAGTATACTAATGCATATATATGGAATTTAGAAAGATGGTAATGACAACCTTGTATGCAAGACAGCAAAAAAGACACAGATGTGTGTTACGGACTTTTGGACTCTGAGGGGGAGGGAGAGGGTGGGATGATTTGGGAGAATGGCATTGTAACATGTATACTATCATGTAAGAATCGAATCGCCAGTCTATGTCCGATGCAGGATACAGCATGCTTGGGGCTGGTGCACGGTGATGACCCAGAGTGACGTTATGGGGAGGGATGTGGGAGGGGCGTTCGTGTTTGGGAACACATGTGCACCCGTGCTGGATTCATGTCAATGTATGGCAAAACCAATACAGTATTGTAAAGTAAAATAAAGTAAAAATAAAAATTAAAAAATAAAAATAAAAAATTTAAAAAAAAAGAAAAAAGCTGCCCATTGACCAGGATATTGTGGTATGTCGATATGGTAAAGTATAATGCAGCAATAAAATGAAATAAATAAAAAAAAAATAAAGAGGCAGAATGGTACTGTAAAGAGAGGAAAGCCTTGAATTCAGAAAACCTTGTTTCTTTGGTCAAGTGACTTCACTTTTCTGATACTTGCTTTCCTCCTTTAAGAAATGAGTCTACTATAGCCCTACTTTATTGTCAGGGTTAAAATGATTAAATATAGTTCATGTTACAGTCCTAGGCCTTTGGCAGCCATGCAGTGTTAGTTTCATTTAATAGCCTAGCTCCTGCTCTTTCCAATTTGGATGAGATGAATCAAAGCTCACTGCTGCTGCTCTAATCTGATTCCTGAGCTTCAGTTCTACATTGTTCAGCATTTTATTAGGTACTTCCATTTGAGTACTTGACTGTCCTCTCACAGCTAGCGTTATCAGATCTATCACAAAACAAATTCCCCATCAATTGACTTCTCTTAGCGGCAGTACAGTTGTGGCAGGTACCCAGGTGGGAATCTGTATCATCACTGAATTTTCCTCTACTCCTTTCCTCTGCCTCTCTTCATTAAATACACACACATTCTCTCTATCTCAAAGTTTTTAAATTGTTAATTCTTATAGTTTATTGCTTCTCTTCTTTTCATACCTATTTGTAATGCCTCTTCAGAAAACCGTTTTGCCTTTTTGCATTTCTTTTTCTTGGGGATGGTCTTGATCCCTGCCTCCTATACAATGTCACGATGGGCATCTGGTCCCATCAGTTCATTGCAAGTAGATGGGGAAGCAATGAAAAGAGTGTCAGACTTTATTTTTTTGGGCTCCAAAATCGCTGCAGATGGTGATTGCAGCCATGAAATTAAAAGACGCTTACTCCTTGGAAGAAAAGTTATGACCAACCTAGATAGCATATTCAAAAGCAGAGACATTACTTTGCCAGAAAAGGTCTGTCTAGTCAAAAGTATGGTTTTTCTGGGAGTCATATATGGATGTGAGAGTTGGACTATAAAGCAAGCTGAGCGCCGAAGAATTGATGCTTTTGAACTGTGGTGTTGGAGAAGACTCTTGAGAGTCCCTTGGACTGCAAGGAGTTCCAACCAGTCCATCCTAAAGGAAATCAGTCCTGAATATTCATTGGAAGGACTGATGCTGAGGCTGAAACTCCAATACTTTGGCCACTTGATGGAAAAAACTGACATTTGAAAAGACCCTGATGCTGGGAAAGATTGAAGGCAGAAGGGGGCGACAGAGGATGAGATGGCTGGATGGCATCACTGACTCAATGAACATGCTGCTCCTGCTGCTAAGTCGCTTCGGTCTTGTCGGACTCTGTGCAACCCCATAGACGACAGCCCACCAGGCTCCCCCATCCCTGGGATTCTCCAGGCAAGGACACTGGAATGGGTTGCCATTTCCTTCTCCAGTGCATGACAGTGAAAAGTGAAAGTGAGTTTGAGTAAATTCCAGGAGTTGATGATGGACAGGGAGGCCTGGCATGCTGCAGTCCATGGGGTCTCAAAGACTTGGACATGACTGAGCTACTCTACTGAACTGAACTGGTAGTTTATTGCAACTATTGTATCTCAATCTAAGTCCTTTGTATTACTTCCATAAGTATTCGAATTCAGTTTTCTGTTGACCTCTGTAAAGTTCCATTTCATCCTAGTAAATGCCAGATATTTTTGGCTACCTAGCATTCTTTATCAAGCTAAGGGAAAAGATGAACAGTCTTCTACTTAGGAAGGAAACGTCTATGAAAACTAGCTTTAGAATAGTATTTTTATAAGTCAGTATACCATAAAAATTGTACAAGGTTCACTTTAAACAGGACAGTTGTCACTCCATAATATTTGCTTACCCACTGGTTTCCCGTTGCATAGGTAGAGTCAGCATGGTGATATTAGGGTTATTACTAACCTCCATAGCAAAATGGCATAACACATCTAGAATCTGAATCCTTAGGGTGGAGCAAACCTCTGGAAAGGTAAAGAATACTGCCTTCTTTGAGAGCCAAGTAAATTGTCACCAGATTCTTGAATTGTCCTGTGAATGATTGTTAAAGGCTTCATCTGTTTTCCTTCTGATGCTCCTTTGCCTCTAAATTGTCAAAAGGCCACTTCAATTTCCCTGTGATTTAAAATTTGGCAGAGCCATTCAAATATTCCCCAAATAAATATCAATAGCTCTGAAGAAAATATTATAGTTGTAAAATAGAAGAGTCTAGATATCTGGGGACACAATTTTCACATTAATGAGAAAAATATATACACACAGGTAGATACAGTGTATGGGTATGTAAGTGTAAATATATATGCAGACATGTATACATATATATGTAATTGAAAAGATATTATGTGAACCTTTTTTTTTCAATTACATATATATGTATTGTTGTTCAGTCTCTCAGTCATGTCCAACTCTTTGCGACCCCATGGACTGCAGTATGCCAGGCTTCCCTGTCCTTTACCGAGTCCCAAAGTTTGCTCAAACTCATGTCCATTTAATCATGATGAGTGATGCCATCCAACCATCTCAGCCTCTGTCGTCCCCTTCTCCTCCTGCCTTCAGTCTTTCCCACCATCAGGGTCTTTTCCAATACGTCAGCTGTTTGCATCAGGTGGCCAAAGTATTGGAGCTTCAACTTCAGCATCTGTCCTTCCAATGAATATTCAGGACTGATTTCCTTTATGATTGACTGGTTTGATGTCCTTGCAGTCCAGGGAACTCTCAAGACTCTTCTCCAACACCAGAATTCAAAACATCAATATATGTATGCTGCTGCTGCTGCTAAGTCACTTCAGTCCTGTCCAAATCTTTATGACCCCATGGACTGCAGCCTACTTGGCTCCTCCATCCATTGGATTTTCCAGGCAAGAGCACTGCAGTGGGTTGCCATTGCCTTCTCTGCAATATATGTATATATGTCTGCAAAAGATATTATATGAACCACCTTTTGGCTTCTGTGGTGGCTCAATGGGTACAGAATCCTCCTGCAATACAGGAGACACAGGAGATGTGGGTTTGATCCCTGGGTAAGGAAGATCCCTTGGAGGAGGAAATGACAACCCCACTCCAGTATTTTTTCCTGGGAAATCCCATGCGCAGAGTAGCCTGGCAGCCTACAGTCCATGGGTCACAAGAGTCGGACATGACTTTGCAATTAATCCATCGTTATGTGAACCAGGCAGCTCTAAGGCTATGGTGTGTCTACTTTGCTTCTATTGGAATTACTTGTCTAGAAGATTAAACCAAGACAAAAACTACCTTACCATGGGTTTTTTTTTTTTTTTCTAAAAAGGCTTTTGTTAAGCACTCTTAAGTTCTAAGAAAAATGAATTCTTTTGCTTCCCTCAACAGATAGGTTTTATTCATTAGAAAATACATGCAAAGTGACAATTAGAGTCATAGAAAAGTATCTCCAGTTTTATTCTGGGACAATGTGATTCAGTGGTTATTGAATCCATGCGTAGAAAACGGCAACCCACTCTAGTATTCTTGCCTGGAAAATTCCATGGACAGAGGAGCCTGATGGGCCATAGTCCCTGAGGTTGCAAAGAGTCAGATATGACTCAGCGACTGAGCACAGAGCACATTGTAAATGGTTACAGTCCTATTTTGTCTGGCTGAAATTTAGTATAGGGGTCCTTTTTCCTGTAGAAAGGTTTATCAACTTTGATTTTCAGTCCATCTGAAGAGGGGAAGACTTGGTAGGAATCAGCCAGATGAAGAGTAAAATTGTGGTTGAGTAGGTGTTGGTGAGGGTTTTTTGGTAAAGGTTGTTGTCTGCAGTGCCATCATGTTTTACCGTATAGGGATGGGTATTCAGAAGAAGCGGAACTGAAGGTCAGTTTAGCTGGGACATTTGTTTGGTGAAAACATTAGGTCATGCTCTCAGTGCTAAGAAACTGACGTCAGACCTGCAGAACTGATGAAGCCCACATGTCTCTTCTATTATATTCTCATGTAGACACAGACAGTATTTTTGGAATTCCCCATTAGCTGTCATTCAGCAGTCATTCAAAAGGTATATGTGGCTTCCTTCATCTGGAGCTTCATCTGGAGCATCTACCTCTTGGAGGGAGCTAACTACTAACGGAATGGATAGGTAATGGTGCTGGGTTCTAAGTATTTAGGATGATTAGATTTTAGTTTTAGTTCTGCAGGAGTCTTGGTTTTTCAAAGATTAACTTCTCCCTGGCTTTTATGAAAGCAAAATGAGTTAGGGAATACTTAGTGTAGGAAGGGTTTTGTTATTTAAGGTAAGCTGGCACAGGTTGAAGCAGCTGCTTTAAGATCTACGTAAAGAAAGGAGCAAAATTTTAGCATGAAGAGTAGGACAAGTAATTGGGGTTTTATTTTGGAAAAACTAAGATATTTATTAAAATAATTTTGTCTTCTGTTTTTAAAATTTAGGTTATGTTTGCAAAAATAAACTTTTTTGAACGACCTTGTAAACATTTATATGGTAATAAGTACACAATAAACTGTGGAAAATTCTGAAAGAGATGGGAATACCAGACCACCTAACCTGCCTCTTGAGAAATCGATATGCAGGTGAGGAAGCAACAGTTAGAACTGGACATGAAACAACAGACTGGTTCCAAATAGGAAAAGGAGGACGTCAAGGCTGTATATTGTCACCCTGCTTATTTAACTTATATGCAGAGTACATCATGAGAAACGCTGGACTGGAAGAAACACAAGCTGGAATCAAGATTGCCAGGAGAAATATCAATCACCTCAGATATGCAGATGACACCACCCTTATGGCAGAAAGTGAAGAGGAACTAAAAAGCCTCTTGATGAAAGTAAAAGTGGAGAGCGAAAAAGTTGGCTTAAAGCTCAACATTCAGAAAAGGAAGATCATGGCATCCGGTCTCATCACTTCATGGGAAATAGATGGAGAAACAGTGGAAACAGTGTCAGACTTTATTTTTTTGGGCTCCAAAATCACTGCAGATGATGACTGCAGCCATGAAATTAAAAGACGCTTACTCCTTGGAAGGAAAGTTATGACCAACCTAGATAGCATATTCAAAAGCAGAGACATTACTTTGCCGACTAAGGTCTGTCTAGTCAAGGCTATGGTTTTTCCTGTGGTCATGTATGGATGTGAGACTTGGGCTGTGAAGAAGGCTGAGTGCCGAAGAATTGATGCTTTTGAACTGTGGTGTTGGAGAAGACTCTTGAGAGTCCTTTGGACTGCATGGAGATCCAACCAGTCCATTCTGAAGGAGATCAGCCCTGGGATTTCTTTGGAAGGAATGATGCTAAAGCTGAAGCTCCAGTACTTTGGCCACCTCATGTGAAGAGTTGACTCATTGGAAAAGCCTCTGATGCTGGGAGGGATTAGGGCCAGGAGGAGAAGGGGACGACCAAGGATGAGATGGCTGGATGGCATCACTGACTCGATGGATGTGAGTCTGAGTGAACTCTGGGAGTTGGTGATGGACAGGGAGGCCTGGCGTGCTGCGATTCATGGGGTCAGAAAGAGTTGGACATGACTGAGCGACTGAAGTGAACTAAATGACTTCCTTCAAGGACATCTTTGAATATTTTCAGTTTTTTAAAAAGTATTTATTATTGTTGTGTTCAAAATACTTTTTTGGACCATCTATTTGGTCATCCTTCTTATATTCATTTTATGTATTTTAAGAAGCCTCATTTTGCTAGGTTCTTAATTGTCGATGATGTTAAGTATGATTTAAAGATTTTAAGCAATGTTAATTTGATCAACTTAGAAAACGTTTTGTTTTGATAAGTATAACGAAATTATAGTTATAGTCAATTATTAGAATTTTCCAAATTTCTGTAGTCAACTGGAGACTGACAGATGGCAAAAGAGGTGCCAGCATTAAAGTGGGCAGAGATAGTCGGGTGGATCACTTTGTATTAATTCTCAGTGAGTCTGTGTGCCTTAGGATGGCATTTGTTATCCTATGCCACCTATCAACTGTGAGCCCCTAGGAACACATATTTGGACAATAAGCACATCTTGTACTAGTCTATGCTCTACCTGAAAGAAAAAAAAAAGTCTTTTCTAAACTAGAAACTGGTTGGTATGAAGGAATTTAAAAAATTTAAATCCCTTTCTGTGTTTTGTAACAAGAAAAAACTTATGAACAGTAAAAAAAAAAAAAAAGCTTTCTTTCATAAAGTTGTGTAGGAATTGTGTTTAAGAATCCTTCTCAGATGTGATTTCTGATGCTGTTTAGTCTATCACGTAAGTTATCAAGGGGCCAAGTTTTTTTATCCTGAGTTGACTGAAGTTTTTGTTAGCCTATCTTTCTTGTGGTTACCAGGGAGTATAAGGTACTGGTAGTAGCTTTTTCAGATTGCAGCTGTCAAGAGGGTCATCTGAAAGCTCTTTTTGGAATCATCTGAAATAGTAGCTTTCAACGTGGGACATGTTCATTTCTCTGTTTTCTACTCTTATTGTTTGCTTTTGTTCACTACGTACATAATGATAAATCTGTAGAAAAGGCCATAAAATAAATTTGCTAAAATTTATTATGTTTATTAAAATGTACTATTTTAATAAAGTAGCAAACTAGTAAAAGGTAAAGTCACAAAATTTCTGATATAAAAATCACTTCAAAAAAAAAAAAACCTATGTAGTCTTTTACTTAAACTGTTTAAGACACTAAAGTGCTAAGAGTCTTGAATCGTAGCCTGAATCTGCTTAGAAATTAATGATCAGAGAGGTATTTTTTTCCCCAACAATGGAGAAGAGAGTTCAGGAGACAGAACTAAACACAAAGCAATTTTCCATCCAAGTTTATGTAAAGCCAGTTGTGAAACTGTCAAAAAATATTTTCCAGGTCCAAAAAGTAAAATAGAGATTCTAATTTATTTGGATCTGGCAAGATTTTCATAAAACATTCTTTAATACCACTATCAGATGAGATTACGTGCATGCTTATTCATTTCAGTCATGTCTGACTTTGCGAATCCATCGACTGCAGCCTGCCAGGCTCCTCTGTCCATGGGATTCTCCTGGCAGAAATTCTGGAGTGGGTTACCATGCTCTTCTCCAAAGGATCTTCCCCACCCAGGAATCAAACCCAAGTCTCATGGCTCTCCTGCATTGCAGGCATATTCTTTACTGCTGAGCCACAGGGGATTAGATGAGATTAAGGACAGTATATTCTTACTTACTGCATAAACATAGCTGATCATGTAATAGGCACCGGAGAAATGTTTAGTTTTTAAAAGCAGAAGAAAATTGGCTACAAATCTAAATGGAAATTTGAAATTGAGAAACCAAGAAAACTCTTTAATTTTACTTGATAAAACAGTTTATCACTTTCCACAGAAAAATGATTTTATGGTAATTATCTGGATGATTACTGTAGGACTCTACTTTCCTCTGACAATGCAGGCAGTCACTTTATTGGTGCTTTAGAAGAGATAGGAATCTTTTCATGAATTTACTTAAGCAAAAAACAAATTCCCATATGGAATTTTAATGCTTTGAAAAACATAAATAAACTTTCAAAAGTGCCTAATTTAGTTCTGGTTCTCAGGAAGTAGCTTATTGACATAACAGATCAGAATACATGATCTTTAAAATACTTCAAAATGTTTAATATTTGAACATGTCAGCAAATAAAAAAAGTAGAAAGCCAACATCAATGGACACTTGATACATTCACATCTGGGGAACTGTCACAGAGATGTAAATTGTTTCCAGAAGGTTCCATGCTCACCAGGGGCAAAGCCAGGAACAGAATCAATCCAATGTGCAGTTTATCATATACACTTGTTACTCTTATGCTCTCATGAATGTGTTAAATAATAAGACGGAAAAAGATTAAAAATACACATATACTCAAATATATGTGTTTAACATTTCTTCCTAATAAAGAACAAAGGACAATTTGAAAAACATACTGATTCCTTATTTTAAATGCCGATAGTTTCTTACTTTAGCTTCACAGGGTACTGAGCCTTTATTGAAGTTAAGTTATAAAAAATCTGTGATCTTGTTAAATTTCTTAACAGAACCTATCATGTATGTTTTTCACTTTCTCTTCTTGTTATGTATATTTCATCCTGTTAACTGTACAACTACAAGACTAAGATGTAAGATGTGTTTTTTGTTAAGATTTATTTTTGAGGTAAAATTTCTTACAAGACAAACCGAGAGAGTACTTCCTATTGTAATTCTTACTGCCTCCATATTGGGTTTACTTTTTACCAAGCACAGTTTACCTTTGAACAATATTGATTTGAACTGTGCAGGTCCTCTTGTGCAGATTTGTTTCAGTAGTTAAATGCTATAATACTACACTACCCTAATTGGTTGAATGTGTGGATGCTGAGGAACTGTGGGACAGAGGAGGAATCACATATTTGGAGGGCTGACTATAAGTTGTGTCGATTTTCAACCATACAAAGGGTTGGTACCCCTAACTCCCACATTTTTCAAGAATCAGCTATATATGTTTCAGGTCTCTAGTTTATTTATATTTATTTTTGAATGGATTTGTGTGTGTGTGTGTGTGTGTGTGTGTGTGTGTGTGTGAGAGTGAGTGTTTAATAGTCAATGAATAACCTAGGGATTCAGCCCAATTCCCCTTTCTACTCCTTTCTTAGTGAAAAATGAAAGTGTTAGTCACTCAACTGTGTCTGGCTCTATGTAACCCCATGGACTGTAGTCCGCCAGGCTGCTCTGTTCATGGACTTCTCCAGGCAAGAATACTGGAGTGAGTAGCCATTCCCTTTGCCAGGGGATCTTCCCAGCCCAGGGATCAAACCCAGGTCTCCCACATTGCAGGCAGATTCTTTACTCCTTTCTTAACCATGTTGCTCTTGTAGCCTTATGGATACCTTGATTTTTCCCTTAGAAAATTCTAACTTTATCATATGTTAAATGCTTATGATGTCATCACTTTAGATACATTAAAGTTTTCTCTCTCATGTTTATACACAGCTTCTGTGGTAGAAGTACAATCACTTCCACAGAATTCTTCAAATGTTTTCATTTGTTGTCTTTGTATATAGTGAGTTTGGGTGTTTCCTGTCTAAATCAATAATAAAATCTAAATAAATACTAGTTTAAAATACCTTTAGAACCTTTTAGCAATTTCAGTCATGACGGGATTCATGTCCAACACAAAGATGAGAAATGATGAAGTCATTTCTTGTAGGAGGTGTTGAATAGAAAGAATTGACTGTTTTTTTAAGTTTTAGGAGATACTTGCTTCTGGCCAAATGGTTACTGGAAAGTTTGTGTTATGGGGTATGGAAATTACCTAAGATTAATTGTGATGGACATGTAACTAGTGATGTATAAAGAGCTGATTCTCACAGGACATACTTTCTGGTAGTCTTTCTTTTAATGAATAAAGGTTGTTTATTTTCAGATAGAATGATGTTCTAATGGATGTATGAATAGAATGAATTCCAGAGGACTCTTGCTTGGTTTTCTGATTAATATTTTTTTTATTGATTACCTACGGGGTTTTGGAGTCATTATTTAATTACCTATTTTAAGTAGTTTACTAAACTTGGTCAGATGAGCAAAGTTGTTTGTGAATTTATTTGGCGCTGCTATTCTAGTAAATGAGTTTATAGAATTTAACATGAAATGCACAGAAGCAAAGTAAATGAAAGTAGCCCCCTTTATTAAGAGGCTTACATGAATTTTATCTCTTGAAAAGGAAATGAACAATTGGTTTGGTCATTCAGTTTTTCAAAAATATGCCTGGGGATTTCTTTTATTAGATTTGTGTGTGTGTGTGTGTGCGCGTACGCACTGGATTCTATTTTAAACAGTGGAAATGGCCTTTAGTTTATGTCATGCTATTTCTTTACAAAGATGGGACCAAATGTATTTCAGTATCATTTATTATTTTAAAATTACATGTTATACTTCAGTAATTAATTATAAATTAACTAATACAGTTGTTAATATGAACATAGCCAAACCTGGCTTTGTTTATAATATCTAAAAAAATTTTACTTCATGGAGAAATATAAATTATATTATTATAAGGGAGATGTTGAATAGAAAGAATTGGCATTTAAGTTCTAGATTTTGGGCATGGTAAAGAAGTGACCCTGGAGTGGTATTCAAGGTACAAGTATTAGATGAGTAAATAACATAACTGTTGACCTTGCCAAGTTATTTCATGTCTCTGAACTTTAGGTCAGAATTTTTATTTGTAAAGGAGTGGGATGTGCTTGATTGGATCTAAGTAGTTTCTCTTCCTAGACATATTGTCTATACTACAGGATTTTATGACATCTTTTTCCTTTTGTATGATCCACAGTGGATGTCTTTTACATAAAGATACGGTAGAGCAATTTTGGATGATTATAGTCATGTTCCCCCCTCTAGTTCTCTTGCCTGGAGAATCCCAGAGACTGAGGAGTCTGGCAGGCTGCAGTCCATGGGATCGCTGAGGATCAGACACGACTGAGCGACTTCACTTTCACTTTTCACTTTCATGCACTGAAGAAGAAAATGGCAACCCACTCCAGTGTTCTTGCCTGGAGAATCCCAGGGACGGCGGAGCCTGGTGGGCTGCCGTCTGTGGGGTCGCACAGAGTTGGACACGACTGAACAACAGACTGGTTCCAAATAGGAAAAGGAGTACGTCAAGGCTGTATCTTGTCACCCTGCTTATTTAACTTCTATGCAGAGTACATCATGAGAAACGCTGGACTGGAAGAAGCACAAGCTGGAATCAAGATTGCCAGGAAAAATATCAATAACCTCAGATATGCAGATGACACCACCCTTATGGCAGAAAGTGAAGTGAAGTGAAAGTTAGTTGCTCAGTCGTGTCCGACTCTTTGCAACCCCACAGACTGCATAGTCCATGGGATTCTCCAGGCCAGAATACTGGAGTGGGTAGCCTATTCCTTCTCCAGGGGATCTTCCCGACCCAGGAATTGAACCGGTGTCTCCTGCATTGCAGGCAGATTCTTTACCAGTTGAGCTATCAGGGAAGTCAAAAAGCCTCTTGATGAAAGTGAAAGTGGAGAATGAAAAAGTTGGCTTAAAGTTCAACATTCAGAAAAGGAAGATCATGGCATCTGGTCCCATCACTTCATGGGAAATAGATGGGGAAACAGTGTCAGACTTTATTTTTTTGGGCTCCAAAATCACTGCAGATGGTGACTGCAGCCATGAAATTAAAAGACTCTTACTCCTTGGAAGAAAAGTTATGACCAACCTAGATAGCATATTGAAAAGCAGAGACATTACTTTGCCGACTAAGGTCCATCTAGTCAAGGCTATGGTTTTTCCAGTGGTCATGTATGGATGTGAGAGTTGGACTGTGAAGAAAGCTGAGTGCCGAATAATTGATGCTTTTGAACTGTGGTGTTGGAGAAGACTGTTGAGAGTCCCTTGGACTGCATGGAGATCCAACCAGTCCATTCTGAAGAAGATCAGCCCTGGGATTTCTTTGGAAGGAATGATGCTTAAGCTGAAACTCCAGTACTTTGGCCACCTCATGCGAAGAGTTGACTCATTGGAAAAGCCTCTGATGCTGGGAGGGATTGGGGGCAGGAGGAGAGGGGGACGACAGAGGATGAGATGGCTGGATGGCATCACTGACTCGATGGACGTGAGTCTGAGTGAACTCCGGGAGTTGGTGATGGACAAGGACGCCTGGCGTGCTGCGATTCATGGGGTCGCAAAGAGTCAGACACGACTGAGTAACTGAACTGAAGTGACTTAGCGGTAGCAGTATAGTCATGTTAAATTGAATCAGGTGGTAGGATATTCCTTTTTTGAGTGATTATTGATCACTCTGTACTTTAATCCTTATCACAAGACTCATGGAGTTTTAAAAATTGTTTCTCTTGTATTTGTTTCTCTCTTATTTATCTTCCTGTTCTCATTGTCTGGCTTTTTTAAAAAATTGGGTTAAGTCTAGCTCTTCCGTTTTGGCACCTATACCTCTTTTTTTTTTTTTTTTTTTTGGTCTCTTTAACAAGAGTTGCAAGATTAGTTTTTCTTCCCATCTCTCAAGAAATCTGTCCCTCCATGTGTAGCCAGCTCCTGCCCAAAATGATTTCATAATCATTAAAACTCACACCAGTGCTGTTTCTTACTAATTCATATTAAACTTGCTTTAAGTGCTGTCTAGGTAGTGCTTTAGAGCTCCCCTGCTGGCTCAGTGGTAAAGAACACACCTGCCAGTGCAGGAGCCGCGAGTTTGATTCATGGATTGGGACGATGCCCTGGAGAAGGAGATGCAGCCCACTCCAGTATTCTTGCCTGGAAAATTCCATGGACAGAGGAGTCTGGCGAATTACAGGCTGTAGTCCATGGGGGTCACAAAAGAGTTGGACAGTACTTAGTGACTAAAAAAAAAAAAAAGTCAGCACTTTACAGGGAACTATCCTACTCCATGATTAATTAATTGCTTAATATAAATTCATATAACATTCATTGAATATCTCTGTGTCAGGTATTTTGACATACGTGTAGCTTATTTAATAACGTAATATGTTTAAAAACTACATCTTTAGAAGAATAAGGCATTTCCATATATGCTAATTTTCTAGATTTTATTAAGTAAGGTAATGATTTTGTTTTGGTATTTTTGTTTTTGTAAATGAAGATTCCTAACAATAAGAAATTAATTAAATGACGGAAATTAGCCTGGAAAGTGACCCAGTGGCTGGCAGGTCACAGGACCCTGGTCACTATCTGTCTACTACTCCAAGGTAAGAACTTTAACTTGGTCTGTTGGAGAAAGGGACAGTTAAGCCCAGAGTAGAATGTCAGAATAGATCTTAAGTATAAGGGAGAAAGCTGAAATTTGAAAACTGATATTTGAGTGAGGTCTGAGTTTCTGAGGACTAAGAGGAAGAGCATTTCTATTTGGAAACAGTAGCACACAGAGTGGTTAGACTGGAAAGAGCCAGCATATCAGAAGCAGAGAATGCGTTACACACTGGGGAGAGTTACGATGTGAACTTCACAGGTGCAGGTCAAGTTTGAGGTCTGTAACGGAGCACTGCACAGTGGAAAGTGATGTCATCAGTTCTACATTGTGTACATCATTTTGGATGCAGCACAGAGAATGGGCTGAAGTGGTCCAGAGGGATTTCTTGGTGCATTTGACTTCATTTAGAGGCTGTTGAAATAAGTCTAAAAATTAGTGGTGGTGGCTAGGACCAGGGAAGTTGTACAGTGAGTGGGCAGAAATGATATAATCAAGATATGTTTAAGAGATAGAAGTACTAAGGCTCAGTGAATAGGGGCTTCTCTGCTGGCTCAGATGGTAAAGAATCTGCCTGCTGTGCAGGAGACCCAGATTTGATCCCTGGGTCAGGAAGATCCCCTGGAGAAGGGAATGGCTCTCCACTCCAGTACCCTCGCCTGGAGAATTCCATGGACAGAGGAGCCTGGTGGGCTACATACAGTCCATGGGGTCACAAAGAGTCGGATATGACTGAGTAACACTTTCACTGTTTTTCTTTAATAAGAAAGGCAGTATAATCTGCAATTTTATATCATGTGAAATTGAGTAAATAAAAGCAAAATAGATGATGTTAGAGAAGGATTTTTTTGATTTGTTTCTGAAAGCTGAATAGGCAGACGATATATCATGAATTTGTTGGCAGAAATAATTAGAATGATTTCGCTCATGTCCAAAAGCTTTCCAGGCATTTGTGTGTTGGTGTTTTATATTCGTGTGTGTGTGTTTGTACAGAAGTTATTAATCCTAAAACCTACTTGAGAAGGCAAGCCACTTTCCTCCAAGGTCTCCTTAATAGTAGAATTTTGATAGAATTCAGGTTATAGGCACAATTTTAAATAGCTTTCATATTATAATGCTTTTGCCAAGTCTTATATAGTGTTTGTATAATGTGGTTTTTTTTTTTTTTTTTTTTTACAAAATTTTCTCTGTTCTAATGCTATACATTCTGAGAAAAAGCAAAAACAATAAAACAAATTCTTGTCTGTGGGTTGCTTCATTAGAGACACGAAGATGGTAAGAATATTCCCAAGCCTATTCACTGTTCCCTTGGGATAAAAATCTATAGCTACCTACAAATAGATTACTTTGGCAGTTTTCTAGAAACTCAACTGTTCTTTTATTGAAAGAACGAAAAGATGATGGAATCAGTGCAAAAAGCTTCTTGTTCCAAACATGCTTTGGCTTGAATGCTACTTGCAATAAGTTTATATGTGAATCTTTTTGAAAAGTATAGTATGATTCAATTTCCCAGGCACCACAGGTTTTATTTTATGGGATTCTGAAGTTGATACTCACTGTAGTCAAATGCTGGGCTGTTTTATCCACTGGTACCTGCTGAAGTAGAATGAACTAGTGTTGCCAAGATAGTTCTAGTGTCAGTAATGGAAAATTCTTATTTTGGAATGACAGGATTGTTAAGTCTGCATGTCTCTTCTGAGTACTGTGAGTATTATATCCATTTCTTGATCCTTTCAGAAGTAACTGTGCCTGTCTTTTTGAAAAACTTAATGTGCTTACTGTAATAACTGAGTTCTTAGATTTTGGCTCAACCAATGAGAATATAACTGATCTTGTGTTTCTTGTTCTTCCCATTTGTAAGAAATGCAACACTCACTACATTTATAATTCTCAGAACCCAACTCTCACCCCAAATATGGCCTGTTAATACATATTATTAGTATAATTATGTTAATGTTAGTAATAAGACACATTGAATGTTTGAAATAATGCGTCACCATCCTTTTCTTTTAAAATAAATGATCCCATTTAATCCTCAGAGCAGTCCTAAGAGTTGATTATCACAGATGTTATTATCCTCAGTTCAAGAATAAGTGCTGTGCTCATTTCACTTTATCACATGACGTTTGTCAGGGATGTCAATACTTGCCCGTTCGAGTAGCAAGAAGTGGTTAAAGAAGCAAAGGATCTTAGAAATCGTTTAGTAGAATGCTCTCGTTTTACAAGAGATAATTGGGCCATTTTCTTCCCTTTGATCCAAGATCAGTTTTTTATATTAGGTATGGCAGGTTTTTCTGAAAAGTTTTAGTTGCTCAGTTGTGTCCTACTCTGACCCCATCAACTGTAGCCTGCCAGGCTCTTCTGTCCACGGAATTCTTCAGGCAAGAATGCTGGATCCCTGTGGTCTTGGTCACAACCATTCCACTCTGCTGTAGTGCAAAAGCAGCCATAGATATTTGACAGAGATGTCAAAGAATGGGTGTGGCTGTGTTTCTGTAAAGCTTCATTCACAGAAAACAGACAGAAGGCTGGAGACCCATGGGCTATAGTTTCTTGAATTTTGGCTTATATTTTCAATCTGAAATGATCTATTTGCTGCCGTTACTTAGTACCTTTATGAAAAATATCTTTTTGACCTTCTTTAATAGGGCTTCCCAGGTGGTGCTAGTGGTAAAGAATCCACCTGCTAATGCAGGAGACGTAAGAGATGGGGGTTTGATCCCTGGGTCAGGAAGATCCCCTGGAGAAGGGTACGGAAACCCACCCCAGTATTATTGCCTGGCGAATCCTATGGACAGAGGAGCTTGGTGGGCTATGGTCCATGGGGTCACAGTCAGACACAATTGAAGTGACAACATGCATCACTTTCTTTACTAGACATATACTCTCTGGGTCTGGTCACCAAGTCTCATGATGTAAAGTATTGCTTATGTGCCAATTCCTACGTTTTTGCATCTAATCTTCATTATCCCTCCATTTTGACATGTGCAAAATGTTAAGTGCATGATGTTTAAAAAGTTTGAATTCATCTTCTTCCCTCCAAGAACTGCCCCTCCCAAAAGTGTCTCTTTTGTTTTCAGTTCTGACCTCATCATAGCTAACATTAGATTTTGCTAATTGCAAATCTACAACATGACTCTCCTTGTCATGAAGGAAATTTTTTTCCCCTGTATCCTTATAGATTCTTTTGTCTGGTCTAATATTTGACACAAGGCAGATTAACAGAAGGAAAAAAAATTAATTTTTTATGTACAAGGGTCTCAACAGTGATCAATGCAGGCTGTTGATATACCCTTTTAGACAAAGAAATAATAGTAATACATTTATGAAGAAGTGACTAGACAAAGAAACAGTCTTGAAAACTAATTAGTGAAGACACTAAACAGAGTCTGTGGGCCCTGAATCCCCCATCTCTGGGCGTGAGAATGTCTCTACCTCCTGGTGCAGGGAAGGTAGCTTCCACCCGGGAAATTGATTTCCTGCTTTTAAGGGGACATAGAGGAAGGAAGCTCAGAGTGTTCTGTACCCATTGTTTCTCAAGTAACTTTAACTCATAACAATCAGTATGTCAAAGTAGTGGTATATTTTGGGGTGTCCTGCCCTGAATCCCATCATTATCTAGACCTTCCAGATGCTTCTCATCCCCTCTTGGACAAAACTCAGTCAGATCATACAGCTTTAGTCTGGTCGGCTCTTGCTTAATTTTGGCATCCTGATTCTTCTTCCTTCACTGAGCAGCTTGCCCTCAGATAATCTGAGCTAATGTAGTTCTGTTCAGTACCACGTCACCTGATGCATCTCTGTTTACCCTGGTTAGTTTTTCTACCTGAGAGACCATTTTTCTAGTGCTTGCTTGACTCCTGTTATCCATAAAGTATGAGTGACAATATTTCCTCTTGGAATTCTCGCTTTTATACTCGTGTGCTCCCTTTTCAAGACAGCTTGTGTAGGCATTCAGAAATGTTTATTGACTTGAACTTGCCTTGACGTTTTCACTTAAAAAAGTAGGCAAATGAAAACTGAATCAGTTATTCTTCAAAATTCAAAGTATTGTGATAGACTTTTGTAGTGGTTTGCCCAAATGCATAGGGTGCCTTTACTTGTGAACTCCAAAAATAACTTCCTAAAAAAAAATCAGAAAATGCTGATCTAGGTGGCCTGCAGACAGTCTTAATAATAATTGTTGCTTAACTGTAATAAATTTTACCATGTAAGGTGGAATTTTGACAAGACACTAAAATGTATAAGGATAATGTACTAAACTCAATGAAATCACACACCTTCTTTGTTTAACTTCTTTAGTGATTTTTATTTTCTGTCAATTTTTCTCAGTTTTCTCCAACAGAAAAATATATCAATACACAAATGAAGAGTTAAATGCTTCAGATAATACTAGCTAAACAAATCAGTCCCTCATATTATGATTGCTTTTAACTTTTGGTTCTTAGAATTTGTTACAGATGATATAGATGTTATGTAAGTTAATTGTAGTTGTGTATAATGCTTCAGATGATTGAAACATAATACAGCAGTGACAGAATTATATCCTTAGAAGAAAATCAATCTTGTGAAATAATCTGAAAAAAATGTTCATTTTATGATTTTTTAAATGTTTTAAAGTTATACTCGGTTTTTATATTGACTGCTTAAAATACGAGGTTCTTCTTCCATCACTTTGATCTTTTTAAATAAGGATATGAAAAAAAATGGTACACAAATATAAAATATTTACTGATAATATAAAACTCATTTACTTTTTATTCACTGAACCATTAGACTTGTGAAACTTCTTGTATAGTTAGTATTTTAATGCAAACTACTATTTTATTTTATTTACTACCACTTTTTAAATGCCACTATTTCCCAACCTACTAGCTTTGTTGCTATTTTATTAAGATTTACAAATAAGTTTTTGGGCATTTGCTCTGAATTTCCATGATAGGTTAAAACTTAATTAGTTTCTATTCATCAGAATTATGACTTGAATTTCATCTTGGCATTGATTTAAATTTATTCTAAAATGAAGTGATTCATTATTAAAAGCTTGTTCTTTTTTCTTTTTATAAGTACAATTTATTAAATTAAAGTAATTCTCATTAATAGAATTCATGTAGTTCATAAGTAGTTGAAGTGAGATGAAAGGGTTTCTGAAGTTTTGGGGTTTTTTTCCCTAATCCACAAGATAGACTCTGACTTTGATCTGTATCATATTGGCTAGTTTTATTGGTTACTAGATTTCCCTCCTATTTATTTTGAAAAGTGATGTTTTGAAGATGTTCGACTTCATTTACACAGTTTACTTTTCTGTGCACATATGTTGATAATTTTGTAGTATCTATTGTGTGGATTCAAGGAACCTCTTTCTATCTACCAATTATTTCTAACTCAATTATTTGATAATTACCAGAACTTTAATTTTGACCAACCTTCCCAATACTTTGGTGGCCATTAAGCAATGTGTTACTTTGATATATACTTGAGCTCCATAAATTAACTTTTTTCCTAGTCAAATAAACAAAGAGTCTGTTTCCTCTCCTACCACAGATCCCGACTCCTTTCTCAGGCCTTCCTGTGAACATGGACTCTGAAATGAGATAGAAGTGTTAAATGTGGTGTCATGGAGCATTCCTGATGTTTTAAAGAATGTTGTACATGATATTAACTGTTGTCCTTTAGTTAATGTACCTGTCCTCAGAGACAAGTGAAAAGTCACAGTTGAAAATATAAAAAAGTAATTGGAGTTCACCGGGACCAGAGGTTTATTAAATGGTTCCTAAGACGAATATGAAGCACATGTAGAACTGAATGTAGACGGCATGAGGCAAAGAGAAGCGTTTTCTAAACTCTGAGTGCCAGAAATCTCGCCCACCCACAAAGCCATGAAGTTACCCACACGTTAAATGTTTAAGCAATTTACTATTTTATAGCAGTGAATTTGCTACCTAAAAAAAAAAAAAGATGAAATTACATTCTATTTTGGGTGGAGGATAGGAAGACAGCCTTATCTTTGTTATGTAAACATGAAGAAGAACATTTAGAAATGGCATCCTCACTGGTTAATATTGTTCTTACTATAATTTAAATGTAGTAAGTAAGTGAATGGTTCAGGAAGAGACCAAGGAAGATTTTCTTGGTGGAAGTTTAAGCACATTTGCAGAACTCAACCTAGATAAAATGTTCTGCTGTATTTCATTGGATACAAGCCTGTCCATACTGTAAGTTTGTTTCATGAAGGCAAAGCATTTATATTTCTCCAGTTATCATGACCATTTTTAAACCTTATACTGCAGTTGTAGAAATCTGCCCTATTTTTGAAATCAAAAGTGATTGCACTGTAGCAACTGAATGTTTTTCTGGACCTCATAAGTAGCTGGTGTATTTTAGAATTCAAAGTTAGTAGCAGAGTGTTATGTATATGCTTAAATTTTATGTTATTGGTATTAAGAAGTATATCTGCTGGAGATTATCTTCTGGTTTTCATGATGCCATCAGGTTTTCTCATGTGGTGAAAGAGAATTTTGAGATGCATCCTATTTCTTCATGCTCAAATTTTGTCAACCTGAAAATCACTGCTGATGGTGACTGCAGCCATGAAATTAAAAGATGCCTGATTCTTGGAAGAAAAGCTATGCCAAAACTAGACAGAGTATTAAAAAGCAGAGACGTCACTTTGCCAACAAAGGTCTGTAGAGTCAAAGCTATGGTTTTTTCACTAGTCATGTATGGATGTGAGATTTGGACCATAAAGAAGGCTGTACACCAAAGAAAGGATGCTTTTAAACTGTGGTGCTAGAGAAGATTCTTGAGAGTTCCTTGGATAGCAAGGAGATCAAACCAGTCAATCCTAAAGGAAATCAACCCTGAATATTCACTGGAAGGACTGAAGCTGAAGCTCCAATACTTTGGCCACCTGATGTGAACAGCTGACTTATTGGAAAAGACTGTGATGTTGGGAAAGATTTCTGGCATGCAGAGAAGGAAGCAACAGAGAATGAGGTGGTTGGATGGCATTACCAGCTCCATGGACATGCGTTTCAGCAGACACTTGGAGATGGTGAAGGACAGGGAGGCCTGATTTGCTGCAGTCCATGGGGTCACAAAGAGTCAGACACAACTTAGCATTTGAACAACAACAAGGTCAATATCCTTATCTGATCCTTTAAAACTGACATGTTTAGCACATAGTAAGTACTCAGGAAAGGAACTGTGTTTTTCTCCTATGTTTTACTACTTCGTGTCTTAAAGTTGCCCTGTAATTTAAGTACATAGTTTGTCGTTGTTTAGTCCTAAGTCATGTCCAACTCGACGTGACCCCATGGACTGCAGAATGCCAGGCTTACCTGTCCTTCAGTATCTCCTGAAGTTTGTTCAGATGCATGTCCATTGAGTTGGTAATGCTATCTAATCATTTTATCCTCTGCTGCCGCTTCTTCCTTTGCCTTCAATCTTTTTCAGCATCACGGTCTTTTCCAAAGAGTCTTTGCATTAGGTGGCCAAAGTATGGGTGCTTTAGCTTCAGCATCAGTCTTTCCAATGAATATTCAGGCTTGATTTCCTTTAGGATTCACTGATTTCATCTCCTTGCTGTCCAAGGGACTCTCAAGAATCTTTCCAGCACCACAATTTGAAGGCATCAATTCTTCGACACTCAGCCTTATTTATGGTCCATCTCTCATATCCATGACTACTGGAAAAGCCATAGCTTTGAGTATGTGGACCCTTTTTGGCAAAGTGATGTCTCTGTTTTCTAATAAACTGTCTACATTTGTCATAGTTTTCATTCCAAGGAGCAAGCATTTTTTAATTTTGTGGCTGCAGTCACCATCCAGTGACTTTGGAGCCCAGGAAAATAAATCTGTTACTGCTTTTAGTTTTTCCCCATTTATTTGACATGAAGTGATGGAACTGGAGACCATGATCTTAGTTTTTTGAATGTTGAGTTTTAAGACAGCTTTTTCACTCTCCTTTTTCACCCTCATCAAGAGGCTCTTTTGTTCCTCAGCACTTTCTGCCATTAAAGTAGTATTATTTGCATATCTGAGGTTATTGATATTTCTCCTGGGAATCTTGAATCCAGCTTGGGATTCATCGGGTCCAGTGTCTCACATGATGTACTCTGCAAATAAGTTAAATAAGCAGGGTGACAATATACAGTCTTGACGTATGTTTTCTCAGTTTTGAACCAGTCCATTGTTCCATGTCCAATTCTAACTCTTGCTTCTTGACCTGCTTACAGGTTTCTCAGGATGCAGGTAAGGTGGTCTGGTATTCCCATCTCTTGAAGAATTTTCCACAGTTGGTTGTGATCCATACAGTCAAAGGCTTTAACATAGTCAATGAAACAGAAATAGATGTTTTTCTGGAATTCCCTTGCTTTTTCTATGATCCAGTGAATGTTGGCAATTTGATTTCTGGTTCCTCTCCCTTTTCTAACTGAGCTTGTACATCTGAAAATTCTCTGTTCATGTACTGTTGAAGCCTAATTTGAAGGATTTTGAGCATTACCTTGCTAGCATGCAAAATGAGAGCAATGGTAGTTTGAACAGTCTTTGGCATTGCCCCTTCTTTAGCATTGAAATGAAAAGTGACCCTTTCCAGTCCTGTGGCCATGACTGAGTTTTCCAAGTTTGTTGGTATATTGACTGCAGCCTTTTAATAGTATCATCTTTTAGGATTTGAAATAGCTCAGCTGAAATTCTATCACCTCCTCTTGCTTTGTTGGTAGTAATGCTTCCTAAGGCTCACTTGACTTCATACTCCAGGATGTCTGGCTTAGGTGTGGTTATCTGGGTCATTAAGACCTTTTTGTATAATTCTTATGTGAGTCTTGCCACCTTTTCTTAATCTCTTCTGCTTCTGTTAGGTCCTTGATACTTCTGTCCACTATTATCTCCACCCTTGCATGAAATGTTGCCTTGATAGCTTCACAGTTTTCTTGAAGAGACCTCTAGGCTTTTCCATTCTATTGTTTTCCTCTACTTCTTTGCACTTTTCTTTGAAGAAGGCTTTCTTATCTCTCCTTGCTATTCTCTGAAACTCTGCATTCAGTTGGATATGTCTTCCCCTTTCCCCCTTGCTTTTTGTTTCTCTTTTTTCACATGTGTAATGCCTCCTCAGACAACCACTTTGACTTCTTGCATTTCTTTTTCTTTGGTATGGTTTTGGTCACTGACTCCTGTACAGTGTTCCAAACCTCTGTCCATAGTTCTTCAGGCACTCTGTCTACCAGACCTAATCCCTTGAATCTATTCATCACCTCCACTGTATAATCATAAGGGATTTGATTTAGGTCATACCTGAACAGCCTATGGTTTTCTACTTTCTTCATTTTAAGCCTGAATCTTGCAATAAGGAGCTCATCATCTGAGCCACAATCAAATCCAGGTCTTGTTTTTGCTGACTGTATAGAACTTCTCTATCTTCCACTGCCAAGAATATAATCAAATCTGATTTCAGTATTGACCATCTGGTGATGTCCATGTGTAGAGTTGTCTCTTGTGTTGTTGAAAGAGGTGTTTGCTATGACCAGCATGTGCTCTTGAGAAAACTTTCAGCCTTTGCCCTGCTTCATTTTTGTATTCCAAGGCCAAACATGCCTGTTATTCCAGGTATCTCTTGGCTTCCTACTTTTGCACCCCAATCCCCTATCATGAAAGAACATCTTTGTTTGTTATGAGTTATAGCTGATCTTGGAGGTCTTCACAGAACCGTTCAACTTCTGCATTAGTGTTTGGGGCATAGACTTGGATTACTGTTATATTGAATGAGTTTCCTTGGAAACGAACTGGGATCATTTCTCTTTTAGATTGTATCCAGTTACTGCATTTTGGATTCTTGTTGACTATGAGGACTACTTCATCTCTTCTAAGGAATTCTTTCCCACAGTAGTAGATATAATGGTCATCTGAATTCAATTTGTCCATTCTCATCGATTTTAGTTCACTGATTCCTAAGATGTGGATGTTCATTCTTGCCATCTCCTGCTTGACCATGTGCAGTTTACCTTGATTCATGGACCTAACATACCGGGTTCCTATGCAATACTGTTCTTTACAACACTGGATCACCACCAGACACCTACACAACTGAGCTTTGTTTCCACTTTGGTCCAGTGGCTTCTTTCTGGAGCTATTAGCAATTACCTTCCACTCTTCCCCATTAGCATTGTGAACACCTTCTGACTTTGGGGGGCTCATCTTCCAGTGTCGTGTCTTTTTGTCTTATCACATTGTACCATTCCTGGGGTTCTTGTGGCAAGAATACTTGAGTGGTCTGCCGTTCCCTCCTCCAGCGGACCACGTTTTGTCAGCACTCTTCACTGTGACTCATCCATCTTGGGTGGTGCCGCGCCGCATGGCTTATCGCTTCATCGAGTTATGCAAGCCCCTTTGTCAGGACAAGGCTGAGATTCACGAAGGGAATGACCTCTATAAACATAAGCCTCTACTAAAAAGAGTTAGGAGACGAAAAGAGGGGGCTCTCATGCCCTGAGATTATAGCAGAGGCCAACAGGGAGAAGAAACACTCCTTTCCTGATCCGACTCAGTGAATGGAAAGCCATGAACTCTTCTCCCAGAAGAGGAAGCCCTCCAGCTTCCCTTTCCCTCAGTAAAAGCCTTCTCCTTTTCTTGTGTGGGAACTTGCATGTGGCTCACCATGGTTACAGACCCTAACTCACAGTTCTCTTCTGAGCCCAAGCAAAATAACCCATCATTGCTGTTTAGTCACTAAGTTGTGTCTGACTCTTTGGTGACCCCACAGACTGTAGTCCACCAGGCTCCTCTGTCTGTGGGATTTGCCAGGTCACCATCTTTATTTTAGGTTAACAGTGGGATCCATAGGCAGTTTGTTGGTATATAGATAGTTTGCCCAGAGCTCACTTTTCACGCACTTTTCCCTTAATTTCATGGACTCTCTGGTGAACAGCTTAGGCTTACTGATTTATTTAAGTGTTAACATTTTTTGTTTTCAAGTAGCTAGGGTACGTTGAATCTTACAGGCCAATGGCTGGGGTTGAAAGTCTTCCATTCCTAGTTTAGAATCTCATGACTTGATAAGGACTTTTAAAAATCATTGTACATGTACCATAGCATTCACTTCAACCTAGATGTTTTATGCTACAACACCTGTTTCTGTAAGAAAAATTAGCTTTTATCTGATCAGTAAATAAGGGCGTTTGGTCCATTTAATGTGAAGTAGTATCAGCTCGTGGGCAACTTCTCTTAGATAAAAGCAGCCAAAAAGTGGAACAGAATAACCTTGAAAGGAAAAGGAAATACCCTCAACCTACCTTCTGCAGAAGCCTTTGAATGAAAATATTTTTGTCTGATATGTTAGTTTCTGAGAGACATGCAGTCAGATATTCTTCCATGTTTATGGATTTGGATATTGTTTTCTCATTATTCAGTCATTTGTTTGCTTTGTGTGTTAAACTCTATTTTCTTAGTAATAAAGTTATGATTATTATGTTTTGCTTTTTACTATGTGCTGTTTTTCTTTATCTGTATTAATGTTTTTTTGATCTTAAACCCTGTGCTATCATGTTATATTGATACACCCTTCATTTTTGGTAGCATTTGCATACGAGTTTTTCATACCAGTACTTACATAAATATCTAATGAAAACTATCTTAACTGTAAAATACATACTTTCAGGGTAGTTTTCATTAGACATTTATATTTTAACCAGCCTAGAGTTAGATTTTTCTTAAAAACCCAATCTGATAAATCTCTCACTAAAGAAATAGTTATTCAGCAGCATGTTGTTCAGCCTCCATATGTTGGAATTTTTGATAGTTTTTCTCCTGTAATTGAGATCTAATCTTACTGCATTGTGGTCAGAAAAGATGCTCGGAAAGATTTCAATTTTTTTGAATTTACCAAGGCTAGATTTATGGCCCAGGATGTGATCTATCCTAGAGAAGGTTCCGTGTGTACTTGAGAAAAAGGTGAAATTCATTGTTTTGGAGTGAAATGTCCTATAGATATCAATTAGGTCTAACTGGTCTGTTGTATCATTTAAAGTTTGTGTTTCGTTGTTAATTTTCTGTTTAGTTGATCTGTCCATAGGTGTGAGTGGGGTATTAAAGTCTCCCACTATTATTGTGTTATTGTTGATTTCCCCTTTCATACTTGTTAGCATTTGTCTTACATATTGCGGTGCTCCTATGTTGGGTGCATATATATTTATAATTGTTATATCTTCTTCTTGGATTGATCCTTTGATCATTATGTAGTGTCCTTCTTTGTCTCTTTTCACAGCCTTTGTTTTAAAGTCTATTTTATCGGATATGAGTATTGCTACTCCTGCTTTCTTATGGTCTCTATTTGCATGGAATATCTTTTTCCAGCTCTTCACTTTCAGTCTGTTTGTTTCCCCTGTTTTGAGGCGGGTCTCTTGTAGACAACATATATAGCAGACTTGTTTTTGTATCCATTCAGCCAGTCTTTGTCTTTTGGTTGGGGCATTCAGCCCATTTACATTTAAGGTAATTATTGATAAATATGATCCCATTGCCATTTACTTTGTTGTTTTGGGTTTGAGTTTATACACCCTTTTTGTGTTTCCTGTCTAGAGAATATCCTTTAGCATTTGTTGGAGAGCTGGCTTGGTGGTGCTGAATTCCCTCAGCTTTTGCTTGTCTGTAAAGCTTTTGATTTCTCCTTCATATTTGAATGAGATCCTTGCTGGGTACAGTAATCTGGAAGAATCAACATGCCTCACTTTAGGCTTTACTACAAAGCTACAGTCATCAAGACAGTATGGTACTGGCACGAACACAGAAATATAGATCAATGGAACAAAATAGAAAGCCCAGTAATAAATCCACGCACCTATGGACACTTTATCTTTCACAAAGGAGGCAAGAATATACAACGGATTAAAGACAATCTCTTTAACAAGTGGTGCTGGGAAAACTGGTCAACCACTTGTAAAAGAATGAAACTAGAACACTTTCTAACACCATACACAAAAATAAACTCAAAATGGATTAAAGATCTAAATGTAAGACCAGAAACTATAAAACTCCTAGAGGAGAACACAGGGAAAACACTCTCTGACATAAATCACAGCAGGATCCTCTATGACCCACCTCCCAGAATATTGCAAATAAAAATGAAAATAAACAAATGGGACCTAATTAAACTTTAAAGCTTCTGCACAACAAAGGAAACTATAAGCAAGGTGAAAAGACAGCCTTCAGAATGGGAGAAAATAATAGCAAATGAAGCAACTGACAAACAACTAATCTCAAAAATATAAAAGCAACTCCTGCAGCTCAATTCCAGAAAAATAAACGACCCAATCAAAAAATGGGCCAAAGAACTAAATAGACATTTCTCCAAAGAAGACATACGGATGGCTAACAAACACATGAAAAGATGCTCAACATCACTCAGTATCAGAGAAATGCAAATCAAAACCACAATGAGGTACCATTTCATGCCAGTCAGAATGGCTGCGATCCAAAAGTCTACAAGCAATAAATGCTGGAGAGGGTGTGGGAAAAAGGGAACCCTCTAACACTGTTGGTGGGAATGCAAACTAGTACAGCCACTATGGAGAACAGTGTGGATATTCCTTAAGAAACTGGAAATAGAACTGCGTTATGACCCAGCAATCCCATTGCTTGGCATACACACCGAGGAAACCAGAATTGAAAGAGACACATGTACCCCAATATTTGTCACAGCACTGTTTATAATAGCCAGGACATGGAAGCAACCTAGATGTCCATCAGCAGACAAATGGATAAGAAAGCTGTGGTACATATACACAATGGAGTATTACTCAGCCATTAAAAAGAATACATTTGAATCAGTTCTAGTGAGGTGGATGAAACTGGAGCGGATTATACAGAGTGAAGTAAGCCAGAAAGAAAAACACCAATACAGTATACTAATGCATATATATGGAATTTAGAAAGATGGTAATGATAACCCTGTATGCGAGACAAGAAAAGAGACACAGATGTATAGAACAGTCTTTTGGACTCTGTGGGAGAGGGAGAGGGTGGGATGATTTGGGAGAATGGCATTGAAACATGTATAATATCATATATGAAATGAATTGCCAGTCCAGGTTCAATGCATGATACTGGATGCTTGGGGCTGGTGCACTGAGATGACCCAGAGGGATGGTACGGGGAGAGAGGAGGAAGGGGGGTTCAGTATGGGAAACATGTTTATACCTGTGGTGGATTCATGTTGATGTATGGCAAAACCAATACAATATTGTAAAGTAAGTAACCTCCAATTAAAATAAATAAATTTATATTTATAAAAAAGAAATAGTTAAAAGTATTACATTTATCTTTTATTATTTTTATATTTGGGATTCTTTCTACAAGGTTGTTTTTTTGGCCATTGATGTTGGCCAGTCATTTTGTTTGCTACTTGACTTTGCTCCTATGCTTTGCTGCATTGATAAAGATAATTCTTTAGTCACTCTGCAGGTTGGGAAACTATAAGATATAATTGTATATAGCTTTAATTAAATAGCATTACTTCTTAGTATACATAGTTAGCTGTTAGTTAACCAAATGTAAGATCTCTACTTTCTGTCCTCCAAAAAAAAAAAAAAAACAAACCAGACTTAGCACACTTTATTTATTGAATGTTCTCGTTACAATATAATATATTCTTGTCTAGAGTTTTAGTTTTTATATCTTTTTCATTGTTGGAGTTACAATTTCCTTTTTTTAAAAAAAAATTATTTATTATTGACTTAGTTTTGGCCATGCTGGGTCTTTGTTGCTGCTCCAGCTTTCTCTCGTTGAAGGGAGTGGGGCTGCTCTGCATGTGCAGTATGTGGGCTTCACATTGCAGTGGCCTCCCTCGTTGCTGAGCACAAGCTCTAGGGCACGAGAGCTTCAGTAGCTGCGGCACGTGGGCTCAGCAGCTGAGGCTTGCGGTCCCTGGAGCTCGGGCTCAGTAATTATGGCACACTGGCTGGGCTGTTTGCAGCATGTCGAATCTTCCTGGGGCAGAGATCAAACCTGTGTCCCTTGCACTGGTGGGCAGAGTCTTAACCACTGGACTACCAGGGAAGTCCTTTCATTTACTTTTATAATTAATATAATTAACTGGTATTTTATAACTTAATTTTAGACTGTCTTTTAGGACACTGTTTTAGGAAAATTAAAAATGAGCACTTGCTCCCAGCTCTAACTTCCTATCGACGTTCCCCAGGTCCTGGCAGCATGCGTTTCCTCCTTGGCTAACTCTAATGACAGTTTCCTGGTGCAGACGTCCAGTCCCAGCTGTATCATAGTCATCATTCCTTCTCTAATTAATGTGTTGCCAGCATTTCCACTCTTTCATTTCTATGTTTCTATGCAAGCTATAATTACCAATTATAATGCTCTTGTCTTTTCTGCTTCTTGTGCTATTTTTACACAAACTCTCTCCCTCCCACCCAGTTTTCTTACATTAGTGTGAGATTTTTCTGAATGCAAAATTTGTCAGAAGACTTGTATTACACAAGAAATGTGTGTCTGTGTGGCTGTCAATCTAGGCTGGCAGTAGGGTTGCCCAGGTTGTGTACTGCAAAATTCTAGGGCATTTCATTCACCTGAAGTGTGTTGGGCTTGGTGGCCTCTGGCATTTCATGGTATCTGACTAGTGCAGATAATTGCACACTTGAAAAGTTAAATAGTCCTGTGAGGCTTTTAACTTTCAAAAGCAGTGTTGTTCGCTAGTCCAGCTGGTAGGGGGCTGTATAGTGATCTGGCCTTATGGGCTCTGGAGAGACTCTCACCCTCCTGGCTTCAGATCCATACCATGACTGCAGTTTCCAAAACTGCCTCAATCTGAGGCAATTAGTCTGCTTTTTGTAGCAAGCACACAGCAATTTTAGGCTTAGCTAGATACATAGAAGTCATAAGACTAGAAGCCTTATCAGTTCAGTTCAGTTGCTCAGTCGTGTCCGACTCTTTGCGACCCCATGAATCGCAGCACGCCAGGCCTCCCTGTCCATCACCAACTCCCAGAGTTCACTCAGATTCACGTCCATCAAGTCAGTGATGCCATCCAGCCATCTCATCCTTGGTCGTCCCCTTCTCCTCCTTCCCCCAATCCCTCCCAGCATCAGAGTCTTTTCCAATGAGTCAACTCCTCTCATGAGGTGGCCAAAGTACTGGAGTTTCAGCTTCAGCATCATTCCTTCCAAAGAAATCCCAGGGCTGATCTCCTTCAGAATGGACTGGTTGGATCTCCTTGCAGTCCAAGGGACTCTCAAGAGTCTTCTCCAACACCACAGTTCAAAAGCATCAATTCTTCGGCGCTCAGCCTTCTTCACAGTCCAATTCTCACATCCATACATGACCACAGGTAAAACCATAGCCTTGACTAGACGGACCTTTGTTGGCAAAGTAATGTCTCTGCTTTTGAATATACTATCTAGGTTGGTCGTAACTTTCCTTCCAAGGAGTAAGCATCTTTTATAGCTCTAGTCAAACTATATAGCTCTAGTTTTACCAACTTTGTGAGAGACTGCAGGGCAGGGCAAAAGACAGGACAGAGGTGGGTGTGGCCTCTGCTTTAGCTCCTGAGCTCATCATCTCTTGTTAGTTTAGGGGCAGCTTTCCTTTACCCACTTCTCCCTCTGCCTTGGCTTCTCCAGAGTGAGGGAAGGTGATTCCAGAGGTGGTATGGGAGCCATCCTTTTAGAAGACTTAAGCTCTTGAGAGTCCCTTGGACAGCAAGGAGATCAAACCAGTCAGTCCAAAAAGAAATCAGCCCTGAACATTCATTGGAAGGACTGATGCTGAAGCTCCAATACTTTAGCCACCTGATGTGAAAATACTCTGATGTTGGGAAGGATTGAGGGCAGGAGGAGAAGGGGGTGACAGAAGATGAGATGGTTGGATGGCATCACCGATTCAATGGATGTGAACTTGGGAAAACTCCAGGAGATGGTGACAGACAGGGAGGCCTAGTGTGCTGCAGTCCATGGGGTCACAAAGAGTTGAACATGACTTGGCAGCTGAACAACGGCAACAACAACAAAGCTACAAACAGGGACTGACATCTTTTGCAGTTGCTGATAGTCATTAGCTTCCAGGTCCTAGCTAGGGGATGCCTGGCTGCAAATTACTCGGAAGCAGAATCTAGTGTTGTTAGTTCATTCACAATCTTCCAGCCTGTGTGTGGGTCATTAGTCAGGAGTTCCCATAAGTGATGTTGCCTGGGCAAACACCTGAAGCTTTACTTTCATAAGTTTGAAAGGAAGCAGAGCTTAGGGGAAGGTGAGCCCAGGATTTCAGGTTTGCACGGTCTTTTCTTCGGTTATTCAGCAGATAGAAAAACTTGAAACTTTTCCTCTATGCTTTTCTTCTTCCAAACATTTTTAAAAATTTTATTTTTAATTGGAGGATAATTGCTTTACAGTGTTGTGTGGGTTTCTGCTCTACAACAACGTGAATCAGCTATAGATGTACATATGTCCCCTCCCTCTTGAGCCTCCCTCCTACCTCCCCATCCCACACCTCTAGGTTGTCACAGCGTGCCTGGCTGGGATCCCTGCGTCATACAGCAGCTTCCTGCTAGCTCTCTGCGTTACACACGGTACTGTATCTACGTCAGTGCTGCTGTCTCAGTTCACCCCACCCTCTCCCAACCCCACTGTGTCCACGAGACTCTTCTCTACATCTGCGTCTCTGTTCGTGCCATGCAGCTAGGTTCATCTTATCATTTTTCTAAATTCCATGTATATATATATATATATATATATATATGCATTATACAATATTTGTTTTTCTCTTCCTGACTTACTTCACTCTGTATGACAGACTCTGGGATCATCTACCTCACTACAACTAACTCAACTGTGTTCCTTTTTATAGCGGAGTAATACTCCATTGTGTAAATGTACCAAACATTTAAAATTTTATTTTATTTTGCTTTTATTCTTTGTCTGTTCTTTTAGTTTCTTAATGAATCGAACATTTTTAAGGAAACAGTCTTTATTATAACCTTAGATTTCAAGAGGAAGCAGCTAAACATTTTCAGCTGACTATACATAATGCTTCTCTGTTGGCTTAGTGGTAAAGAGTGACACTTGTCAATGCAGGAGATGCTTGTTTGATCCCTGAGTCAGGAAGATCCTCTGGAGAAGGAAATGGCAACCCGCTCCAGTATTCTTGCCTGGGAAACTCCATGGACAGGCAAGCCTGGCAGGCTGCAGTCCACAGGGTCGCCAGAGAGTCATGCCTTAGCGACTAAAGAACAGTAATAAATAGGTAATGAAAAGTTCCATGAAAGTTTTTGACTATCTATTAAATTAATATACATTGCACATTATCTCATAATTTTAAAATGGAATAAAAGTAATTTTCCCTGGAAGAGCAAAATGTAATGGGTGAAAAACTCACTCCTTTGTTTTATAGAAAAAACATAATAAGGTGTTTTGTCTGATTTTTCAAAGAGCACTTTTCCATATGAGTGAACAGAGAGGAAGGGATTAGTATATGATTGGTTTAAGGGATTAGTATTAGTATGCAAGATGGAGTCTATTTTAAAATGCTTCTAGTTAATAAACACATAATTGAACAAATAATTCTTGAGTTTTAAAAATTTGATGTTGCAAAGGAATATGTATATTTCTTATATGCTCATTGTATATGTGCATTTGTATTTTAAATAGCTTAGTTTGAAGCTATTGTGATTTTGGTTTTTATGTCCCATGAAAGATAGTACTGTATTGCCTCAATACTTTGATGAAAAGAGCACAGATCACCTGAGACCTTAAGTTTAAATGAAAAATAATGCTTAAAAAATAGTTACTTAAACAATTTCAAGAAAAAACACTAACACAGCTAAAAGAATTCTATATAAAATTCGTCTGGATTTACTTTAAGAAGTAGATGATTATTTGTTAAATTCCAATTATTACTTTGAAAGGGATTCTTCTAAAACCTTTATATACTTGGATAAGTAGTCCCTTGAATTTTATAAATATTGGTCATTTCTTATGAATTCATTTATTTGTCTTGTCTAGTTTCAAATTACAAATTATGAAGAAAGTTGAATGACTTGGTGTAACCATATAGTCTTTATGCATTGACTCTGGCACAAATGGAAATAGCATTTTGTATTTGTTAGTGAGTGTTTACTACTTATGTGTTTATAAAGAATGATTCATTTTATTAAGTATTTATCACTGGAAACAACTAGAAGTTAATGTAAATTGATAAAAATAATTGGAATATTTTAATTGTATTTTCAAAAATTTATTTAAATAAATTTATTTATTTTAAATTTTTTTAATTGAAGGATAATTGCTTTACAGAATTTCATTGTTTTCTGTCAAACCTCAACATGAATCAGCCATAGGTATATATTCCCTCCCTTTTGAACTTCACTCCTATCTCCCTCCCCATCCCACCCCTCTAGGTTGATACAGAACCCCTGTTTGAGTTTCCTGAGCCATATAGCAAATTCCCATTGGCTATCTATTTTACATATGGTAATGTAAGTTTCCATGTTACTCTCTCCATACATCTCACCCTCTCCTCCCCTCTCCCTGTGTCTGTAAGTCTATTCTCCATGTCTATTTCTCCATTGCAGCCCTATAAGTAAATTCTTCAGGACCATTTTTCTAGATTCTGTATATATGCTTTATAATGATATTTATCTTTCTCTTTCTGACTTACTTCACTCTGTATAATAGGTTCTAGGTTCATCTACCTCATTAGAACTGACTCAAAGGCGTTCCTTTTTATGGCTGAGTAATATGCCATTGTGTATATGTACCACAACTTATTTATCCATTCATCTGTTGATGGACATCTAGCTATTGTAAACAGTGCTGCAATGAACAATGGGATACATGTGTATTTTTCAGTTTTGGTTTCCTCAGGGTATATGCCTGGGAGTGGGATTGCTGGGTCATATGGTGGTTTTATTCCTAGGTTTTTAAGGAATCTCCATACCACCTTCCATAGTGGCTGTATCAATTTAAATTCCCACCAACAGCGCAAGAGTGTTCCTTTTCTCCACACCCTCTCCAGCATTTATTGTTTGTAGACTTGTTGATGATGGCCAATCTGACCAGTGTGAGGTGATAGCTCATTGTGGTTTTGATGTGCATTTCTCTAATAATGAGCAATGTTGGGCAACTTTCCATGTGTTTGTCAGCCATCTGTATGTCTTCTTTGTAGAAATGTCTTTTTAGGTCTTTTCCCCACTTTTTGATTGGGTTGTTTTTCTGGTATTGAGTTGTATGAGCTGCTTGTATACTTTGGAAATTAATCCTTTGTCAGTTGTTTTATTTGCCATTAATATCTTCCATTCTGAGGGTTGTCTTTTCACAGGAAGGAAAAAGAAAGGAAAATAGAAAAAAGAAAACTCCACAGAACTTTGCAGAAGCCCAACATAGTGGCAGAGATTTATAACAACAATGAAAAGTAACTGAATATACGCATTTACATATACACCCATAAGCAAAATCAAAACAGTCCAACAAAAATAAAGTACAGTAGATTAACCTGGCAAACAAAGGATACCAAAAATTGTGTCTACCAGTTAAGAACACAACTAACTAAAGCACAAACTGGAAAACAAAACTAAAGCAAGTTGCCAATTGGGAAATAAAGCAATGAAAATAAAACTAACAAATATGTTGAGAGGAAAGGAGAGAAAGAAAAGAAGGAAAGACTAGATATGCAAAGTTAAATAGAGGTAGATAAAGATTTATACACATTAAAGGTTAACTGCAAGGGGAAAAGAACAGTAAGAAAAGCAAACAAAGGAATAAATGTAGAAAAAATAATGATAGGTTAAAAAAATTAAGAATTAAAATTTAAAAAAGAAAAATGAAAAAAAAAAAAGGAAAACTCCACAGAATTGCAAAAGCCCAATGTTGAGGCAGAGATTTATAACAACAATAAAAAAATGTGCCTGAGGGGAAAAAAAAAAAAGCTCAAAAACTTAATTAGATTTCATAGTGCCAATAAAATCGACAACTACAACAGATGGCTGGGAGGAAGGAAAGAAAAAGAAAAGAAAAATCTGAAAGAATCTACAGGACAAATCAAAACATAAGAGTAATAAATGTTTTTCTTGAATTTCTGCTGTCCTTTCGCTCGCTGGGAGTCACAGTCCACCTCACCTCCTTAGGATGCCCTCCAGCTGGTACTGATCTCTGGACCTGATGTGGGGTCATCTCAGATTCTCATCTGTTCCTACTCCTGTGTGTTCTTACCTCCAATGTCCTCAGCTGTCAGAACTAGTGCGTTTTCTTTTGCGAGAGCTCTCAATGTCCTTTTGTATATTCCACATATGCAGAATCTGCCTAGTTGATTGTGTTGATTTAATCTGCAGCTCATATAGCTGGTGGGAGGGTTTTGGTTATTCTTCCTTAGCCACACTGCCGCTGAGTTTCAATTGTGGTTTTATTTTCACCTCTGCATGTGGGTCCACTGGGGTTTGCTCCTGAGGCTGCCCTGGAGGGCTTGGGTTTGCCCCAGTGAGGGCCAGGTGCGGAGAGGGTGCAGCTGCTTGGGTCGCAGGGGTTCTGGCAGCACCAGGTACTCAGGGGAGTTGGCGGCCAGGGCAGCAGGAAATATAGTGCTCTAGAACGGTATGGCAAGCTCTCAAGTATTGGCCAGTACACTCCAGTATTCTCTCCTGAAGAACCCCCCTGACAGAGAAGCCTGGCAGGCCACAGTCTACAGGTTCATAAAGAGTTGGACACGACTGAAGCGACCTGTGTGCATAAACGCAAGATTTTCTTTTTTGCCTGGGGCACCTTTGCCCCACTGAGAGTTGAGCATGAAGGTGTCGCAGCTGCTTGGCTTGCAGGGACCGTGGCGGCACAAAGTGTGGAGGGACATAGGCTGCCTCCATCACAGAAGACTCCCTATCAGAGTCTTTTTTTGAGCCTCTTGTAGCTGGCAATCAGAAGGCCTCTTTGGCCAGTCTTTCTCTGTAGCTCTGCCCGTTCAGGCACTTAGAGGGCCCCCTTGCCTGGGCTCCTTCTTTGTTGTTTGGCATGTCAGGCATATAGAGGGTGCCCCTCTCGGGGGAGTCCTAGTCTGTAGATCAGCACATCAGTCACTTAAAGAAGCACCCTGGGTGGGGTCCTACCTTGTAGTTCAATGCGTCAGGTGTTTGATGCGCCAGCCTATCGTTCAGCTGCCGATGCTGGCGTGTGGGGAGAGAGGCTATGGTGATGGCTCCACCTGCTTTGCATGACTCAACAGTATCGCCTTGCTTCCATGACTGCCCAGCTTTCCTCCATAGGCATTTCCCACCACAGTCTCCTCCCTCACATCCCCTCGATCCATCTCTCCGAAGTCAACAGCAGCCCTCTCCCTGGGATTGCTGCACAATCCCTAAACTTCAGCTCCCAGCTGCTGCGCCTTCCAGGGGACCTGTGTCTCTGTCCAGGGCATGTATGGCTGCAGCAAGGACTGTCTGATTCTCATTCCATTTAGGCTGCCATGGATCAGCTTCTTCACTCCCAGCCTTAAATGTTTCTCCCCTGACTCAGACAGTTGCCCCAGTGTGGGGACTGGACCCCTGGCTCAGTTCCCCCACCTGGTTGAGGGCAGGTCCAGTCCTACTAACACTCCTGTTTTTCCCCTTCGTTCCTTCGTCCTACCGAGTTTTGCGTGGCTCTGTATCTTCTTTTCCACCGCTTTGTCCTCCTTTCTGCTCTCAGCTGATGTTCTGCTGATGCAGTTCTGTCTGAAGGTATATCCCTGATGTATCTGTAGAGAGAGATGTACTCCACGTCCACCTTTTTCTCTGCCATCTTGTTCTCTCTGTATGTGTTTTGAGCTTTTTTAATATCATGTTAATCAAGGAAAAGTGAATGGTATTCTAATTGTTACCTTTTATATTATTTTTCAGGTGCATTTTCTTGATTATGAATCAGTACCATTCGGTCAGAAAATGGGAAAGGTAATGCAGATTAGAGAGTTTGCCAAGGAAGCGAAAAAAGGAAATATTTTATTATTTGGCCTTCTCATATATTTCCCACAGGTAGGTAAAAATGTTGGTAAGATTGTATGTTCTGTAGACTAACAGTATTTTTTTTGGCGGGAACCTGATTTTGTTAAAAGCAAAGAAATATTCATGAAATTTTGGGCTGAAAAATTATTTATTCATATTCTGAAGCAGGTGGAAACTCTTGACTCTAAGGAAAATTTAAAAATCAAAATGAGTGTTTTGATTGGGGGAAAAAGATGAAAATTGGCAAATATCTCATATGGAGTAGCCCACATAAAATTGCCAGATATGGAAACAAAAAAATAGAATCCCCGGTTATTTGAGTTTCAAATAAATATTAATTTTGAGTACATCCCAATTTTGCAGTTTGAAATTCGAATTTCACATTTAACTGGACTTTTGTGTTTAGCTGGCAACCGTAAGGTCATGACTCTTAACCATTTGTATAATTTAATATATTTATTTCTTTCATGCTATGCTAAAGATGTTGGTAATCAAGATTTTAATCCCTTGAAAGCAGTGGCTGGCATTCAGATTGCATGAGGGCATGGTACTTAACTAAAGAAAAACTCATATTGTAAATGTTTTTAAATAGACAGTTACTTAAGCTGAAGGCAAAATGAATTAGTGTTAGAGATTCTTTGTGCGGAGAAATGCTATTTAAATAAAATTGTTTCAAGAATCTGTTAGAGAAAATGGATTTGCCCTTTGTCATCCATAGACACCTTTTATGAAACTAGCAGAATGCTTTATGATGCCTTAGAGGTGTACCACACAGAACTCAGGGAAGTAAAATAGTTGACTGCTTTTTTTTTTTTTAATGGTCTGGAATAAAAGTGATTTGGTACTGACTGTCCAGGGGATGAGAGGAATTTAAAGTTATATGGTTGACTAACATATATTGTTTATGAAATATTTAAGATGCCTTTTTTTAGCCTGAAGGTAACATTTCTTTAGAAACAAATGGATTTTAATTAAATGTAAGGGTCATCTTTTAGCCAATCCCTTGTTTTTCTTTAATTCTGAGGTGGTTTCCTCTATTTTCAACTTAGACAGGCATGACCTCCAGTTGGTCACAAGGACATGGCAAAGTTTAGTTCACTTAGGAGCGTGGAATTGTAAAATGTTAGTCCTCTAGGGTTCCTGAAGTCAGCACAACCAAGGCTTGAAGAGCTACATGTACTTGCAAAAGGTTATAAAACTGGCCGAGTAAGAATAAGAACTCGAGTCTGTGTCTTCCTTCAGCAATGTCTCCTCTTCAGCGCGTTGTCTTTGGTTATACTCTGGATTGTCATGGTGGGAAGAAGAAGTCAGTTCTTTCTCTTGTGCCATGCGAGGGTGTCATGGAGCTTATGACTAATATTGTGCTTTGCAGATATAAAATAGAGATGACTCAGGGAAACCTGATAAGCAGGGAATGGTAGAGCACACACGGTTCTGGAACCCTCTGTCCTATGACTTAGACTAAGCACAAAGGGTCTGTAGCTGGCATTCCAGGGGAGGGCCTGGTTGCCAGATGAAATAGAACATTAAATTTCAGACAAAAATTATTTTTTAGCGTAAGTATGTCCCCAATATTACATGGGACATATTTGCACAAAAATTTCTTTGTTATTCTGAATTTCAAGTATAATCGGTCTTCTTCTGTTTTATGTGCTAAACCTGGTAACATTTGTAGAGTGTTTACATGAAAATAACTCATTTTCCCACATGTGACATGCTCTATACTTTTATGAGCTAGAGTCCAGTGCGTATTTTTGTGACTCTGTACCTGATTGGGAAAATGGCCTTGTTGAAAACGAGGAGCCTTTGTAGCCTTCTGCTTGGGATCTGACTGCTCTTTCAAACAAACTTGGATTTCCTAAGCCAGCTGTCTGCTAAGTTACCAAAAGTAACTTAGAAAAAGATGGTCCTGCACTGGCTTCAAGATCTATCTCTTGTTACTTTAGGATGCAAAGATAGCTTGCTTTAGTATTGCTTGTCTCTTCTTGACAATATAATAATGAAGATGTTTCAAGCATGTGAGAATGTTTAAAATGTAGGATTTACTTTTATCCTTAAAGACAGAAATGTGAATTGACTCTTACTTGCCCAACACATTTTCTAGTGAATAATTCTACCTTAAGGAGCGTTTCCAAAAGCTCCTGGGATATTGGTTAGATATGCCATTTGAAAAAGAGCTGTGCTTAAAAATTTGGGGAAGTGGCAGTAGTAGAGTTGAATAGACTCCTTTAATGAGGGCTTCCCATGAACCTTTAGTATACTGATTATCATTTCTTAACTTCAAACTAGCAACAAGGGCTATGCCATTTTCCATTTTCTCCTGTAACACTTAACTGTAGATAAATCATGGGACTAATGTTCCCTAAAAGAGACTTTGAGAAACACTGCTCACAAATACACCATAAGTAAAGAAACCACTACTCCTTCACACTCTTTTTATATTTCTGTACTAATTTTCCCATTTAGTTGAAGCAGAACTTCTAACATCAGATGCCTACTTGACACTGTAAAGACCAAGGATATGAAGATGTATAAGGTGGAGTTTTTGTTCACTGTTCAGAGAAGAGTGTTGGTTTGTGCTTTCCATGGTGCCGTGAGACACAACTTTTTATAGTATTCATACACTGGACTTTGTTCCCTAAATCTGATTCTGTGCAAGCCATTAGGTGTTTTGTAGGTAGTTATCACATATACATTTAAGTCTCTGAGCGGTTAAACCTTTCTATATTTCTTAAACTTGTTTTTATAACATTAGCATCAAGTGCTTCTTCTTTAGGTAGGTTTTTGGTTTATTAATAAGCCCCTACTTGGAAGAGAGAATATTGAACTGACTTTCTTTATCTGTGTTATATATATTTTCTTTCTTGCTTAAAGGAAACCTCCCTTGTTTTGTATGTGATGTTTCTGGTAATGTAGATGGTCTTGATTTTGGGCCAAACCTTCACAGTGTTGATGTACAAGGTGTTTATATTTAAATAGAATTACATAGATTTTTCTTTCTTTTTAAACACAAGACATTCTTAAACCTCTGTATCTGTACAGAGCTCTTTTACACACATGTATAGGGCTTTCTGTGTTTGTTGCTGTTCAGTCACTCAGTCATCTGTGACTCTCTGCAACCCCATGGATGGCAGCATGCCAGGCTTACCTGTCCTCTACCGTCTCCTGGAGCTTGCCCAAGCTCATGTCCATTGGTGCCATCGAACCATCTCATCCTCTGTTATCCCCTTCTTCTCCTGTCTTCAACCTTTCCCAGCATCAGAGTCTTTTCCAATGAGTCGGCTCTTTGCATCAGGTGGCCAGAGTATTGGAGCTTCAGCTTTAGCATCAGTCCTTCCAATGAATATTCAGGGTTGGTTTCCTTTAGGATTGACTGCTTTGATCTCCTTGCAGTCCAGGAGACTTCCAAGAGTCTTCTACAACACCATAGTTGGAAAGCATCAATTCTTCTGCACTCTGCCTTCTTTATGGTCCAACTCTCACATCCATACATGACTACTGGAAAAACCATAGCTTTGACTATATGGACCTTTCTCAGTAAAGTAATGTCTCTGCTTTAAAATACAGGTTGTTAAAGCTTTTCTTCTATGGAGCAAGTGTCTTTTAATTTCATGGCTGCAGTCACTGTCCGCAGTGATTTTGGAGCCCAAGAAAATGAAGTCTATCACTGTTTCCATCGTTTCCCCATCTATTTGCCATGAAATGATGGGACCGGATGCCATGATCTTAGTTTTTTGAATGTTGAGTTTTAAGCCAGCCTTTTCACTGTCCTCTTTCACTTTCATCAAGAGGCTTTTCAGTTCCTCTTTGTTTTCTCCCATAAGGGTGATGCCATCTGCACATCTGAGGTTATTGATATTTCCCCCGGCAATCTTGATTCCAGCTTGTGCTTCTTCCAGCTCAGCGTTTCTCATGATGTACTCTGCATATAAGTAGGGTGACAATATACAGCCTTGACGTACTCCTTTCCAGACTTGGAATCGGTCTGTTGTTCCATGTCTGGTTCTCACTGTTGCTTCTTGACCTGCATACAGATTTCTCAGGTGGCAGGTAAGGTTTAGCCAGTAGTAGACTAGAGTGTTGATTATGTTTGGTAAGTGAAGAATGGCCATTTGAAAAGGTTTCTCAGGTAACTGAAATCAGGTCTCTTTGTTCATTAATGACTACTGTTCTAAACACTCAAAAACTTTCAGTATAATAGAGCGGTTATATTGTTAAAGATTCTTAGTTGTAAACAAAAAAAAATGTTTCATTGATTGTTTACAAGACAGATTTTTAGAAGGTATTTTGTAGTTTTATAGAATTTCTCAAGAGTCACAGAACCAAAATTGGAAACTGTGTATCCAGGAACAGGTCAGCTGGCAGACATGCTCAACCACAGTGTAGGACTGTGCTGAGAAAAATGCCTTCCATTACTGATTCTGGGTGCATGATATGTAAATGAACCATGGGTAGAAATTCTAGTCTAGCTGATCCAGGAAATGAAAAGGATTTCCTAGATATAGTCTCCTCGTTGCTAGTGCCGCTTCCACATTCTAAGTCTCTTCATGTGCATAACAGTACCTGTAGCATTTAGATACCATAGAATCTGGGGCAATGTAATTTGGTTTCTTACTCTGCAGTTGCTATTACACAGAAATGAAAGCTGGGCTATGGTTAGGGCAGGCATTGCTTGAGCCACTTGGCAATATCAGCCCCATCTATGTCATATGGAGTCCTGTCTTAGATTGAATGAAATCAAACAGAGCACCATTAATGAGTTGCCTTTACATTCAAGAGCTTGGTATTTGTCTCTAAGTAGGCTTTCCATATGGTGTCTACTACAGTTATATATTTTTAAGTACTATTTTGCGTATGAACTTTTATGATAAGACTTTGGCAAAGTCTATTAAATTATTATCTGTAGAAGTTTTGTATTAAATCTGTGCATTTTACATGCTCAGGGCTTTAGAGATGACACAGGTTCATGGTTAAAATGCTTCCAAAAGCTATTGTAACTGGTTATTTCTTAAATTGAACTAGTATCTTCCCCTTTAACTGACAAACTAGGTATATGATCTTAAACAAAGGATATAAGCTTCCTAGTGGAGGAGGGCCTGGCAACTCACTCCAGTATCTGTCCAGAATCCCATGGACAGAGGATTGGAACCCCAGTGCATGGGGTTGCAAAGAGTTGGACATGACTGAAGTGACTTAGCACATATGGGTAAGCTTCCTAGGCTTTGGATTTCCATTTGTAAAATGCAGAAGTCAGAACTTCTGCGTGAAAGCCTTTGTTGGATGAGAAAGTGGACACACGAGAGGCGTGCGGGCTGTGTCTGGTTATATGTTGACCGTCTCTCAGTCTGACACCAAGCAGTGTGGGAACTGGGCCTGGGTTTTCTGTCCTTTCCCTGTGGACTGTAAGCTTCACTATACTGTTATTTCCCTTATTTTACTGAGAATTACTCATTATTGTTCCTATGTTTTATTCTAGTTTAGAGTGGAAACTGTTCTCTCTCTCTTTCTCTCTCTCTCTCTTTTTTTTTTTTTTTTGGTTAGATACCTCAGTGAAGTAGATGACAAAGGTGATGTCTTAGTCTGTTCTGCTGCTACTGCAGATACGATAGATGGAAGGCTGGAAGTCTGAGATCAAGGCACCAGCATGTTTGAGTTCTCAGGAGGCTTCCCTTCCTGGAGGCTAAGCGGTATTTTCTTGTTGGTCGCTCACATGGCAGGGACTTGAGTGAGGCCTCTAAAAGCCCTGTTCTGTTGTCAAGGACTTCACTCTAATGAGTTAATCCAGCATCTCACTTCCTAAAGCGTCATATAGGAGTTAGGATTTCAACATATGAATCTGGGGGAGGGACACAAAGATTCAGTCCACAACAGGGAAGGAATTAACATCCATCAGAGAAAGGTTAAGAAAATGTAAAGCATGTTAGCAAGAAAGGGAGTGTGTGCCATGTTAGTCTATTCATTATCTTCTGTCTCCTTCTCCTTTGAACTGGCATTCCACTGGATTTGATACAGTGGGAAACTGGACTTTGGCAAGTATTAATCTGGCTTAGTATTTTCATAAGATGGGGCTGTTGGAAGGGACTACATCAGACAGAGCTATAGGAAACGAGTCTTGGAGAGGTCGGGGGGTAAACTAGCAGAGCCCCTCTATCCTCTGGGCTTCCCTGGTGGCTCAGATGGTAAACAGTCTGCCAGCAATGCAGGAGAGAGAGGTTTGATCCTTGGGTCGGGAAGATCCCTGGAGAGGAGAATGGCAACTCACTGCAGTATTCTTGCCTGGAGAACTCCATGGGCAGAGCTACGATCCATGGGTTTGCAAAGAATTGGACATGGCTGAGTGATTAATATTTTTCACGTTTGTTGTATCTTCTGTCTGCTCCTGTATACACCTGTTTCTTCTCTTCCAACAACTACAACGACAACAACAGCTTCTCTTACAAGAACAACAACAGCTCTGAGAGGCACATAAAAAGGGAAGAAAGTTACCAAAGCAGTTCTGTAATTTTTTGTTTTTTTAAAGAAAAATTATTTGTAAAAGACATATGAGGAGCTTTTTATAAACCTCCAAAATAGGATGTAAAATGGTGACATGAAGTTGTTTGGCAAAATGGTAAATTAGATAAAGATGTGTAAACTGATCTTGTGTCCGAGGCATAAGCCAGATCTCTCTACTTGGTGAGTTAAGAAATCCTATTCTTTCTCTGTTGTCTGGGTTTTGAAGGTTTGGGGTCTATTGTAAAGGACGTCCAGGAAACATTCTTGACAATGAATCACTTTGTAATAACTTTAAGGAAATTCCAAATGAAACATTAAGAACTATGTGAGCAGGTTCAAATGCTCTCAGATGCCTCTGTGAAGGACCTTAATTGGTAGGATACAATGGATACCAGTCCTTCCCTCTCAGATGTGCCCCATTTGCTCTGTGTTCACGTTTCAAGTCTGTGTGATCACTTGGAGAACAAATAGGTGTGTGCTATCAAGTAGCTGAACACAGTTTTGTTTTGCATTTTTAATGAAAGTCTTTGGAGAGATTAGGCTTAAAACTCTATTCCCTGAAGTCCTGAAGTGAGAAATTACTTGGACTTCAACTGTGAATTCTTTGCAAAACTCACATTTCTATCCAGGCCATCAATTGTATGGCTTGTACAGTAAACAAACAGCACCAGATCTGTTTCCAGAAACCCATAATATCCTGTTCAGAGCAATCAGGCTTTTTGATGTGGGAGTGTTGATGAGACTGAATATTCTTCACTTTCAAAATTGTTTTGGCTAACCAAACTCCTTGAAAATAAGGTTATAAAAGATAATGTCTTTTCAGAATTGCGGGTTTGAAAAACTGAAGCTATCTTCAAGGAGTTTGGTTAGCTTACTTGGCCAAGTCATTAGAGAGAGCATCAGTAACCTATTTTACTTAGATATATCTAAATGAAATGGATTATTAGATTCAAACTTCTGCTGCAGATTTCCACTTAATTTTTGTGAATGAAAGAAGCACCATTATGATGAAAATAGCCATGGATAATTAATGAACTAAATCCTTTGCACAATGTATTAGCTGGCTATTACTGCATAACAAATTACCCCAGAACTTAGTTGCTTAAAGGCTTTCCTTATGGGTCAGCTGGTAAAGAATCTGCCTGATGTGGGAGATCTGGGTTCAGTCCCTGGGTTGGGAAGATCCCCTGGAGAAGGGAAAGGCTACCCACTCCAGTATTTTGGTGTGGAGAATTCCATGGACTGTATAGTCATGGGGTTGCAAAGAGTCGGACAAGACTGAACAACTTTCACTTTAATTAGCTGCTTAAACTACATAGATTATCTCACAGTCTCTGTGATTCTCTGGCTCGGGGCCTTTTTCAAGGCTCCACTGAGAATGATCCTCTTCCTAGCTCACTTAGCTAGCTGTTGGAAGGAATCAGTTTCTCTGTGCTATGGCACTGAGGTTTCACTTCTTCACAAGCTCATGGTTGGAGGCCTGCCTCTATTCCTTGTCATGGGGGCCTGTTCACAGAGCATTTTACAATAGCAGAGCCAGTCAGAGAATCAAGAGCGAAATCACAGTCTTCTGTAACATAATCACCAAGAGACATCCTGCCAGTTTTCTTGTATTCTGTTCATTGAAAGCAAATGACAAGATTTTGCCCACAGGCAGATGAGGTGACAACATAGGGCCTGGATACCAGTAAGATTGTGGTCACTGATATATGTGTGTATGTGTGTATGTGTATGTATATATATATATATATCTCACAGCAGTTTTTATGTAGAGTTTCCTTAAAGAACATTAGAGGGAGGGAGATATCTTTCTCTGTTTATTTTCATTTTATGGAACACTAATTATCCAAACTGCAGAAGCAGCTGTGCAAAGAACTCTAAAATTGCAGTGTTTAACTGAATCAAGTAGAGAACACGATCTGCGTGCTAGGGGTCTTGGAAACATCAAGCAGGGTGGGAAGGGACACCGAAAGAAGAAATGGAAAGTCAAGATAATTAAGATTTAAAATTCTAAGCCAATGGCAATAAATCAGAATACTTAGAAATATTAGGGGCTTATTGACTGTTAGATACTGCATGCTATTTAGATTAAGGGTAACAGTTCCAAAATCTGGAACTACCCAAGGACAGTGTTCCAGCAATGAGAGTTAGTTTTATGTAAATTCCTTATTTTCTGCCCTAAACCATCAGGATTTAGCAAAGAAAACAGTTTATAAATTTATAATAGTTTGTAAATAAACATGTGTTTATTGTCTCTGAGAATCCTATCAACATTTTTGATTATGATCACTAAGGAAATACAGAGAGACCTTCTCCATTGACAGGAAGATATGAGTAATGTTTGGCATAAAGATTTGTGTATGGAAAACAGTGAAGTTTATTAGTTTTCCATCCATCTCATTACTCACCTTTGACAACTGGTAAGGAAATATATTTTAATTAAGCTTCAACTTTCTCTTACTGAGTGCATAATGGCAATTATATAGTAATGCTATTAGGAGATAAGTTGGTTTAATAACAAACATATCTACAATCACTCTTTGGAATCTGCATTTTAATGGACAGAAGAGACACAGATGTTTTACAAAGACACCATTCATGATTATTATTATGCTCTGGCCATTGTTTATATTTTGCATGTTTCTAATCACTGAACTGTGCTGAAATTCTATATCAGCAAGAACAGAAGGAAAGAGTGTTCAGTAGTACCACAGATGATTTGCCATTTTCTTCAGCTAAAAATATATTTTAATCTTTTGCACTTTTACTCTACTTCCTTTATAAAAATACGATTCTCCATGTGTACCTATGGGCTAAAAGCTTCTGAATCATAGTAAGTTTCATAACTAGGGCACAGATAAGCTTTTTAGAAGAGGATTCAGGAACACAAAAATTTAATGTTTATTATAGGAAACATGCTGTACTTCTTTATTGTTTACCATAAAGGCTTTTTCATTAAAAATATTCAAAGAAAGGAAATTTAATTTCTCTTCATAGACTTGCAAGTTGAAATTGGGGCAATTTGGAATGTATTAAAACAGAGACCACTAAAGTAATTTATATAGCAGTTACTGGTATGTTCTTATATTTAGTTTATAGGTTTGAGCCAACCTTATGCTCTATTCTTGCTAATAAAGTCAATTAAAAAAAATTGATTCTCTATGAGAATATACTGCTTGGAAAAGATACCAGCTACTAAATACCAAGTTATAGGCAAAATGATTTAAATGTATAAATGTAGAGATTTGTGGTTTTCTAAAGCTCAACATTCAGAAAACGAAGATCATGGCATCCAGTTCCATCACTTCATGGGAAATAGATGGGGAAACAGTGGAAACGGTGTCAGACTTCATTTTGGGGGGCTCCAAAATCACTGCAGATGGTGACTGCAGCCATGAAATTAAAAGACGCTTACTCCTTGGAAGAAAAGTTATGACCAACCTAGATAGCATATTCAAAATCAGAGACATTACTTTGCCGACTAAGGTCCGTCTAGTCAAGGCTATGGTTTTTCCTGTGGTCATGTAAGGATGTGAGAGTTGGACTGTGAAGAAAGCTGAGCGCCGAAGAATTGATGCTTTTGAACTGTGGTATTGGAGAAGACTCTTGAGAGTCCCTTGGACTGCAAGGAGATCCAACCAGTCCATTCTGAAGGAGATCAGCCCTGGGATTTCTTTGGAAGGAATGATGCTGAAGCTGAAACTCCAGTACTTTGGCCACCTAATGCGAAGAGTTGACTCATTGGAAAAGACTTTGATGCTGGGAGGGATTGGGGGCAGGAGGAGAAGGGGACGACCGAGGATGAGATGGCTGGATGGCATCACCGACTTGATGGACGTGAATCTGAGTAAACTCCGGGAGTTGGTGATGGACAGGGAGGCCTGGTATGCTGCGATTCATGGGGTCGGAAAGAGTCGGACACGACTGAGCGAGTGAGCTGAACTGAACTGAATACATCTATATTATGCTATATATTTCTAGTTCCTTTCATATGAAAGTCAGGCCATTTCTTGCTTGTCTGCTACATAGATACTTTTTTTTTAATGCCTAGGTTTTTTTCTTTTTTAACATTATTTTTAATTGGAGGATGGTTGCTTTACAATGTTGTGTTGGTTTCTGCCATACATCATGGTTAGATATCTTTGATTTTGACTTAATATGTTTATTTTTGACTTTTAAATAGAAATAGTTAAGTTTTGCTCAATATATGTATATACTGTTGCTGCTGCTGCTGCTAAGTCACTTCAGTCATCTCCGACTGTGAGACCCCATAGGCGACAGCCCACCATGCTCCTCTGTCCCTGGGATTCTCCAGGCAAGAACACTGGAGTGGGTTGCCATTGCCTTCTCGGTTTACAATAATTGTGCCGTATACTTCACCATCTTAATACTCTTATCCCTGCATTAAGTTTTTGACTTCACATTTAAGATGTTTTGATGTGATTAAAGGATTTAGGCTCTTCAGAACGGGTGGTCTCTTCTCTGTTAAGAAAAGTCCAGCATCAACACAACATTATTAAGCTTTTTTGACCTTCACGAGAAGAAATAGGTTAAAAACCTAGATAGGAAATTGCTAAAAATCTAGTTATTGAATTCTCAGGTCTGACCTGTGAAAGAATAGACATGATCCCTAAATCTGATTTTTTTTAGATGGAAATGTTACAAAAATTAAAAATGTCATGTCAATGTATGGCAAAACCAATACAGTATTGTAAAGTAAAATAAAGTAAAAATAAAAATGTAATTAAAAAATATTTTTAAAAAACATACTGGTCATAGAGTAACAGGTAAAACACACAATGGCAAACATTTCTGAACCTTGATAGCAATTTCAATAATGAAGGCATTGCACTCACCCTAAAAATAACCAGGTAAATGACTGGGAAGAGGCTTAATAGTTTTCAACAAATGACCTAGTCAGCATAATTAAAAAACCTCAGTGTTATTTTCTTACTTTGTAGTTACTGTTTTTCTCATAAACTAAAGGAACATCAGGCTTTGCCACACTGTCACAAGAACATGAATTTTCTTTACAAATATGCTTTCTTAAGTAAATCACAAGTGAACATTTCCTGCGTGTGTTATCAGTCACTTCAGTCATATCTGACTGTTTGCAACCCCACAGACTGGAGCCTGCAAGGCTCCTCTGTCCATGGCGTTCTCCAGGCAAGAATACGGGAGTGGGTTGCCATTTCCTTTTCCGGAATGTTTTCTATGTTTCCTCAAATTTTTGCTGAGTGTTTTAAGACCTTGGAAAGAAAGACAAGTTTTGTGGGTTGTCTTTATTTTTAAGTGTGCAGGGGCCTTTGTAAAGCATCTTGAGAAAGTCAGATGATGGCTGAAACCTGACCTTCTCCCTCAGGGAGAGGTTTTACTGAAGGAACTATAGCAAGTTAATTGGATGTTAGAAATGCATAACTTCTGCTTTTTAGAGCTTAATTATTTCCAAAGGTATGTTTCCCGATGGTTAGCTTAGCAATAGCAAATGTGGCCCTTGTGGTGAATTTATGAAAGTAAGTAATGAAAAACAGATATCCATGCCTTTTGCTACCAGCAAGGCTAATTCCGTGAAAGCCTGTACTTCTAAAACCTTATATATTACACTTGAGATTACACATCTTTTCAGCTAGTGTATCTTTGGAACTTCATTAAAAAATGTATGTGCTATGGTAAAATAAGGGAGAGCTTTCTTGTCTATACCATTGAGAATAGTAAATTTCCTGACTTTAAAAAAATCAGTAAAATAGCAAAAATAATTTTAAAAAATATTTTGGAAAATGGAAAGAAATTAATACATTTGTTTCTACTATTATAGCTTCTGTAGTTCTGAAAGAGATGGGAATACCAGACCACCTGACCTGCCTGTTGAGAAACCTATATGCAGGTCAGGAAGCAACAGTTAGAACTGGACATGGAACAACAGACTGGTTCCAAAGAGGAAAAGGAGTATGTCAAGGCTGTATATTGTCACCCTGCTTATTTAACTTATATGCAGAGTACATCAGGAGAAACACTGGGCTGGAAGAAGCACAAGCTGGAGTCAAGATCGCCGGGAGAAATATCAATCACCTCATATATGCAGATGACACCACCCTTATGGCAGAAAGTGAAGAGGAACTAAAAAGCCTCTTGATGAGAGTGAAAGAGGAGAGTGAAAAAGTTGGCTTAAAGCTCAACATTCAGAAAGTGAAGATCATGGCATCTGGTCCCATCACTTCATGGGAAATAGATGGAGAAACAGTGGAAACAATGTCAGACTTTCTTTGGGGGGGGGGGCTCCCAAATCACTGCAGATGGTGACTGCAGCCATGAAATTAAGATGCTTACTCCTTGGAAGGAAAGTTATGACCAACCTAGATAGCACATTCAAAAGCAGAGACATTACTTTGCCGACTAAGGTCCGTCTAGTCAAGGCTATGGTTTTTCCTGTGGTCATGTATGGATGTGCAAGTTGGACTGTGAAGAAAGCTGAGTGCCGAAGAATTGATGCCTTTGAACTGTGGTGTTGGAGAAGACTCTAGAGAGTCCCTTGGACTGCAAGGAGGTGCAATCAGTCCATTCTAAACACGTGTACCCCAATGTTCATCGCAGCACTGTTTATAATGGCCAGGACATGGAAGCAATCTAGATGTCCATCAGCAGATGAATGGATAAGAAAGCTGTGGTACATATACACAATGGAGTATTACTCAGCCATTAAAAAGAATACATGTGAATCAGTTCTAATGAGGTGGATGAAACTGGAGCTGGTTATACAGAGTGAAGTAAGCCAGAAAGAAAAACACCAATACAGTATACTAACATATATATATAAGGAATTTAAAAAGATGGTAATGATAACCCTCTATGCGAGACAGCAAAAGAGACACAGATGTATAGAACGGACTTTTAGACTCTGTGGGAGAGGGAGAGGGTAGGATGATTTGGGAGAATGGCATTGAAACATGTATACTATCATGGAAGAAACGAATTGCCAGTCTATGTTCGATACAGGATGCTTGGGGCTGGTGCATGGGGATGATCCAGAGAGATGATATGGGGTGGGAGGTGGGAGGGGGGGTTTAGGATTGGGAACTCATGTACACCCGTGGCTGATTCATGTCAATGTATGGCAAAACCAATACAGTATTGTAAAGCAAACTAACATAAAAATTAAAATTAAAAAATAATTAAAAAATAATAAAGGAGATCAGTCCTGGATGTTCTTTGGAAGGACTCATGCTAAAGCTAAAACTCCAATACTTTGGCCACCTGTTGTGAAGAGTTGACTCATTGGAAAAGACTCTGATGCTGGGAGGGATTGGGGGCAGGAGGAGAAGGGGATGACAGAGGATGAGATGGCTGGATGGCATCACTGACTCGATGGACATGAGTTTCAATGTACTCTGGGAGTTGGTGATGAACAGGGAGGCCTGGCGTGCTGCAATTCATGGAGTTGCAAAGAGTCAGACACGACTGAGTGACTGAACTGAAGAAAGAAGGGGAACTTTTCTCTCCAGGACATTTTATTTAACTCTAAGTGCTTAAATGGAAATTTTAGACTTCTGTAATTGCCTCATCAAGCATCCAAAGTTTGACTCCGATATGGTGGCTAAAACACTGCTAGCTTCTAGCCTTCTTGATCAGAGTTTCAGTTGGTTTATATTATTTGGATATGAATTTGGTTTAGATTCCCCTTTGTCTCAATTCAAATGTCTTGAATAATGTCCAATACTTTTATTTTAGATGGGAAATATGAACATTTTTAGTCAGAATACCAAATTCATTAAGATTTTTATTTTAAAAAGGAAAATATAGACTATGAAATCTTTGTAAATTATAAAGTTGTAACTTAGGTAAATAAATTGAGAATTTTTGATGAGCTAGGAAGGAAATGTACACTTGCCATAGTTTGTTATATAACATAAAACTGTGAATTGATTCTATCGGTTTTTTTAGTTATCTTGAAAATTTGAAAATAGTCATTT